>NC_141325.1:3805000-3997500 GCF_037954235.1 Aulostomus chinensis
GTGGTCCCGGTGCTCAGGTGCTGCCGGTAACCACAGGTACCAGTTCTCATGTGTGTACATCATTTAAAAACATACTGGACTTAAATAGCTTTCACTGCGATATCACCAACAGGAGCAAAAGTAATAAAAAGTACCCACAACCCGTGACCCAAACCCTCAACACATATTTTTGATTTATTTGTTGTGCCTTCACTCCTAACAAGCTGTCCTGGTGGACCTGCACCGAACGCCGCGCTTCCACGTGACTCCTCCGTCACGTGTGAAGACGTCAGCTTCATCTTTTCACCCGGCGGCCGAGAGTTTCACCAGGAGGACGGAGCACGAGGGAGGATCGGGCCGCAGCAGGTACCCTGACCGACCAGAGGAGGCGCTACTGTAGCCAAACCCCTCACCAGGCTTCCCAACCGCAAAAACTACGTTATGAGAACCACACCCTGTCCTTTTTCCTTCTTCTGAAAGAACCCTCAGGAGGCACTGAGGACATGATGCAGCTGTTTTTGTGAATCCTGAACAATCCTGAAAACATCAAACTGCTCTAATTTCAACTCCATTGTGATACGATTCACAATATTTCAATGAACCGTCACTACACGCATTGGAATTGAGAAAAACCCACTGAAATGCCAATGATGGGATTTATTTTGTGGGGATCTCCTGGAGGACGGGATATCCTTTATCGCAGCCATTCACGTTTGGATCTAACTTCTGATCAGCCCTGATACTGGCCCTCGTGACTGGACTGGACAGTGGAAGCATCCGTTCATGAAACCTGACCATTCAGATCAAATTTCCATAAAAAAAAAAACAGAGAAGCAAATCTTGAGCAACAGTGGTGAGGTCTCAGTCGGGGGGGAACATGGATGAGTGACGCGTCCGGCGTTGCGTAACCCAGTCAGGCTGCGAGTGTGTTGAGTACATTTCAGGTGCAGGTGCAGTAAAGGGGTACATCTTAGACCAAGACTGCACTGGACTAGTATCAGTATCAGTAGGCACTCCAGGCTGTGGTGGCGGTATGAGCCCTGCCGCCAATTTGCGACTTAAATACCAGTTTCACAGGCTTAATAAAACTCTCTGTGGCTAAACGGAACCTGAAGTGGGAAAGTTTTAAACAGAAGCACGACTTCCCGCGTGATACCGGCCCGCCCATCAGCCGTCATCTGGCTCTCGCATGAGGCCATCTGACATAAAACTGGCCTTGTTGCTGAGGTGGAGAGCAGCGCTCAGCGTGCCAGTCAGCTCAGCATTTGTTGGCTGCATTAAAATGAAAGCTTGTTTTAGCTGCAGCAGCAGTGACACGCAGCCCACCAGGGTAGTAAATCACTGGCTAAATGGATCATTCTACAGATTAGCTCTCTTGGCAGCCCACCGGCCAGACAAGTTAAAGGTGTTTTATTTTAACATTACATGATTCCATCAATGTGTCGGAGACCGTTTGATTTAATGTGTCGCTTCATGGAAGATGGATTAGACGAGGACATATGGCAACGGTCGGCTACGTCCCATCCAATTAGAAAACACAAACATGTGATGTGCATTTAGAATATATACATATATATATATATAGAGAGAGAGAGAGAGATTTTTTAAATTTCCCATTTAACCTGCTGATGTGATGTTGTGGTGTTGGTGGAGCACACCAGCGAAAAGGTTTAAAAGAAAGCAAACCTTCAAACGCTGACACAAAGATTCATGGGTCAAGAGGGGTCAAAAAAAGCTTCCAACAATCATTTGAGACAATTAGAAAAAAGCTGACTTGAAACGTCCGTTGCCTGCTTGTACTCGCGTCCACCTGTTGAATCCATTCAACCAAAGACTCAACTAACGAGGTGTTGGTTCGTGTTGCAACACTGCAGCGAACTCCTGAGGGTTGATGTGAGCAGGTCGGGTGCCAGGCGCCACAGGTTAGCGCTCTGATGCTAACCCAACTGGCCTGATGCAGCAGGTGGTTTATTTCACGGAGCCGTTGGAGACGCCTGCTCGAGCCAACACTTAAAAAAAGGCAACGGTGTCACCCCGACTGATCAGATCAACGGATGGAGAAGCCAAAGGAAAGTCTTCAGGGGCGTCACCACACCAAAAACCACGCCCAAATCCCCTCAGGCAATGCTGATTGGTTGGAATCACAGGTGGTTCGGACAAGAACCCATCACAACACCGGCTACCTCACAAGCAACCTGCTCTCTAGGAACGAGCGCAGAATTCTCTTTCAAATGAGATTACAGATGTTGAGTAAAGAAAAATAAGCAGCACTTTATTACATCTTACGGAGTGTGGCGTGTCAAACCCTGGAGTATCGCCGAGGCTCACCCACCTGCGTGCTCCAGCAGCATTTTGGCGATATCCATGTGTCCGTTGAGCAGAGCGTCCTGCAGGGGAGTGACGCCACCCACCAAGCCGTTGAGGACGGGGGTGGGATGGTGGCCGAGCAAAGCCTCCACACACGCCGTGCTGCCGTGGTTGCACGCTTCATGCAGAGGCGTCCAGCCAACGTGGTCTAAATCACACACACACGCGCGCGCACACACACACACACACACACACACACACACACTGAAACTTACTAATCAGATTAAATATCCTGACCAGTTGTCATCATCTTTTACAGATTTGAAGTCAATGTGCAGAATATTCACAAACTATCAGACAATTTTTTTGACTTAAATTTTTCTTTTTTCCAAAAAGTTTAAAAGGTGAAAGTTTTGGAAAGACTTGAGCAGTTGAACTGGTTCACCCTCACCCTAACCCTAACCCTAACCCTAACCCTAATCCTAATCCTAACCCTAATCCTAACCCTAACCGAGACGCTGGAGGGCAGCTAGCAGAGGAGCGACCGTTGCTAATAGGTGGAACTTTGTGTACCAACAGAGAAAAACTGATAATCGCAGAGAAGCGATTCAAACTTTTACGTAAAGAAGCACAAGAAACTCCTTGGTTTGTATTAAAGTCACCAAAACATGGAGGAACTCTTTTACTTGACTTTAATTCCTCCGCCATGAGGCAAAGAACATGTTTGTTGCAATGAAGCCAAGCACTGAAATATATAAAAACGGGGACGTTCAGGTATTTGAGTGACGGAGACGTCACATTTCTCCCGATCGTCACACATTATCAAGCAAATATGAGCGATGAGCTGACGCATTCTGGTAGCTTAGCACATATTTTCATGTCTTACATCCTCAAGTCCAGGAGAGTGAGCGTTGCCCCATTAGGAGCGTGTCACAGGACCGGTGTTTTACCCAACAAGAGGATTGTCCTGCATCATTAACACAGGCCTCCTTCCCGCAGACAAGCGTACGATGACGGCGGTAATTTTACGTTCCGCACATCGATCACGATGTAGACATCAGCTCTTGCATAAGCCCTTTTTACAGAGAGGCAAGTTAATTTAGGTTGCTATTAAATGGTGATTATGAAATGGCAGAAACCTTTCAGAACAGCACAACATTTCCATAAAAGGAGTGCAAGTCATTATATTTGACCTAAAGGGACCAGAGAAAGTCGTTGTGAAATACCAAAAGGCGTCCAACCCACTTGGAAAAGTGACCAAAAATCTATAAATCTGAGCCTCCAAACTCATCCCGCTCTTTAAGACACACCCTTTTACATTTTATCTAAAGGTTAACCTCAATGATGACGCACACATACGATTATTTCTTCTCTCTCCCCCCCCCCCCCCCCCCTCCAATGTTAATCACTCCTCGGAAGTCCAGAGCAAACAGTGGGAGTGAAGTACGGTGACGGTGAGACTGAGGTTACACAGAAAGAGAGAGAAAGTCTTACCTTTAACATTGACGTCCGTGCCAGGAAGCGCCAGGATCTGAAGCACAGTTTCCACTTGGTTCCTCTTGCAAGCTCTGTGGAGGAGGGTCTCTCCTTCGACCAGGACACACACACACACACACACACACACACACACACACACACACACACACACACACACACACACACCCAAAAGAGAGAAGAAGCAGAAGAGAGATCCAAAATTAGGGTGTGCCCGATGTCCTGCCCATTGTCCCTCTCCATATGGCGAACACGCCAATAAAATACCACAGAAATGTTCCCAACCACACACACACACACACACACACACACACAAACACACACACACACACACACACACACACACACACACACACACACACAAAATCTGACCTACAAAAGTACGACCCACCAATGAGGATGCGAATTAAAGAGTAGGAGTGATGAGAAAAAGGGGGGAGATCTTTCAAGGGAACCCAAAAAAAAAAAAAAAAAAAAAAAAAAAGGATGAAAAAAAATTAAAGATGGGAGGCAAATTCGCTTCCCATCTTTTCCTCTTTTACAGAGATTTTCCACTCACACCCCGAGCACAACAAAGTTGATATCGGGGTGGTTGGCGAGTGGATGAGTGTAGTGGTGAGAGAGCAGTCTTGCTTCCTGTCCACTCGCCCATAAATTGTTACTTGAGAGGAAGTTATGGTAGACAGCCCACACACAAAGCCTCCAAAAGGATTCTTCACAGATCCAAGGTTCAAAAGCTCCACTGGGCATTGCCAGTGTCACCACGTGATATTTAATCAGCAAACGACCAGTGAACAGCCGTGGAAAAAAACCCTCAAGGATTCCATTTACATTTTTAAACACAATTTTCTCCCCCTCGTCGTTACCCCATCCCTCACTTTTTTTTTTCTTCTTTTCCCTGATACAATATGAAATCAGGAATATATTAGCAGGCGAGAGCCCCCTCTTTTCATGTATGGCTGAACTTCAGAGGGAAGTTAAAGGCCAAGCATGAGTGGCTCTGTGCTTGCCAGTATAATACAGGACTGCAAAGCCCATAATAAATGCTTTACTAGCACTCTCCAGGACGCCACGCCTGTACAGGGGCTCCACTCCAGCAGAGACAGAGCAGAGACTGGGGGCAAAAAGGCGTGGAGGTGGAGGAGGAGTGGGAGGGAGAAAAACGACATGCATTTTAAAGCATGTAGGGGAAATATTGGAAACGCTGGATCCTATTCATCCTGAAGAATTCCCTTCCTCCGGGAGGTGTTTTTTGAGGATGCAGAAAATACATTAAATGCAATCCAGTGTCAGTAATGAGGCTGGAGAGCAGAGGGAAAACTGTTGATCGACTCCTGAGAAACGCGATGCTGAACTCGACGGGGGCTTTTTAAAAAAAAAAAAAAAAAAAAAAAAAAGCAAACTTTTTTTTTTTCCCTTTCAGTGCTGACAAAAAGAAACAAATGCAATTATGTGTATTTCAATAAACAATGTGTGCCAAACACAACAAACCTCAGCAAACCAAAACCCTACAAGGTGACCATGCAAGGTGACACGTGACTCAGTCAGTGAATGATAAGAGTGAGGGATTGGTTTTCTCGGGTCGAACATTCAAACGTATAAAATTCACCCAACAAAGCTGAACACGGCACTTTTTGTTTCGTCCATTTAAACATCCAAGACACAAAAGTTTCCAATCGCAAGTTTCTTTTTCACAACGTTGAGTTGCGTAGGTGCTGTCGCGTTCAACATTTTGGGCTATAAAACCCAATGAAAGAGTCATAAAAAAAAAAAAAAAAAAAAAAAAAGATCTGGTGCTGAAAATCCATCCACCAGCCTGCTGAGAGGGATATAAACGTGTACAATTTGACTTTTTTGTACTTATACTGTAAAAATCATGTAAACATTAAAGCGTTAAAATTTGTAGCTGATCTGAACAAGCTAGAACTTCACATTTAGCATTCAACTCAATAGGCGGCAGCGTATGAGTCTAGCCTGACTGTGAGAATTAGCGAAACGCTAACTTCCTTAGCATCAGCTGAGAATGAAACTCTCAGTTTACCAGAGGATTTATACTACAGACTCACCTACGGTCACAAGCACTGGTCACCTAAATGAGGAACAAATTGGTATTACAAGAAAAAACGTACTAATATTACCACCCCCCCCCAGACATTAATCCTCCAACCACAACAGCGCGGCGTAACGTCATAAACCTGATATGCAAATGATCATGCGGTGTCAGTATCAACGATATATCCAATCCAAAAATTAAAAACACCCAAACAGACGGTGGAGCCCAGTCAAAAACTCTTGGGTCTAATGAATACGCTGTACTTTGTGGCACGTTAGTGTTCTACATGGATTTCTCTGCTATTACCGGCCTCTAAAACGCTGTGATTAAACACTCATTCCACTACACCCCATGTGTACACATCCTCGCAAATGCCAGGGCCAATCCACGCACTGTTAAATCACTTTAATGGCTCCAATTTGGACACAACGCCTCTATTATAGGGGTAATTGCATGCTCAGCATTTACAAGCACGGAAAGGATAAATCCGCCTGTCCTTTTCTATAAATTCCCTGTTTCACACTTTAATAGAAAAGTTAAATGTATGTGTTGCTCTTTATATTCCTTGGTCTGCTTGCTGCACTCCTGTAAAGTGTCGCCTGGCCCGCCAATCCTTGGACCAAATAGCTGCGGGAAGCCTGGAACAATGCTATTTGTCAGGAATGTGTTAGAAAGGTATTCCGTGCCAGTTATTCACATATATTTAAAACTATTTAAAGACGACTGCTCCCGTCGGTGCCAAGAGTAATGACAACATCTTCGGTCCCCAAAAGAAATAGAGCAGCTTTCACCGTGCTGGCATCCGACGCACTGGCCCTAATGTAACAGATCATCATCTCAAAATCACACGAGGGAACGTTTGAATGTGTGAAAACAAACCCTCCGTCTGAATTCTGCTTGAATTGTATTTCACTCTTTGTGTGCTTCTGCAGAAAAAGAAGCTCTTCAACTGCATGAATGCAAGGAAATGTAAATATCAGCTAAAATTAACACAGCAGACTTGAATGTATTGTTTATACCAGTTAAGAATGGAGCTAACCAGCTAGCTAGCTGGTATAATGGCTTAATCTACAGACAAATTTTAACGCAACTGGTTAAATACTGTATATTGAGAAGTCAGATGAACTGACTCAACCAACCCCCTGCATGTATCAAAGTTTTGGGGTCACAGTTTCCAGTTCAGTTTGAGTAGTTTTTGTTGTCAGTTTGTCCTGTTTTTGTTTGTTTTTTACACTCTAAAACTACCACACATCAGAATAAGATGAATAAACTAATAATCCAACGATTCAAAGTCAGTTGTCGTCACGTAGTCTGGTGACGGGCAGCAGAAACGCTGTCCGACATTTCTTTGAGGGCAGTGCTCATGAGCCATTTGTGCGCGTGTGTGTGTGTGTGTGTGTGTGTGTGTGTGTGCGTGCAGCGAAAACGTAATCTAATACAACTTTTTTTTTCCCCCTGTAGAGAGAAAAGTCACACGCAAACGGAACCTGGGGCTGCGCATTTCGATTCAGTTTGACGTCTCTAGTTGAGAGCGAATGCACAGGCTCAGCTGCAGCAGGTGGCATCGAGTCGGAGGAAACTTTTAACAGCACTCGATGAATACAAACACACACACGCCTCAGATCCTACCAAGCAAAAGGAGTGAAAATACTGGTGTGGTACACAACGGGTGTGTACAGCAGGTATAACTAGTATGAAGTACGATACACAAAGGGGTGGTAATGACGGGTTTCAGACGTGTGTCAAAGGTGAGGCCTGATTCAACACTCCAACTGTTCACACGGGCCCTAAATTTGTCCAACAGAACGGAGCTAACTAACGCACACTCGGGCTGATTTACCCTGAAATCTCTGCTCAGCTTCCACAAGCAAACATGGAAGTGAAACAGAAGTTCATCCCAAATCCCTCAACCCCTCTGTGCTACTTTGACAAAGGCACTGAGGTTCCAGGAGGCGAGACGGATGTGCCAAAGCAAAGTGCAGCACATAAGAAAGGAAGTTTACATATGTGGGTGAAAAAAAAAAGAACCTGTAAGAGGAAGAAAGCGAGAGGGGAGGGAAGGAGGGAGAAAATGGGATAAGATAGGATGGGATGAGAGGGCGAGAGGGGAGGATGCTGTGCCGGTGGTTCATCAAAAATTAATGTCGACCGCATCGGTATAGAGATCACGTAGTGGAAAAACAACACATGCCAACAGCCTAGAGTCTCCTGCCTCAGCCCTCCCTCTCCCACTCCTCTCCTTCACCCTCCACCCCTCCTTCGTACCGGCGCAGGGCCTTTCTGATCAGGTGGAGGGGGGAGATATGTGCTCTGACATCTTGGAAAGTTCACACAGAGTGCCATGCCTCTAATTGCAGGAAGTTCCACCAGTGCAGCCGCTGTGTATCTGCAACGCCGCCATAATTGCTGCATTTAATATGGCTAAAACACAGATCTGAGGACTGACTGTGCCTACTAATGCTCTCGCTTTGGGTGAGAAACGATGCCATTAATTTATTTATTCATCTATGACTTTCTTTAAAAAAAAAAAAAAAAAAAAAGGTGAAGGAGACAAGAGGAAAAGCAAACTAAAGAGCAGTGCTGAATTTCAAATAGCGGAAGAGGAGGCGTGATGCAGGGGTGGGTTTCAAAACTACACGCTGGACATAAACGACAGGCGCCTACTTATGCAGCCTGGTTCGAGCTGACTAGATGGAAGCGAGGTCCGATGCAGATCTCCATACATTATGTGCTCTTCATTAAACTGAAAGTGATGACAGTGCTATCATGTCCCTCTTTACTGATGACCTAGTGCAGTGCATCAGTCCATTAAAAGTCCACTCTTTGCAAATGTGCAGCTATATTGTCAGGCAGTGTGTGCATATGAGTGTGTGTGTGTGTGTGTGTGTCATACCTGCTGCATTAACTCGACTCAGACCTCTGGGGACGGATCCTTTCTCTGAGCTCTGAGTCCTGTACAGGAACAAAGGACACAGTCGAGAGGTTCATGAGGAAGTAGACACGTATATGTGGAGTCTAATAGAGAAGATTACTCATGATTTACGTAAACAAGTCTAGCGCCGATCACTGCGGTGCGCCAGTGTGGCCATCGACTGCTGCACCGACATGGTGCGGCCCTCAACGTACTGTGAAAAGTGCCATTAACAAATGAATCCCTCGTGGCTCTGTATCATCTTATATGAAATCTGACAATATCTGTCAAACCCCTACTGCATTGGCCACACACACACACACACACACACACACACACACACACACACACACACACACACACACACACACACACACACACACACACACACACACACACAATCCTCCCATTTCAGTCTCCAAAGCACTTTTCCTCCCACTTAACGCCTCAAACGCAGAAACTGAGAATTCGATGTGAGCAAGCACATTAGGAGGAATAACTAGTAAAAGAAAGTGAAGCCTCTTCAAAGTAGTGGCATGCTAATAGCTGTGGGCTGTCACTAGTCCTGCGAGTGGGTATATGAGATCTGCCTGCATGAAGCCTGACAGGTGTCTTGGTGTGTGTGTGTGTGTGTGTGTGTGCGTGCACGTGCGCGCGTGTTGCATTGAAGCAGAGTGCCATCAGTATTACAGGGAAGAGGCTTGTTCGCTGGTAATTGGCTTGTTCAGAAGCCAGGAAGGAGCTCCCAGCAGTGAGGAGGAAACACACGTCCTGTCACGTTGCTTGTTATTAGCGGGGACAAGGCGGAGAAGAGATGAGATGAGCTCTGTGTGTCTATGTACGTTAGCGAGAGAGAGAGAGGGGGAGAGAGAGGGAGGGAGAGGGAGTCCATGAGAGGGCTGAGGGCGCACCAATTCTCATCTCACATCACTTCACCCGAGTGGAGCCTGCCTGTCGGTGCAGACTGGCAGCAGCGGAGGTTGACGGGACGGTCGCGCTCTCCCTCACGGCCTGCTTTAGGAGGCCAGCACGCCGTCAGTGGCCCAGCTATCAGTTCTGAGCCTGGGGCTCTTGTGAGCAATAGTGATGTAATCGGTGGTGGAAGAAGTACGCAGCTCCCTCACTCAAGTAGTTTTACTTTGCTGAAGATCCACCTCTTCATATTGGCCTACGAGTTGTGAGTGATGGTGTCGTTGATCTCAACGTCACCTTGATGCCACACTCTTGTCGTCCGTATTTTATCTTTTTGCAACGTATTTTATCACTCACCTTTCTGGCTTTATCTACCATTTTAACCTTTTTTTCTTCCTTAAGCACTTTTTGGATTTCATTTCTATGAAAGATGTTATAAGAAACCAACCAGTAATTATTATTATTATGATTATTATCATTATGTAAAGGTAGAAATACCCCGATAAAGTAGTACTTTGGTAAGTTAAAAGTCTCCATTCATGATTCTACTTCAGTAAAAGTGTAGAATTATCAATGTTCTTTCATATCAAAAGTACAAGTACATGTTCTGCAGGATATTTGTGTATTTCAACAGCTTGGTCTGATCTCTGTAGGTTAGTTGTGCTGCTCAGAGTCGAAGAACATCGTCTTCATCAAGTCTTACCATGTTTTCTGTGCTACCGATTCATCGTTCTCTCCAAAGTACCCAACTGGTGTTGGATAGATGTCGTGAGGTAAAAAGTACAAAGTCCCCTGAACTATAAATACTCAAGTGAAGTACAAATAACTCGAAACTGTACTCAGTACCTGAGTAAAAAATACTTTCCACCGCTGGATGTAACAGGAAGTTCATGTCCGCAGCAGTTATGTCAGCACCATTCATCGTCACATTTTTTGGATTTAATTTCCAGCAATAAAAGCTAAAAATTCAACTCAAGGTTTTTTTTTTTTTTCCCTTTTAAATCCATTTAAGTGGCAACATCAAGGTCTGCTTCAAAGAGATGAAGCAAAGTAATGGCATCGTCAAACGCTTTGATTAGATAACAGCTCTCCATTGAGAGTGATTAAGCCAGCAGGAGGATACCTACGTTTAATTACAGCTTCCCTTCTGCTAACAGCAGTCGCTGCCAAGCAGCCAGCCGGCTAGTCAACAGCCATCTAAACAGTCAGTCAATCAGCCAGCCTGTCAGCTAAGATGGCTGTAGTACTGCCAGGCTGTCTGGAGCATATTCACCATCGCGTGCGCGCACACACACACACACACACACACACACACACACACACACACACACACACACACACACACACACACACCAGCCTTCAGTACAACAGAGAGAGCTCTCCTCCCGACTCCAGCACAAAGTATTTTAGTTTGACTGACAGTTTGAAAAGGCCAAAATCACATTTATGCTATTTATACTTGACTTTTTTCTTTCTTTCCTGTTTTAGAACAATAAACGCACTTGATTTCTTACGTAAACTATTCTTTAAATTGTTCTGAGTCACAGCAGCCCTAACTGGGTTGAACCATCAAAGGGAAGAGTGAAGAAAAAGCTTGGAGATTGAGGAGTGTGTCAGGTTTATTCAACAAAAGATGTGTTAATTGATTAAGAGAGTCAACGTCACTAAAAAAAATGTGCATTATATGAATTCAACCATGAAAAGAAGAAACAAGATTTTCCTTTTGGTTTCTGTTCTCAATTTATCACAGACTTTGTCATTTTAATTTCATTCTTTCTTTTGGGGTCAAATGATTCCGCATGGCCGCCGGCGTTTCTTTATCTCATGCACACACATTGCGTTCAGTTCTTCTCTCGTCTAAATAAACTAGCAGCTTGAAACTGGGGAAAGTAGAAAGTAGAAAGCAAGAAGCCCGAGATGAGGGGGAGAGCAGGATCTGGTCAGTGCATGAACTAGTAGCCTTTCCATGAACCTGCTCCCCGGTGACTCCTGCCCTTCTCCAGGCCAACTACCTGCTGGTGGAGCAGCAGATGTCTGATACGGGGTGTGAGAGTGTGTGTGTGTGTGTGTGTGTGTGTGTGTGAGAGAGATCGCATTCAAGAAGGCCAAGAAGGATTTAGTATGCGAGGGCAGATTAAGAGAGGTGGAGGAAGGAGGGGGAGCTGGTGGTCGTACGGGAAGACACAAAGGCCTGATGGGATATCGTGATAGTCTGTCAATCTGCTGGCTTCTTGTTCAAATTGGACTCAACAGTGGACTAACCTCTCTCTGCACCCCCTCCTGTCAGCCGCTCCACACAGATAAGATCAGACCTGGGCATGACCCATCACATGTCAACGCCTCATGCTCCGCCTGACCTCCATTTGCCTCTCTCCAGTTTTCCCTCTGTCCCTCCACGCATCTCTGCCCCCCCCCCCCCCCCCACACACACACACTCTCACACACTCAAATCTTCTCTCCAGGTGTTCTTTTGTTCCTTTGTGCTCATATTTCTCTCTGGGCTGTTCATTTTCACTTGTTTTGCCTTTCATTCAAGGAAACGAGAGAGGACGCTTGTTCTCTGTTATTTCAGACATGCACGGCAGCGTATTACAGCTGGTGACTCTGTTAAAGAATTGAGGACCAGCACTGAGAACTACAGCAGTTGGCCTAAGAATCATAAATCATATTAAATCAAAAGACAAAATAAAATCAACTCTTTTCAAGCAAACAGCCCTGAAATGAGGGAAAACCTGCAGAGTCAGAGTGTCTGTCCAGCTCTGCGCAGCCCCCACCTTTGCGCAAATGACCTCACAGGTTCCGCTTCAAGTTCTTCTGAGAATGTACCTGAGTGCAGTGCTATAGTTAGACAGCTGTGTGTAACTGACCCGCAGCTGGTGCCCGGCCTGGTGCAGCTGTGGGAGGTCTGAGGAGTCCCGCGGCGAGGACTGCTGGGACTCTGAGCTAAACTTCCCAGAGCAGGCAGATATGACAGCACCTGTCAAGAATCACACACACACACACACACACACACACACACACACACACACACACACACACACACACACACACACACACACACACACACACACACACACACACACACACACCAATGCTTAGAAAGTGCCTTTACAGTGCAAATGTGTGTGTGTCTTTAGGGGACTTAAGAGACTCAAAGACACCATCCACGAGAGAGACAGCCAGATGTTCTACTGAAACATAATAGGCAGACACGTCAGCCATCTTTGTCAGTGTGGCAGAGAAAAGTCACGTAACCTCTAACCAAGTGAACTCCGCCTCTTTAACCCGGTATGAAAGCAGAGTCGGTACTGAATCTCTCAAACATACTTTCTAATCCCCTGAAAAACATTTTTCAAGTGCAGAAAATGCAGTTACATGTTGACCCAAGAGTGAATATCTGTTATGGCACAATGGCTAAGAGGAGTGTTGGAAGTGATGCCACGGTTTCCTGTGGCTGCTAATCAAATGAAAACAAACACACGCACAAGCACACACACAAACACATGCACACACACACACACACACACACACACCACTTTCTCCAGGGACAGAGGTTCGTCTCCCACTGTAAACCCACTCCTGCAGCAGAGATTCCTGAATATGGCATCTGCCATTGCCAACTTGAGTCTGGTTGAGGAAATTCGGACAACCAGCTTGGCCAGAACCGCTGACGACACATCTAGAACACAAGGCAGCGAAAATACATCAGAGATCCTAAGTGCTGTGATGATCTTGTTGTTGTTGTTTTGTTTGTTTTTTCAGTCCGTACCCTGGCTGACCACGGCGAAGTGCTCTGCAAGGTCCTTCAAGCCCTTTTCTACCAGGTTCTGGTTCAGCTTGAAGTGCTGCTGACACCAGAACTCCACCAACACACTCAGGAGGTCCAGCAGGGTGTCGCTCACGTGCAGCTTCTCCTTCTCATCTGTCTCGGCTTGATCCTGCAGCAAAGATCTCACCATTAAGCTCTAATAATGAGGTGACCCTCCATAATAAAACACATCCAGATAAACACGGTGTCCACTGTGTGACTGTTGCTATGGCAACCACTAAGCGTATTTACCACCGTCTTTACCTCAGCGGCAGCCTGCACCATGAGCTGCACGAGCTGTTTCACGGCACTAGACAGCAACGTGGAACGCTCCCACACAGTCCAGAAGGTTCCGTACAGCAGAGAGCCCGAGGCTGTTGCCTGAGGAACTCCGGTTCCCCGAAGCAGAGGAGAATCCCTGAGGGAGCGGCGAAAGGTGGATGATGAGGCGGTGGTGTCATCGGTCTGACTGATATTCATATTGGCCCGGTTTCTTCATCTTTGCTCATTGTATTTGATGAAGAAACAATGCAGCAAAACATCAGCCTATCAGCAAAGAATCCAGGATCATAAACAACTAAGAAGCAAGTTTGTGATTTTGATCCATTTGAGCAACATTTGACCAGATGCTGAGCAGCGCTGCAGTCAAAACGCAACGAACTGTCGATGGCGAGCGTCCATGCAGCGCAGAATTAAAACAAATCACACGCGCCAGTGCTATTAGAAGATGTTACCCAGTGGTGACAGAGTGGAGCTCCCCCTGGAAGAGCTTGAGGAAAAATGCCAGGAGGTCATGGTGGAAATGTAAGAGTGTTGGCAGGGCCGGTCCAGGGAGCTGGTGACATGTGACCTCACTGGACAGGCAGTAACTAAGGCAACACAAATACACACAAGAGAAACAACTCATATCATTTTTCTCCCAGTGCTTGTTGAGTATTTGCAGGACAAATCTTTACCTGATGGCTGTCTCTAGAAAAGGCCACGCACCCGTCTTACACCGAGGACACTGCAGCACCTGGGTGAAATATTTTTTCACCGTGCTGGGAGCCATCCAGGGGGGGTTGGTAATGAGCAGGCTATACATGACCTGCTGGAAGTTTCTCAAGAACACAGCTGTGGCGTTACCCTGCGATACAACGAGGAGAAAAAAAAACACTGATTTGTGTGAATATTCAGACGTGTGGCCCTCCTGGTCCAGTGACACCGATCCCCTTAAAATGAAAGAAAGGACGCTGTTGAGATTCTTTTTATGTTATGCAAGAGAATATATGTCCCTGCACCCCCTGAGGCTCAAGCCGCAGCAGCAGGCAGATGTTCAAGCAGTCTGGAATTTCTGGTCCTACCTGCTGAGCGTACTCCAGGAGCGAGACCAGGTATGGTGCTGGTGGTAGAAGGCCTGGGGACACAGCACTTCTGATCGAGTCCAAGGCTTCAATGAAGAGGCCGCACTCGATCATACTACCCACGTTGCTGAAGTCCCTTTCTGTTGCCTGCAGGAATAGAAGATGAAATGTGAGCGGTGAAAAGCATGGCAGTCAAAGAAAAGGACAGCAGAGAGACGAGGGCAGGAGGGTAATGAAAACTGGAACTGAATGGGCATCAAAAGTGCTGAGGGGGGTGAGGGGGGTGAGGGGATGGGGTGATTCCTAACTGTCACTTATTGGCAAATAGCATATGGACTCAGAGAGAACAAAATGGAACTACATGAGCACTTATAATAGCCGTGTGATGGAGATCCACTCGGGTAAGTTATGGACAGGACAGTGGAGAGTCATGTTAATAGGCATGCCAATCAAAAGTCTCCGATCAGCTGACAGAGGTGGTTAAATGGCTGACCTGCCTATGATGCGCCCTTGCTTTGGATGTCACTTTCCATTGAAAGGTATGACACAAAAGGAAATTGAATGACCCGGTTCTCTTGATGAAACACATGGTTATTTTAGAGCTTTAAAGCAGTGATCAAGGATGGAGAGGCAGCGGGGGTGGGGTGTGTGTGTGTGTGTGTGTGTGTGTGTGTGTGTGTGTGTGTGTGCATGTCTACCTGTGACTGTGGACGGTGGGGGTCATGGTAACCAAGAAATTCAAGGAAGGACAGCCTTGGTCGGGCCTAAAGAGAAAGATTACAAATGTAAAGTCAATTTTATTCAACGCATCAAATCAGAACCGTACAAACAGAGCAGGTCTAGAACCGCACACTTTAAGTTCATTTCAAGACACTCTAAAGCCTGATTTATGCTTCTGCGTCATGGCGACGCCGTACCTACGCCGTACCTACGCCGTACCTACGCCGTACCTACGCCGTCAACGCAGACCCCTACGCCGTAGCCCGACGTGCACCTCCAAAAAATCCTGACTACGCGTCGCGTCGACGCATAGTGACGTGAACGTCAACGGACTGTGATTGGTCCGCTCACACGACGTTTCCGGTTCAGCACAACAACACCGCTATTTTTTAAGTTTCTGTGGTGACAGCAACACGCAAAAATAAAAATGGACCAAGCCGAAGAAAGAGTTATCGAGGAGGTTCGCGAGTATGACCACCTTTACAACTTCCATTGTTGTCTCTGTCTCTGACCCATGTGCTATGACCGGAAGAAAACTAAGGAATTCGACGAGTCCCCCAAAACCATACGAAGATAAAGCCACACCCCTCTAGTGGCTTGGCGGTGGATTACAGAGCAACGCGTTCCCTCGACATAGAACTATAAATGCACAATGACGACGTAGGGGCTACGGCATAGGTATGGCGTCGCCAAGACGCAGAAGCATAAATCAGGCTTAACAATTCCCGTGGGCAAGCACGGGGGGAAGAGGAGACGGAAAACCGCCTCTGAACAGGCTCTACCTGGGCGGCCATCTGCCTCGACCCGTTGGGGTGAAAGGAGAGAGAGAGATGTAAAGAGGGGCAGAGGCGGACGTCAGGTTTCCAAACGCAGCTTCATATCTTGAGGTATGACTCCACCCACAAACATCGGGTGAAATGAAGAACTGGGGAGGTGTGGGGCATTATGACCCCCCTCTCAACGTCAGTCGATGGCAATTTCAAATCATTGCTTTTCTGCGTTCACCTGCTGTTTGATGACATAATCCCTTAGCTCCGCCTCCAGCTCAGAGAAGTCAGCGTTGGCACAACTGGCCTCCTTTGGTTCGTCCTCCTCCTGGATGTTGAAATTCATATCGACGCAGTTGCTCTGCCAGAGAAAAGAATGCAGATTATCCAACATTGTGGCGAGAGAATATGACGAGGAATCGGGATTATTTATCCAAACTGGACCACAGAAGCAGGTCCATACGCAGTAAAATCATCCTCTCTGACTTCATCTGACTCACCCCAAAGAGGTACTGGACAATGTGGCTCACAGGGTAGCAAGGAGCATTGTGGGATTTTGCATCCTGTGTGATGGGTTTGGCCATGACGTGCGTGATGGAGGCATGTGAGGGGGGAGGGCAGAGGTACACCACGGCCCCGCCGGCCTTTAGGAGCCTGTGAGAAATCATGGAGTTTACTCAGTATCGAATCTTTCTTTTACCCAGAGTGATCGTGGGATTGTGCCGGTCCTCACCGTTTGAACATGTCCCTGCGGGTGGGCTCCTTGACCACGAGAAGAACCCTCCAGTCCTGGAAGGCACCTTTTATCCCCCCGCTGGCCACCTTCTCCCTCCACTGCCTGACGGGGTAGAGGGCTGACGATGCAGCGGTGGAAATGGCCACCTCGTAGGGTCCCTCTGGGAGCCAGGATCCGTTCTTAACGCTGTCCAGAACATAGTTCGGAGTCACAACCCACTTTCCTGGTGAGAGAGAAGCAAGAGGGATGAACACGATCAATCAAAAACCAAACACGGGGGGACGGGGGGACGACAGTCTTTCGACTTTTGAGCTGAATTAACTGAATATTTTGCCACGTGGGATTGTGGAAATGATGACGGTCACTCAATATTGCAACTACTTTCTTGATTCATCTCCAATCTTTTGCTTTTTAAAAGAAAATGAAACACGGGGCCAAGAACAGCAGCGCATTCCATTCCTCAAGGTTTGAAAACCGTTACACGTGTGGTATTTGTAGAGATAAATAATTGGAGGCCATCAGTTATTGAAATACTATCAATCAACTGACCAATCCACTGATTCTCACAGCTCTGAATCAAACGTGACTCATTGACTGTTGAACATTCCGTATCATCGTCACGTGACTCACCTGCAGCACAGGAAGCCAGAAACTTCTCGCTGGATAAAACCTGAGGGATGATGAGATGGGTGGTGGCGTGCTGGTAGACCTGGAAGACAATTACAGCGCCAGTGTGTGAGAACATGCAGCCACCAGTGTTCCCTCGTTACACACCAATAGTGCTCCAACAGGAGAGGCCGAGGTGTTAAGATGAAACTACGATCAAATCATGTTTTTCCTACATTGAATTAACATTTACTTAGTTAGACAGTATAAGGGAAAGCTCTTTTGGTCAGACTTGTTTTTTGCATTTGTCCCTATCATATAAACATGAAATGACCTGATTATCGACGTGATATTACTACTATTACCTCAAATAACAGCGTGTAATTATCACAACGCGGTTCCGTAATGTTTAATACTTCACAGTTAGAAAAGACGTACAGTGATTTTTGTGTATCACATTGCCATTGTGATCGCACTGTAATAACCAAATGACATCTTTCACGATTGGCTGGTGGTGAAGTGAAAATGTGAATTTCTCAAGTCAAACACGCGAACAATCTTTTGTCCATTTATATAATGTGATTTCATTCAGTGCTCATGTAGAATAATACTTTTAAAAAAATAATTTTATGTGATTTAAGACACTAATAGTACAACGGCAGACATACAGCTCCAGTTTAAAGAGCGAATGTCACTCCCAAACAGCATTTTAACACTGTCTCAAGAGGAAAATACATTTATAATATTCTATGGCTTGTGCACCAGCTGCCAGCCCCCCCCCCCCCCCCCCCCCAAACCCCCAAGGCATTTTTGAAAGATCTACTCACTGAGCCGCCAATATATTTCCCACCCAGCCGCTGGATTGCCTGGACCAACTCTCTCTTCTTGTTCCGAAACTTGATCCCAGAGATTTGGAACACAGGAGTGCAGCTCTCCATCCCGAGGAGGAAAACCAAAGGAGGTTCAAGGCTATAGAGGGAAGCAAGACGCAGCGTCATTCCATTCACTGGAATAAATAATGTTGCAATTCTTGTTTGACGACCTGTCATTGAGCTCTCACTACAACTTGGTAATAATGGAACGAACAAATGAACACTCGCCACTGCACAACAACGAGACATTACGCAGGGAGATTTAAATTGACTAAGAGGACATGATTGTATAGTCTAACAATGGTGAATTATTAATAGCACAAACACTCTGTCTGAGTACACTGGAATTCTGCCTCAAACATTTGAAATAACAAACTTAGTACGATTAAAGTTCTTGGAAAAACGTTCGCAAAAAACAGCATTGTTCAATCATGAACAATCATTTATAGATGCTTGATCACTCAGGTACCTCTTTCATGCCGCCTGATGAGACTGTGCCCCTCCAGATACGAGCTGGCGCGCCAAAAACCTGGGACAGAGTACCTGGTCCAATAAGGTGACCAGCGGTCCCGACGCGCTTCCGGCTGCTTCCCCCCCCCCCAAAAAAAAAAATAAAGAGAAAATGTGATCAACTTGTTGGACAGATAAACGCAGCGTTTCTACTCAAAACGGATAAGAAACAGCAGTATAAATTACATTCCAGCCCGACACGAATACACCGCTTCTATCAACCATGTGTTGACTACTACGTGGAACAAACCATCCGGTTGGGAAGGGGTGTTCTCTCACGCAGTCATATGTAGACTTTAAATGTGCCGCGTTTTTTCCCTTGTACTTTTATCCACATATCCAATTTGTAATATTTAACTATTTAAATGTCGTATGAAATCATATCCAGTTATAAAATGCGACGTACTTACCCGTCACTTCACTGTATTCCTTCCCCCACTAATTCAGCGTTCCCTTCAGGCGGAAGTTTTCATCGAGCTACTTCCAGGTTGTTGTCACGGACGCTTTCTGCCCCGGAAATAAGGAATGTAACTGTACAGCAGATAGTCCTGCTCAATTAAGTAGAATATTGACGTCTCCGTCGCCTCCTAATACTATTTTAGCTCAAAGACAGTCCAGCGAACGCTCCGTCGCAAGAACCGTCCCGTTATTTATCAGTTATTAGCGTCGAACTACCTCCGTGTTGGCTTGTTTGCTACATAATTCTCCAACGCTAATTGACGCTGAACCGAGGGGAGGGCAACGGAGGTTATGAAAGGTAAGAAACGTCATTAGGTTAATTTAAAGGTCAAATAAGCAAATAGGTGGAGTGGCATTTATGAAAGAGCTAGCATGAATACGTGGATATGACTGTTTTTCCATTCGATGTTCACGTGTTGCACACACACACACACACACACACTCACACGCATGCACGCTTCTAGGTTATACCACTAATTTTAATAGTACCGTTAAATACACATTTTGAAGTTGTAATGAAAATGTGGTTGATAAACAACGTCCTTATAATTGTTGTTCAAGTTCAGTAATTCATTTTACACACATAAAGAAAAACAAACAGTTTTTTTCCCCCTCTATTTTCTGTTCTCTTCCATTTTCTACAATATTGCACATTTCTAGCATTTAGTTTGGGCCTCTTTAGTTGCTGAAATTGCCCATTAGAACATTTCAAACAATATCTGAAAAAAAACTAATTAGTAGAAATTACTTCATTGTAATGTTTCTATTTGTCAGCAAACTTTCTGTTTCTATCAGTTATGTACTATTACTTCAGTGTTGATGCGATCTGTATCTTTTTCTCTCCAAGCTTGAATATCGGTATTTAAATAGGAGCAAGTATCTCAACAAGTTGTTTTTGACTTTAATGTCACAGCTTTTTTTTTTTTCTTCACATTTTTTTTGATCATTTCATCTATTTTTATTTGTGCAAATAAATACACTACACTTCTGATTGTGAGGTCTTAGGAGGTCCCCCCCCCCCCCCCCCCGCTGACACTTAATAGAATACACAGTACTGTACCTTGTTGAGAGATTCAGCACCCAAGTGTAGTTGTTATGTGCCATTTGCCACATCAGTTAAAAGACAATAAGCCAGAAAAAACGAGCCTCTCCAGAGTGACATTAATGTCCTGTTTTTTTTGTTTTTTTTTTATTCTCAGTGGCTGTAATTGACTCATTGCTCAGGGTACTTTAATACTGTTGAATGATGATGATTGTTCCACAAAAGGCAACAACAACAACTATCAAGATTAAGTCATGTATTATTCATTCCCTCGGTGTAGGCTAATCACACCGGTATTTGTTATGATGTAGTCGTTGCGCTGCAATTTCTGAAAACTCCTCCACAACATATTTTAAGACGTCCACATATTTCCCTGAGGATGAAGAGAAAAGTGACCAATACTTGCTTTGATAAAAATGCCTCCTGAACTGAGGAGAAATGTCACTCTAGATATTGTGACGAGACTAAAGCTCATCGCGAAGCAGACGGGATTTACTGTAAAGCCACTTTTCATTTTTGTGAGACTTTGTGGTTGCCACAGTGACAGCGAGGCCCTGCACCCCCTCTGGGCAAACATGATAAAGTTCCTACCAGCGTTGTGATCTCTGAATGTATACCCGTTTAATTTATTGTGCTTCTTTACAGCACACTTACTGTAGGTACCCCCTTTTAAAATAATGTCGACTTTAACTTGACATGCTCTAAGTGGCTTTAAAGCGGCGGCCTGGGGATGTGCTGCTAAATATTTCAGGACAAACTCATTAGTGTAAATGGGCCTGTGTGTTAGCCTAGCTGGGGTAGACAGGCGGCAGCAAGAGAGATGGGACGGTGATGTGTGTGTGCGTGCGTGCGTGTATGTGTGGCTGCGCTCTAATGGCTGTGGAGTCGATGTGTCAGGCAGGCGGCATCCACGCGCCTGGCCCTGTTGTCCCTGTTGCAACGCTGTGAAACACACACAGGGGCTCCTCCAACATCTGCTTTGTGAAGAGCTAATGACACGACAATGGAGACAGGATGATTTAAAGCACATTACTTATGAGGCCCTGTGTGCTGGCACGCGCGCGCGCACACACACACACACACACACAAACACTTGCATACTCACACTCTTGATTAAGATATGTTTGAGAAGGAAAACACCCAGCAGACATACAGTGTCCATCCTCTTTCATTTAAGGAGTTGTTAGAGCAGCGCGCGCGCACACACACACACACACACAGACCCTGTCTGGCTCATCCCATATAATTACAATGTTGGGTTTCCTAATCCATGGATTGAAAGTCTTCCTTCCTCTTAGCAATGGCTGTTTATAGACCTCTACTCAGACGGTGGCGCAGAGGGAGCTCGATGATGAGGGGAAACAGAGAGGAGAAGAGGAGAGGGAGAAATAATAAAGGACAAGCTTAACTGGTGAGGCTGTCAGCGGAGGAAAATAATATTTGTCCAGCTGGACAGGCCTCCCTTTGTGCAGGCTAAATGAATGTTGAGCTTCCTGTCTGCCCTGTCAGGGAGAGTGGCACCGACTGTATGCAGCAGCGAAGAAGCGGAGTGCGGGGAGCTGTTTGGAGTTTGACAGGGATTATTAAAATCAGAGCAGATGACGAGGAAGGGGCGAGAGGAGGAGTGTGCGAGAGCTAAATTGACACAGACAGTCTCCATTACCTTCCACTTGACTCGCGTTGATGACAATGTTGATATGAGACTCAGCATCGCAGCGCTGGCGTGGGATTGGCTGTTAGCATGAGCGTTAAGCACCACAGGTTGGGGAGGTGCGGGTGGGTGGGGTGGCCCTCAGCTCTGGCACACGCCGAAGGAGATGGGTTGTTTATTTAAAGCCTCGACTGAAGAGCATCTCACCTCATTATTTGTTTGGTCTATTTTTTCCTGTTGTGAACTCCCTGTATTGTCGGTGGGTGGGAATGGTGAGGGGCTGAGGCAATGCATTTTGATCAGGGGGTCCTCCCATTTGCAAACGGTTTTCTAAAGGAAGAGGAGGGGAAGAGAAGGAGCGAGATGTTCTTGTTGATGACAAGTTTCCTTTTGTTTCAGGCACAATTGATTTTGGAATCCTAATAAGACTCTTGTTGGAGGAAATTTCAAATTATCAACCACATGTCTGTGAGAGCGTGTTTCTTGACAGACAGCTGTGATGATACGACGCTCCAGATTTCTCCGTCATTTGATGTCAATCTACATTGTTGATTTAACCCCGACGCCATTGCTGTCTTTTCCATTATTTGCCTTATGAAACGGAGCATGTCATGCATAGTGTATCTGATGAAGGCCTCCTCTCTGCCCTCCCTCTTGTTCCACCTCCCTGCAGACCAGCATGGAGTGGCCGGGGGACTTTCCTGAAGACCATGCCTTTGTGGAGCTGCTGGTTCCTGGTGTATCCAGTGAGCTGGACTTTGAACAGCTTCTAAAAGACACAGAGGAGAAGCTCAAACTCAATGCTAGCAGGTTAGTCAAACTGGCCGAAGCGGACAGTCAACATTTCCTCATTCGTCTCTCTTTGTCTTTTACATGTTTCTTCATCAATCAATCAAAGTATCCAAAATATGAAGCACTGTGAGAGTGTACACCCATTTATTCAGGCCCCTGGCTCTTGGATGTTCAGGTCTTTGCACCCCTGCATATATCAGAGGTGGTACTGTAAAACCTGATAACAGTGGGATTTTGCTGTACGTAATATGAAGAGAACACAGTGTATTTTCAATGTAAATCAATTATTTGTTCCATCAGGCTTATTCTCTGCAACCACTAGGTGGCACTCTGACCGGGATTCAGCTCGTAAATGTCTTCAGGCCGGGACTCTAAATCAAATGTGAGGTCTGGAGACGCTCTGAACATGAGGGGTCCAGTTCCAGTTTACGGTTCGATGGTGAAATGTTCAGAATTGACCGCTTTGCCTCGGCAGCACCACATTAAAAAAAAATCCTGATCGTCTAAATGGAGTCCATCCAAGTGTAAATAAAAACTTGCCATTTCCCGTTTCCACCAGGTGGCACTAATCTCATAATAAGCTGGGAAAAAAACGAACCCCTGAAAATGTTTGTGTTGTGAAACATCGCAGACATTTCATTCATAAATTTTCAAATGCAAAACACGCAATTCCAGCTAAATCTATCGGCAAATTATGTCCACTATGTTTATCTGCTTGTGTTCGGGAACCTGATTTTTTTCTAAATGGAGGAATTAGAATGTAGATTTTTGTCTTTGTAGCAAAGGATTAAGAGAAACCTCAATAACACAAGTACATGTAAAGAGAATTGATTTTAGCCATACGCACTTAAGCAGATTTGTTACAGAGTATTTACATACATAATTAAGCATTATAAGTATCACTGTGGCAGCGGTGGAGGAGTGAATGAAGATCATCATTGCTGATGCTGTGTGATCTTGTGTCTAAATAGTTATTAAATACAGTCTGATTACAGCTGACTCCAGAACTGATGACTAAATTTGTGCTCTGCAGCTAATTGAGTGAAATACACACATTTGCGCAGGAGTGCAAATGTGTGCGGACAGAAATACAGCAAAACTCAGACTGGAGTATTGACATACTTGTGAATACACAAACTATTATAAGTTTTTTTTGGGGGTGTGTGTGTGTGAAGAATTGCATGCCAGTATTATAATGATATTCCATCCATCCATCCATTTTTAACCACTTATCCTGTTAAGGGTGGCGGGGGGTGGAGCCTATCCCAGCAGCCTTCAGGTGAGAGGTGGGGTTCACCCTGGACAGGTCACCAGTCCATGGCAGGGCCAACACATAGAGACAGACAACCATTGGCTCTCCCAGCCACACCTACGGTTTAGAGTCTGGATTAACCTGGTCCCTCTTGATGTCTTTGGACTGTGGAGGAAGCTGGAGTACCAGAGAGAACCCAGCAGGAACAGGGAGAACATGGAGACTCCACCCAGAAAGACCCCGTGCTGCAGCCGGGGCTCCACCCACAACCTTCTTGCTGTGAGGCTACAGTGCTGACCACTGCTCCACCGGGCCGCCTCATTATGATATTGACTTTTACAATTAAATTCTGAGGACCTGGGACAACTGAGGTTGTTTTTCTCGACTTAGCTGACTCATTGTGTGCACCAGTGTCAAGACATCTGGCCTGAAATCTCTCACTTTTTTGCCTACGATGGCTCGGTTGGGCTGTCGTCATCCTGCTGAACATCCCTCAGCCTCAGTCCAGGCTAGTGTTTCTCCGGATGCTTCCGTCATATATCGGGGTCAAACACTGTATATATGAAATTACACCAGTGCACATCAGCTGCCCTTGTTTATGTTTTGAACTTTTCACCCAACCTGTCACTGATTAAAAATAAATAAAATAAAAAAGTAGCTACACCTCAGTGACCTCACAACCAGACCTCAATCTGATCTTGTATCCAAGTGTGCCACTGTGGTTTTGCTGTCCTCAAAATACCAAAAAACTCTGCCACTTTGTTCCGTGCTGCACCTCTGGGTTCATGAAAACAGCCCAGAATCACACAATATTCTCGTCTTCCAAGTATTTAATTATCAAAAAAACAAAAGAAAAAAAATCTGTCTTGGGGTCAAACTTTTTAAATGTTCTTCTCAAACTTAAATGTGATATTCTCTGTCACACAGGACTGAAATAGAGACGTCTGTCAATGATAGCAGGTGCAGATTGCGCAAATAATAGATTTTTTTTTCTTTAAGAGAGACATATGGAGAGAAGAAAAAGAGAAATCTATATTTCGGGTCTTTTATCGTTTGTGTTGTTGTGTGGCTGAGGGCAGATGATGAAGGACAGGCTAAATGTAGCAAGTGAACAAAGCCTCACTCTGGTACCATTAGTGTCTGGGCCAGTCCCTCTCTCTCTCCCTCTCTCTTTCTTTCTCTCTCTCTCTCTCTCTCTCTCTCCCACCCCCCACATTCTCCCTCTTTCTTTCAGTCTTCCTTCTAAATGGGAACATAATAATTGAAGATTCCACATCTTGAAACGAACACCCTTGGGTAGGTAATTCAAGGCTTATTATCGAAGGCCGGGCCATTTTTCTGCTTTCTAAGCATTAAAGGGTTATTTTGTGTTCCTGCTGATGGGAGAGGGATAACCATTATGAGAACAAAGCGTCCAGATAATGGAGAATGGGTCTAAAAATAAGGCAATCCTCCTCTCACTGTGGGGGACCACTGGTCAGCATCTCTGTGTGGCTGCAGCTCCCGCCCTCCCAGTCTACTTCAGGACAGCCCTCCACTATCGCGACACATCAAGACAAAGTAAACCTCACAGGGCCTCGCCTTTGCCTCAGCTAGGGTGGGCTGTTGACACACAAGCCCTCACACAGTTCACTCACCTGCGTCCTAATTGACTTATCAGTGTCTGGGACAAATTACGGAAGTGGAGGAAAGGGGCGACAGGAGATCCAGGAGACAAAGGTGCTTACGCTCGTAGAGGACTTCAACCTGTTTATGAACCGAAGGGGGCGGCCCGCTTCTCAGATATCAAAGATTTGACCAAGAGCTGCTTCCTAATTGAAGGAGATTAAGATAGGCTGACAACGGACCCGACTCTCCCAAATTGAAATGCTGTAATCCATTAGTTTTCATCAGATGGGACAGTGGTGTGGGAGTTGTGGGCCACCAGGAAGAGACCTCTAATGAAGTGTCAGCGCAAGCTAAGAGACTGCAGACACGCTTCTAGTTCCACACTGGTGAGATAAATGGTTCTGACTGGTCATCTGCCAATCTTGATCGGTGTAGAAGCACTTTGGAATTTGATGCTTTGAGTGTAATTCTGACAATCGGGATTTAGTGAGTGAAGTCTGGCGTTCAGTGTCTGCAGGTTTGTGTTTAGCCGTGTGTGTTAAGCCTCAGCTGTACTGGTTCTCCGGTTTCCTGTCTGGGCCCGGGTGGCTGGGGGGCTGAGAGTTTAGGGCACTAAGTGGGCGACAGGCATGGCCAGGATGGAATTTGTTTACAGCCGCTTCATTCAACCCCATTCACTCCTTTTCCCCGTGCAGAAAGGGGCCCTTTGATGAAGGAGATATTTAGTTCTCAGGCGGCTGCTTTGGCACCGACTGGAGCTGGGGCTTATTTGAAAGCGATCTTCCTGCCTCTTTTGCCCCCCCCCCCCCTCTTTTAGGCGAGTGGAGGGGAGCAGAGCGCGACAGACAGACAGCCCCTCAGCAGCCCACCCACACTAAATTAATTCTGACAAGGAACTTAAGATAACGTCAAAGCGCTGACTAATCGCAGGATTGGGTTTCTGTAAGTCAGGGAGCTGTGAAATGTGCCATCATATCTAATAAAAGACCTCCGGTTGCTCCCTTTCTCTCTCAGTGGTGGTGAAGTTTGGGGAGGGGGGGGGGTTTACGGTGTCGACTGTCGAGCTAGACTGGCCCGAGAAACAATTAGATTTCTCCTCAGTAGAGCAGGAGTGTGTGTGTGTGTGTGTGTGTGTGTGTGTGTGTGTGTGTGTGTGTGTGTGTGTGTGTGTGTGTGTGAGTGTGTGTGTGTGTGTCAGCAAGGGTAAGGTGACTGACATGTTTGCCAAGAGGCCTAAAGAACACTTTTTCCTCTCAGGTTCTCAGGGTCTTTTGTTGGGTTCTGCCTCTGCGTGTTTTGCCATTACAGGTTCATCCATTGCCGTCTTTACTCAAACAGTTGAAAGGTTTTATTTTCTACCACTGCCTTGTTTCCAACCCCCCCCCCCCTATTTTTTTCTACCTTCCTCTTTTCTCATTCCCTTTATGTCTTCTTGCCTGGTGTCTGAGCTGCTGGCAGTGGAAATCATCAGGTTCAGAGCTAATCCTGCCAAGTCGATTAGGCCGCAGGTAGCTTTCACACTGGCGGGCAAAAGGTCGCAACATTGTCGAGAGCTGGATGGACTTCTTGACACAGACCATCCACATTGACTTTATAACTTACAGCACAGGGCCCTAAGGAGGGGTAATTGAAAGGCGCGAATAAAGAAAAGAAAATGAAGAAAGTTCTGAGGAGAGAGCAGAGAGGAAGGAAAGAGGGAAAAACTGTAGAGGTAAATGGGGAAAAAAAGAGTTTGCTGCTGCCGTAGCCATTTGAGTACATAACAAGAATCGGCCATAACATCTCACACAGTGGCAGGCTAACAAGGTGGATGTCCTGGAGTCCTAGGAAGCTGTAGTTTAAATTGACCTCAATTCTGTTGTAAAACTCAGTAACTAGAGGAGAAAAAAAACCCACACTGGTTTCTGTTTTTAATGAACTTCAGAGAGAGGCTGACAAGTGAGCTACAGATGGAAGCCCATTTGAAACCTGCTGTCTACGTGAAGTCCTGGGGTGGAGCCCAGAACCAGAACTATAAACGAACACAGGGCTCTGTGCTGCTATTAAATCTGCTTCTTTGCAGGACATGGCATCTAAGAGAAATCTATTAAAATAAGTCTGTTTATACTTTTGATTATCCTCTAAAATATCACATATAGTGAAGTTGTTATTTTAAGATATCCAGGGCTACATTTGCAAAATTCTCCTGAGAGAAAGCAAAGTCACAGGTCGCACAAACAAACAGTCCTTTGTGTTGCTGTTTAAAGGGGTGTTGGTTAATTTTACACACTGTGGCATCAGCAGCTCCGAGCCATGCTGTTTACCCTTGAACCTTCGCTATAGTCCTACTTGATAATTAGTGAGCTTTGTGCAAGCTCTCTGCATTCAGGACACTGCCTCTCACATGCAGTACACAAACGGGGGACGGCCGGGCACAGAAAAAAAAAAAAAACCTGATAAAAGCTGGTCTTCATGAAAAAGTTCTGCAAAAGACGTCAAATCACTTCAAACACAAATCAGGTTTTTTTTTTTGTCCCGTCAGATATCAGTAAGACCGTGTCAAAAGAGTAAAAGTGAGATGCATCATCTGGCTTGACTTAAAGAGGACATGATAGTTAAAGAAAGAAAGAGAGAGAGAGAGAGAGAGAGCGAGCGTTGGCCGATGTTCATTCTGGAGCGTAGTGGTTCGTAACAGTCTATAACATTTTATCCCCTCGCGATTTCCCCCCTCTGAAATGAAAGTGTGTCACACTGAACGGTTATTTAATGCGTTGCCATTGTAAGACATCTGGATGCGTTAATGGCCCAGGAGCAGGCAGGAGGTAGTTTATAGACCTGCGGTACGGGGATGAGCTGTCTGATGGGGAAAATGGCACACACACAGTCACGCAGATTGGTTTAGAGGACAGATAGGTTCGGTGTCAAGTGATATAGCGATCGTTAGGTTTGATTATTTGATTTTCATTATTTACCCTCTGGAATGTCAAATATCATGACTAATGTAGTTTAAATACACAAAGGTGTGACAATGTGACATAGAAAAAAGGAAAAGCATCTTCACATTTGAATGCAAAAACAGTTTTTGATGAACGGGTACATGTAAGGTTTTTTTTTTTTTTTTTCTTTTAATTGATTAGTGTTGATTAAGCGATCAATTATTGGTGATTTGATTCTTATGTGCAGTAAAACCCATTTATGCAGCTTTTGTGTTCACAAACACTGCCAGCATTTGCAACAGCAGAGCATGTTGAATTATGCAGGTATACACAGCTCCCCGCCACACACACACACACACACACACACACACACACACACACACACACACACACACACACACACTCTGGCAAATATATATGCATTGATTTGCATGGAAATTACTAAACATGTTGGGCCCAAAGATGTCATTTCTAATCTGTCATATTAAAGGGGAAGCAGAATAGCTGATGCAGTCTGTTAAAATCAAAAGAATGCGTGTGCACGTGCGTGTGCGTGCATGTCAAGGAGAAGAGTAAGACGTGAGATGGCAAGAAGTGTGTCTCAGATGCCTGCTGATGCCTGTAACGCCACTTCACACCAGATGCGTAACACACACTGATATATCGATGTGTGTGTTCATCACTGTGAATGAATCTGGTGATACAGACACCGAACAAGAGCAAGTGAGGACCAGATATGACGCACAGCGTACAGTAGGTCTGTGTGTGCCTTTAATGGGGTTTGGGTGTGTTTTACCTACATTTGTGTGTGTGTGTGTGTGTGTGTGTGTGTGTGTGTGTTTGTCCACACATTACCATGCTTTGTAAAACTTTAAATCATTTTATTGCTATTATCCATTTACAAAAGCTCCTTATCTTCTTGTCTGTCAGCATTGAGCAGCAGCTGATGGAGCTGAAGGCCAAAATGGGAGAGTCGCGGTCAGGGGAGCGCCCGCCGAGCCCCTCGGAGTGTCTGCAGTGGTTCAACCTCAGGGTGAACAACGGTGTTCGACCCGTTACCACAGGGCATCAAGAGCTGATGGACTTCTTCAAAGGCTTGGTAAATAAATCAGTATAAAATTACGAAGTGCTGCAGATGGTAAGAACTCACCTTCTACTCGCATTCTTTTACAAGAAAAGAACATAAATAGGGATTTAGAGTCTTTTTTCCCATTTTTGTCTGTTGACTATTCAATTTTATATGCTTTAGGCTTTATCAAACTTTGGGGTGGGCCAGTTTTGGTCCGCGGACCCCACTTTGGTCTGGTTTACACTGATTTCTCAGTGCTTAATACTCAATTTTCCCACCTGCAAATTTTTTTTTAATTCCTAAAACATTTCAACATTCCTGCACATCTTGTAGCCCTTTTTTTTTCTTCTTCTCTTCAACTTTTATTTTTTGTGGGTCTCACTTTTGCTTCACTGTGGTGACATAAACAGTTATTTAAAACTTCATTGTCCGCAGCTTCCTTCATGTATTCCAGGACATTAACATTTCCCCTCGTCCTCCTCTCCATACAGCAACTCTTCCTGAGGTCTGAGGACGAGGGGAGAGAGGAGGCGACGCTGCAGCTGTTGCTGAATCTGTCGTCCCACTGTGGCATCTGCTTCCCTTGTTCCCCTTCTTCTTCCCCTTTGTTCTCATCTCTCTGTCCTCAGTTAGCTGCCTCCCCCGTGCACTTGCTACATGCAGTCAGAGATGATACTTCATTAGAGGTAACACACCATGATTCAATGATGTCCTACTTTATTTATAATACTTTAGCAGCAGTGTATTGTATTTATAAAGTTGGGATTTTTGGGGGGGGGATGAACTGCAGATGGGCATTATTGTATTTCCCTTTCATTTTATTGCTTTTCTTTAGATACAGGATGCATGGGATGATGTACGACTCCAGCTACGCCGCCACCTGCTGGACCGGCTGTCCTCTAACAGCCCAGAGAGTCCTGGACCCAGACTCATTTCGTCCCTGTCCATCAGTGATCGGGCCCACTGTCTCCAACAGCTTTGCTTTCTTTACCCTGAGTCTGAAGTGCTCACACTTTACCAGGTATAAAGTAGTCAAATATTGTGCTGTTCCCTCTATGAGTAGGATTTCTTTTTGTGTTTGAGTACATGTACTTGCGAGCGTTTCCAGCTTAGTTTACTCTCAACTATTTTCTGAAAGGCCATTTTCCGGTGTCCCAGCAATTTCCAGGCCTGGAAAAGTTTTTAATAAGTTTAGAAAGCCATTACATTTTTTTTTGGTGGGAGTGTGGAAAGGTTTTGGAAACTTATTGGTTAAAAACGTGTATGAATCCTGATTTCCAACTTGCTGTAGTGCACCAATAATGTCACAATGATGTACTATATGTTTCCAGGGCCTAAGAAGCCAGTCTGTACTGGTTCTTCTCCACTCTGCCATGAGCTCAAGTCCAGGTGGTGTCACTGGTTTCGACAGACTGACCGCGGGCTTCCGCTCTGTGGTCCCAGCTCTGACCCAAGCCCTTACAGAGGAGCTCCATGTTCTTCCAAGATTAGCAGAGCCGCACACCATTCTGGGTTTCATTAATGCCGCCTACCTCAGCACTGTGGCTCGTGAATTAACCTCCATGATGGAGAGAGAATCTGAGACGAGCCTGAGGGACAACACCCTGCTCAGCAGCAAGATCAAGAAATACTCATCCAGGTCCCGTGCAACCGTAGGTCAGTGGTTCATTTGCCTCATCTCATTTTGGTTTATTTTCTCTCTCCTAAATTTCTGTCAGTGCCATCGGGTTCCAGTAAAAAGTTATTGACCAAATTGTGTCTCCACTAACATCTGTCACTTCAGGTTAAATCAATCTAGGCCAAAGTTAGGCCCCTTGGAGCGCCTCAGGGTAAGAGAGACAGATTTAAGGAGAGAGAGAGAAAACTAGACAATATGACATCACTCTTGCAAGCCCAACATTCATTCAGGGCAACGTCGAGATCTCTGAAAACTTGGTCATGACAACATGTCTATCTAGAGGAAACACTCAGTCAGACACAAAATGTATCTGAACACTGAGCTGCATTTGATAGCCTGAGAGGCAAGTTCTCCGCTGCAGTGAAGGTTAGCAGAACACGAACCTCCCAAGGCTGGTTCCGATTCAATACGTAATAATTAATACCTTATAAATATTCAATGTCTGCCCTCTCTCAATTGAGAAAAGTTCTTAGAAGGTTCTAAGCCCCATTTACAGCATATATGGTCTAAATTTCCTCTTTGCTTGGCTTAAACCTATGCATAATTAAGAGGATGACCTCTTAGAGGGGTTGGTGGGGGGGCTGTCTGTCAGATCCAGCGCTCACTTCTCTCCTGCTAAAATCAAGACACTGAGTGTCAAAATGACAAATTCCAGGATATAAAAGAGGTTTTCATGTCCATGTACTATCAGTGAGTCAGTCACAACAGCTCAGCATCTTATACAATGTACAAATAAATCGATATATGGAGGTATATACTCTTATGGCAGATGGCCATGTTAGAGTGAGACTAGAGAAGAACGTCCTCTCACAAACTCTTGGTGCTTAATTCCCCACATATTCCCTTTGTTTGTTTCATATTGACTTATTTAGGACTTGCTGAGGGTAAGGCAATGCCACACACAGACACACGCACACACACACACGCGCGCACACACACACATACACACACACACGCAAACTGTAAAATGTGTGAGCCATTGTTTACTTTTTCAAAAATGGTGCACATGTCAGTTTCCCTGTGGAACAGGGAGAAGAGTGCTTTTACATCTGCCATTCTTCGATAAACACACCACCAGCCTTGCCTCTGTTTCTTCCTCCTTCTCTCTCTTTCCGTCTCCCTCTCTGGTTTTTACTTTCCCTCTGCTTAAACGTGAGATGAGAGGAGGCAGCCAAGATAATTGGCCATGCGTCAGTTGGGCTGTTTGATCACGTAACACGGCGGAGGCTACACACCTACGTGCCGCTCAACAAACCGTCAAATGTAGCACCGGAGGCAGAACACGGCTCCAAAGGGAGCGGGGGACCTGTGCTGTGTAATGATGGTAAAATGGAGCAGTTTTGCCTGTGCTGAGTTTATGTGTTTGTGTGTGTGTGTGTGTGTGTGTGTGTGTGTGTGTGTGTGTGTGTGTATGTGTGTGTGTGTGTGTGTGTTTGACTATCAGCTGCAACACAGCTTTGAGGGCTACAACTGGGATTACATTTTTGTGTTGTTCGTATCTAAAGACGCCCCCCACCCCAAAAAAAGCTTGCGAACCCACATATCCACCACCCAAATGCCCGTGGCTTCCACAGAGCCACAGCTTGAACATTAATGCATAATCTGCTTTCACACTTTACTGTCTATACTGTATGCTACGCCCATAATTGTCAAGACAATTATGGCAGCGGTAACAAAAAGTGATTCTATTTTCATAAGCATTCAATGAGTCTTTAGATCTCTCCTTCCCACCCTGCTGTGTTATTGTTTTTCCTGCAGTAAAGGCAGGCGGTAGGTATATTTTGATAAGAGCCATGCCTGGGAGACTGTGCAGGCTCCCAGGGGAGCAGCGCTGTCTGTAGCATCAGCCACTGTCAAACCACTGAACCATTTAACAGCGTTCACGGCAAGATCTGCCTCCTCTTTTAACCCTACCGACTCAAAGGCAGGCTCTGACATTGTACCCAGACAGATGTGAAGGGTCTCAACCCTCCTTTTTTTTCCTTCTTCGTCGTCCCCCCCCATTTTTCCTTTACTCCATCACACGCACACTTCCTCTCCTCCTCTCTTTTCTTCTCTTTTCCCATTTTCTCATAGTTTTCCAAGTGTAATGGGGGTGAACAGTGAGAGTGTGGAGTGGGCCAGACAGGTTGGTTGGTCAGGAACAAAACAGGCTTTAAACCTGACTAACACACCTCACTGCGCCCGCCGGGGAGTGGGTGGGCTGAGTCTGCATGTGCTTGTAACTGTAAAGTGTGTGTGTGTGTGTGTGTGTGTGTTTGTGTTTGTGTGTGTGGTGCATTTAGGTAAAGTAAAGAAAAATACAGTAATTTAATTTTATTTCAGTGCTGATCCTTTTAAAAGGTTAAAATTAGGTATAATTTCAGTCATATCAATGTTCTTCAACAGGACCAGGCTCTCCTCAGCTGGAATTTTTTTTTTTCCTAATCTGTTTGTTTTTCCCCTTTTACACCTGTTTTATCCTCTAGTTGTACAATGCCAGCTCACCATGCTGTCCCCTTCTACTGCTCCGGGAAGCACCGAAGGCTACCAAACGCCTCCTCTGTCGCGTGTGGAATGACACGTGACAGTGATGAGTTTCACCTGGCGGAGGTGGACGATCAACCAGAGGAGGCGCTAGTGCAACCACCAGGAAACATAGACTTATCCTGCTTCCCAAACACAGACACGTTCAGTCTCCATTAATATGTAGAGTTCGTCATTTTGTAGGATAAAATGATCCAAAAACGTTCTAAAAATGTTTGAGGCAATGGATGATCTCACATTCCTCCATCAAACATGCAATAACACCTCCATGACATCGTCAGAATGTTGCTGTTTAAATGTTTCGTATTCGTCAGAATTTCAGCTCATAGGAACATAGTAATGTGAAACGATTAACAGCCTTAAAACATTATTTAAATGTGAGGACGAAAGGATTTCTTAAACATCATCAGCTTGCTTGGCTGGCCATGAGTTATAGTTGAAGCATCTTTTCAATTCTTACCTTCTTAACTTCAAGATTTGTCCCTCACCGCATCAGTCAGGGTAGTACTTCTGTTGATATTTAAAATTTGACTAAGAAGTTCAGCATACACAGTTTCCACAATATCTGCGATTAAAATCAGTACATTTACCAAAACTTAACAAAACCTTTATATTTTTTTAATACAAAAAAAACCATTGTGTAACTTTGTGCACACACTTGTTCTCTGCACAGTCTAGCTCGTTATTGTTCCTGCTGTTGCTGCCAACTCCATTTACTACACAGCAGTTTTAATGTGTTTTCACCTTTTCACTACAATATGTGAGATGGTGTGTGTGTGTGTGTGTGTGTGTGTGTTTGTAGGTGAGTGTGTGTTTTCAATCACCTTTGAGCGTGTGCACATGGCTGCCAATTTGACATGGAGTCCATGTGTGTGTGCGCTTGTGTGTGTGCACATGCTAATTATGGGCTTACTTATAACATTGTGTGATCAAGAGTCATTTAATACCTCCTTTTTAAAAATGCATCATTAAATTTCCATATGGCATCAGTCATTTGCATATGTAGGCATAGGAGATACATGTTTTCGTAGGACATCAAAAGCTTCCATTCCAACTTCCCTGCACACACACACACACACACACACACACACACACAATTTATTCTCTAACAATAGACCACAGGGGTGAAGGCGAGGTTGTAAAATTCTGTTCAAACACTTTGCAACTCCGTTCTGATAGCACTGATTTGAATTCCACTTCTACTAATTTCCCCATATGACGACGTCGGCAGCTCCCTATAGATAAAAAAGAATTGAGTGAGAACATGTATAGCAAGCATATTCACCCCCTCCGCAACCCACCCACCCCCCTTCCTCGCCCTTTCTGGCTCTTTGAACTCTTTCTTAGAGAAAGCACAGCAGCCTATTCAGTGGGGAAAGAGGTTCTGTAGTGACGCGAGAAAGCTAGGCTGAGGCTCTGACTGGCATTGGAGGTGCTTGTGGGGATTGAGGCTACTTGGGAATGGCGTTTGTTAATATTTAATAAGAGCAGCTCCTCACTAGATCATATCTCTGCCTGAGTTTATACACACTGTCAGCCAGGGACGTGCACCCGCATGCTGCCATGTAATTATGGACTAGGTAGGGGGTTTCTGTGCATCCCTATGTACATGTGAGTGTGTGTTTGTGTGGTTCTCTCTCAGTTTATGGATGATGCTTGTTTATACTGCTCTCTTCCTATCCTGGTAGACGAGGAGGCCTTGTTTTAGAAAGTTACCACTAAATCACGGCTCCAATGAAATCATAGGAAGGAATATGTTTCATGGCCCTTGAGAATCTGTATTATGCATGCCACCCCCCCCCCCCCGTTTCCTCCGAGTGGTCACAATGGCTTTTGTGTATCACTCTTGAAAAGCTCAAGGATATGAACATTTTCCTGGCACCTTCTATTGAGAAAGCAGAGACAAAAATGGCTGGCTTATTGAGAGCAGCCAGCACTTCTTGATAAAGAGTCAATGTGATTCGCCGAGGGCTTGAAAACAATAATGCAAGCGAGGGCACTAAACAAGTGGGTTTTAATGAAATGCTCCCATCTAGACAATACCTTCCTGTGTTCTTCATCCAGGCTGCTTGGTTCAAGTAGGCAGAAGTTGCTAGAGAAATCTTAACCCCATCTCACGATCAATATCCACCACAAAGGGAGACAGAGACAAGGACGGACACAGAGGAGACAAACACAGTGAAGAATAAAGTTATTTAGTTAGCCCAGCCTCTCTGTCAACACTGAAAACTCCACCATTGCTATAACTCCTCCTCCTCGATGAGGCAACTTAAGTGAGATATCAAATATTGCTGGTTTACCCTTCAGCGAAGGGCAGGTGGCCCCCGCTGTGGCCTGGTTGGACAGCGCCCTCAGAAAGGGGCACGAGAGACCAGAGTTTGGGTGGTTGGTGTGTGTGTGTGTGTGCACGTGTCAGTGTGTGTGTTGGAGAGTCACAGCAGGAGACCTCCCATAATAAGGCTGTCTGAGTGAGCAGTGGGCCACAACTGACGAAGAGGACCCCAGCTGTCACAGGGCCTAGCGGGCGGGCCACTGCAGCTCATAGCCTCCCTCTACCCATGTACACACAAACACACACACGCAGAGATGTACCCTCAGGCACCCACATGACCCTGCTTGACACCCTATGGGATGAACACTCATGAAGCAAACAGGCATAGAAGGAAACACACACAGAGGGGGTGAACAGCGGTAGCCAATGGTGAGATAAAAGAGGGAAGTAGGACACAAATACAGAAGCAAACATCAAGATGCAGGACAACATCTGGATTAGACAGCGTCCTGAGAGTGTGTGTCATCGTATATCAGCAATCCACAACAAAATGCATCGATTGACACTTGATAAGATGGTGCAAGGTTTAAAACCACACTCTTTGTAATAATTTAGTTTAAAGAAGCCCAACAATTCCCAACGAGTTTAAGTGTCTATAACTGAGGCGATGGCAACTTATCTTTCACAGTCGGAATGGCCGAGCAGACCGAGGCTCTGTGGGGGCGGCCATAGACGGTTGGCAGGGAAGACGGGCAGAGACAGTGAGAGTATAGTCCTGCATCAGGCAGTAGGAGCCACAGCAGAGGTAGGACGCTTCGGCAGATCCTTACATCTGTCCGTCCGTCTCTCTCTGAGGACAGATCTCATCACTGATATAATGACAGAAACAGAGCTATCACAATACACTGATTCTGAAATAACTAATATTTTTCCCCAATAATGAATCTACAATACATAAGACTGCCAAAGAAATGCAAAGCTATTAAATTTTTGTGAGGAGAAGGTCCCGCGCACTTTCTGTGCACTGAACAAATCCAAAATTAATTATGCCTAAATGAACTCCACGCAAAAAGTCACTGTGCCCTTTGAGTTTTGTCCTTGGAAGGAGAACCGGATCAGAAGTGTGAGTATTAGAACATTCTCAGAGAGAGATTGTAGCAGTCACCCCAACGTCTTATTTGTATTATTTTGGCTTTTAATGTCATGCAGCTTGTTTTCCAGTGTGATGCATCTTCCATCAGTATCTCCTTGAAGTTACTGAGACCAAATGCACGCATCACCTGCAGAGGGTGGTGCACGTACGTCTGCACGGACACTAAAAGCTTGTCCTCACTCATTTTGATCACATGATAAAAGACCGAGGGCCAGTTGGGCAGTGTGGTAAGAGAGAGGCAGACCGCTGCTCTGATGGCCTGATTTACACTTCAGAGAGACAGAATGAGAGAAAGAGAGGAGACCAGGGACAGAGGATGAGAGAGGGAGAGATGCTGTGCTGGAGAGAAATTAAATCAGTGGCTAAATTATTGCATGATTGCCCATTCCCCAAAGACTTGGGTATCATTTGGTAGAAAGTGTCTAATAATTGGTTTTCGGCCATGTCAGACACATGCAATTCCCCCTACTAATGGCTCTGTTAGGAAGAACTGGGCCTCCTGGGTCAGAGAAGGACAGAAAATAGCCAGACGGCAAAAAGCGTACTACGCCCTTCTGCTTTTTTCCTTAGATAAATGGGAGAACGAGAGAGAAAAGAGAGACACAGAGAAGGGGAGCGATGCCAAGAAGGAGAGAGTGTGTATGTGAGCAAAGAGGAAATGAAGTGGCAATAAGTGCAGCCAAAGGGGAAATGCTCTTCACCGTGAGTTTAATACATCAGTCTGGGGATTTGGCAGCCCGCCACATAGCAATTGTTTACCTTTTTGCTCACTGGTTGCATCTGTTCTGTTTTGTAAACGGCATTAAACTATTCGCCCGTAAACACCGGAATCAATAACAACTGCTAAGGGAATTCCCTTTTCCCGCCCCTCCGTCTCTTTCCCTCCTTCTCTTCCCCGTGTTTTCATCCCTAACCACTACCCCTTCCCCTAGATCTCCTCCTCTCTCCCCTCTGTCTCTGTTCCCTGCCAGTCAAGAGCACTGTGCTTGTGTGCGAGTGAGTGTGTGTATGTGTGAGAGAGAGAGAGAGGGAGAGAGATAGGGCTGTGGAGCTTGTGGTGGAACCCACAGGAGAACCCACAGACAAGAAGAAGACTGATGGCTCGCCAAAAATACCTGGTGTTTGTTTTTTCCTTTGGTGTTACATTGTTGTCATTGTTAAAAGCTACAAACTGAGACTGGCCACTGTAGGACCCTCATAACACACATACACACACACACACACACACACACAGATGAAGACTTTTACACACACTGCACTTACACAATTGCATATACTGTCTCCCTTTATGGCTTCAGATGAGATGTACTATATTTGTGCTTATCGCAGTGGTTCAGCAAACCATTGATTTTTTTTTTTTTTTAATACAACATCCTCAGTGCAGCACCATTGTACGGAGGAGTTCTCTTACATAAACATCTGCTTTTTTGGCCTGCTTTCAGCACTAGCCCTCCCTTATTGATACTCAGTGCACTGACCTTTGGGTGAACTCCCCTGCTTGCTCGCGCCCCTACTCATTCTACTGTATGGGACATACTACACACAATATGACACACCTGGGTGCTTTTAAACACACCCTCTCCATCAACCAGCTATGAGAGCCTCCATTTGGCCTCACTGTTGTGACAAAGGTATAATGAGGTTTAGATGGCTGTGTACTAGACGGCTATGGGGCTATTGGGCTAGGAAGACAACTACCTATATAGCCTGGGTGGCTGGATGAGAGGCAGAGCGGTGCTAAAGAACAAGGTGACGGGCAGCTGTGGTGTGAATGTCACAGGCGGAGGTTATGAACAGATGCTGAGGAAGGAGGCAGAGATGATGCTCCAGAGCGATGGTGATTTTAAGACTCTATGTTCAGATTAATGCTCCGTGGAAGGCTGGGTGTGTGTGAGGTGATAACATTTAAGAGAATCCATAATCTAATGTGTCCCTGTCTCATCCGGTTTGGATTGTTCTCTCTTGAGTTTTTGACAGCTCTGAGTGGATTTGCTGGTGACTTCAGAAATAGACATGATTGGTGGTGCATGTGTGAATGTGCAAGCTGGAGAGCTCGGCTGGCACGTGGGTGTCAGCCAGGTCACGCATGTACACATGCAGTATGAGCAAGTCTCTCTCGCTCAGGCTCCCACTGGACCCCATTACAGCTGCGATTCTGAGCTGCACACCCATGCAGCTTAATTACACAAACACACACTCACAAATGCACACACACCAAATGATTACAACGCCATGTGTTTCCATACATGCATGTGTAACGCACATACATATAAATAGATGGATACATTTAGACTTGCAAACACAAACTTGAGGTCAGACTATATTCCACGGTGACCACACAATCTAGTTGGCAATTATCCTGCAAGACTGACATGTGCAAATGTGTGTGAAAGTGTCTGCTACAAATCAAGTTATTCATAATGACCTGCATTACATGCACATAAACATGGGTGTGCACACCAAATAGACACAACCACAAAAGTGCAACCACTCTCGCTAATAAGCTCTCATGTAAACATGTGCACATACCTACACACACACACATATGCACGTGCACACACAAACACACAGAGCATGCACAAGTCAAACCTCATGCATGATTAAACCTTGCATCCGTAGGGACAGGGTGTTGTCATATTGTCAGATTTTGTTGAACAATATGACAAAATTACATTAGGATCCACAGGCAATAATGTTACAATTATTGGAAAAGGGTCCCCCCCCCCCCTTTCTTTGCCTCTCACCACGCAATCATGGCTGTGCTTTCAGAGTCAAGGCTAATACTGAGCTCATCCATTCCCAAATGTCTTTGCAGTGGAGGAGCTCATTTAAGCGGACACACAAAAGTATTTGTGCATGTGTCTGGGAGTACGGCAACGCATCTCCCAGCCACCCATTCTCTAGCTTAATGCGGAACATCCCCCGGGTGATGGCTTTGGCAGCCTCCAAAATGGGAAATCCATATTTGCCGAGGGGGTCATCGGCGGGTTAGGGGGAAAAAAGTTTTGTGCCGGGAGAGAAGCATGTGCATGTGTGACTTCTTGGGGAGCAAAGTTTTGCATATTTTTTCCCTGTCTCTTTGTTTATGTCGTGTATTGGGAAAACATGAATGGGTCGATATTTATAAGAGGTGTCGTGCTCGGAGAGACGGGAGGGGGGTGAGGTGGGGGTGGGTGTCGTCTGATGAGTGCATGTAGGTTGGGAGGTTGGGTTGAAAACCTATTTTCATGAAGTTGTTTATTCCTTTACTGAATTGTAAATTGTAGAGCAGCTTTCTGTACTCTACAAACACTGTTTATTTTTCCTCTCTTTCACCTTTTACATTATGCTTCTTTTTTTTTTTTCTCTCCATGCAGCACCAATGGAGTTTCCTGTGAAAAGCAGGAGTTTCAATTTGACCTCCCACCAGTTGAGGGCGTTAACCCAGCTGGCCTGCACACTGCTGGGGTTTGAGAGCAACATAAAGGAGCTGGTCACCACCATGACCTTCATTAATTGCATGGGAGAGGCTCCCTGTGTTAAAGGTATAATACAGTTCTGACATGTTATCGCTGTTACTGCTGAGAAAAAAATGGGGTGTTCTCTGTGTTTTTCTTGGAATTTGCAAAGACTGAGGAGCCTGGGGTGCAGTTTCCATTATATAATTCATAAGTTACACATGGAAGATATTTTTAAGACTGATTCAATATTTCTTTAGACCAAAAAGCTCTACCTTTAACTATTTTAAGGCCCAGAAATATGAAAACACACTCGTTGTTTCACCACGAGAGTTATATGTGTGGCAGTAGGGAGATCTGTTCTGAGATTTAGAGTTCTGTAGCAGCATTTAGACCATCAAGTAGGGAGTTAATTTTACAGAACACACACACACACACACACACACTCTCACTCACTTACACACATTGTTACTTCCAGCCAGATGTCTGAGTTGTGGGATATTTTTGTGGGGAGTTATCCCTTTAGTATCCTTTTCGTCTCTACCCTTTGAACTGAACTGCTGCGGCATAGATGTTAAATGAAAGCTTTTGGTGCATGGAGTAATTTCCATAAAGGTTACATTTACAAAAACAAGACTTGCAAGAAAGGCTCAATTTACAGAGAGGTAAACAGCCTTTAAAGGGCAGTTATCCAAGTCATTAATTCCAGGCAATCAAATGGCTTAATTACCAGAAATTCATCAGATGGGCTTAAAGGTCAAAAAGTGATGTGCTTGCTGCTTCCTCCTTCTTCCATTCCATGCAGTCTTGTTCGCCTAAATTGCCTCGCCTGGGGTCTCACTCTTCGCCTTCTGATTAGGATACTGTGGCCTTGATGTTCACGCTTTTTAATTGCAACCCAACCCAACATCCTGTCTCACGTCACCCCACCACCACCACCACCCACTCCCGATCCACACAATCTCCCCTCTGCATATATACTGTAGTTGATGGTATCTGGGTTCAAATCAAATCTAAGCCTCAAATTTAGACGTATAAAGCCATCGCCATTAGCAGTTACTGCCTCTCTGCTTCCTCCGAGGCGAATACGGTTCTGCTGCGGTCACCTTGTCTCGTTTAGATCAGCGCATGAACGTTACAGTTCATACAGTTGCAGGCATGTTGGGTTGGTTTATATAACATCATACATCTTATTATGAATGACATGGAACTCTTCCAGCTGAATAAGAAAGACAGCTGCAAGATTCTACGGACCCCCCCTCCCCCCATCACTCTGTATTTATTAAGTGTGACAATTAGGAGGGAGGAGGAGGAGAACAACAAAAGGTTCCTAAAACTCCAAAAATTGGTTCATATTTTTCAGTCCGTGTTTTGCACTTTTTTCGCCACCATGATTCTGACTGTTTCACCAGGACTTTTGTTGTTGTTGTTTTTCGTATGGACTCTAGCTACTGGAAATGTAAATTGAAGCAGAATCAAATCCGTGCATGTACTGGATCCAGAGTAGTTTTTTCAATCAAGAGTTGTGTTTTAAATTGAATAGATAACAAGTCAAATCGTAGCCCCGAGAATCAAAATTGAAGGGAACTGTGAGTTTACAACCATTTCATTACACTGCGAAAAACTATTATTGTGTACTTCACATCTGCTTCACCCTTCAGGTAAAAAATGCGTAGCTTTCATCAAAAGCTGTCTTTAACTCATTTGCCTGTAATAGACATGGTTTAACTTCAATAGATTTTAAAAGGACAAACTTGCACATCTACTTGTTCCAAATCCACTTGTTGGGTGATGAAATAGGTCCCAAAATGTTTGATGTTTGTCATATTTTGAAGTATTTTGTGTCATATTTGTATGAAGTAAGTGATTTCTTTGTCACTTAGGCATCTTGAAAAAGACTAAAGAGGACATGGACGTGGCAGGTGATGCCAAGAAATCCACAACAGAAACTCCTCTCCACACGGCTGAGGTGAGAGTTCTACTTTGTGACAAGCTGAAAGGACGTCTCTGCTTAGGTCATCAGTGTAATTCAGGTTCAACCTTTTCTGTCATTGCCAAAGAGGCAAATCAATTTGCTGAAACAGTTTATTGGGACTTTGATTGTTTTTGTTTTTTCTATTTCGCAGAGTCAGGTCCTGGAGTTTGATTGGAGGTCAGCATTTAAGGGGCTCGTCCCTCACATGACCCACTGTGTTAAAGTGGTGCTGGAAGATATTTTTACCAAGAGCCTACAGCAGGAAGAGGTTTTACATTCTTTGGGACACAACTCAATCACCCTGATCAAGACTGCTGGACACACGACCACCCCTGACAGCAGCCCACATACGCGAGAGGAGCCGCTCTACACCTACTCGGAGAGACGGACCCCTAAAATGATAGCCAAGGTACTGCAGTATATAGACTTTTCTGTTTCCTGTAAGATAACTTATCAAGGATGGTCCAGTTTCTGTGTGTTGTTGCACAAATTAAAAAAAAAATGTGGTGACAATATTAAATGACAATATTAAGCAGTCAAAACACTGCCATGCCATATCTATGAAATATTGATTTGCAACTTGCCGGTGCGCTAAAAATACTTCACCCTAAAATGTTTGTGCTTTTCAAGTATTCTCAAATAGGAAGGTTGAGCTCACAGATGTCCCCCCCCCTTTTTCATCTGATCTCTTTGAGAATGCAGAAAGAACCAGCTCGGTATATTTAGCTTGAAGCTAACAGCAACTTGTGGCAAAAAAAACAACAGATGCAGCAACAAAAGATCTACCAAAAATGTCAGTCTACAAACTCTCAAGTGCATAGTCCAGTACATTCCATGTCTTATCCATGCAGTTGTGTCCTCTGTAATCAGCAAACACTTTGTTTGAGCTAAAAACAAGCTAGCAATAATGCTTGCAGTTGGGTGGTACCAAGACATTGCCTACTGACGTCTTTTTGGTGGCTTTGCTGTTGTTTTTGTTGTTGTAGCTGTTGTTAGCCATCATTCACTATTAGCTTAAAACCAAAAATACATGGTCAGCTTTTTCTGTGTTTGGGATTCAAATTGAAATGATGCAGTGAGGGAAAAACATCTTTGTGGGATCAGGACACCTGTTCGTGATCACTTAAAAGGAAAATAACACACCTCTGGGAGGACGCATCGCTTTAAGACTCTGATATTTCCCTCAGAAGTCACTAGACACCAAAAACTAAAGGAGAGGGGATGTTGGATTCCAAATTATGATAATGTTCCTCTGTAAAGGTTTGAAATGCGCGTTTGTTTGCTAAAAAGTTTGCCACATGAACTTAAAATGCAAAGGTATGTCAGATTTGTGTTCACTGCTGCTTTTGCTACCCCCAAGTGGACAAAAAAAAAACCCTCAGTCAGTGCTGGGAGACCCTCCACTCCTCAGCCTGGACATAAGCCTTCTTTGCTGCACACACCAGGGTCTTTGTCCTCTGTATCCGCCTTTATTACTAACTGGCTGAACAATGCAGGTCTCCACACATCATCCAGACTCAGGGAGATTAATGGTTTTGTAGCCTCTGTGAAAAGTACTCCCTATAATAGACAGGCAAAATGATTTGGGCCTGACACAGTTGACACCCTGGATCAGAAAGGGCCTTGGGAAGAGTCATCAGTATTACTTGAGTGGTAGACTCCAGGGACAAAAGTGAGGCAGGGTGAAACCAAGAACCAGTATAGTGCCATTATGAGGGATAGACAGTCAAGAGAAAAAGGTGCTGAATGCAGGTATACAGAAGAAGAGTCTGGGCTGGAGAGCAGGATAAAGGAGGGATAGTGAGTATGGGAGGATGACAAGAGAGGGCCTGGGAAAAGGCAGTGAGAGGTGAAGATGACACCAGAGATTGACTTTTCTCAGGAGAAAGACCAGTCGGTTGTGAGACCAGGCTTAATGTCTAGCTCTGTAAAGGCTCTCCACTGTCTGGGGCTGAATGCACATATACTTCTATTTAAAGTGGCACTGTGTTGTTGTGTTTGCCAATTTGCTACTGCTAAATAACTACCTAGCGTTCCCTTCGGAGGCTCCAATTCCTGCATCTTCCTCTCGATCGCTTTGCTGAGCTACTCTCCTTTCCTCTGCACTCTGCTGAATCTTCTTCACCGCATCTCCTCCTCCAAAAGCCTTTCTACGCTGAAGGTATTTGTGGCTCTCATTGTTAACTAGTGTCAGAATTTGTCTGTGCTCAAGACCTGTACAACATATTTATGTGTAGGTCGACGCTTCAAAGATCAGAGCATTTCAGCCCAAAGGTTATACATGCATGCATTTGCATGCAATAACACGCAGCCAGACGGACATCTGAGACGAGGCTGGTAGATATTATATAAATATTTTCCACACATGTCCTTTTTCTTTTCATCAAGGTCTTTTCTATTTTCATTTTTCACATTATATCCAATTCCAAAAGAATACAATAGAACAAGGGACTTTTCCCCCCACCTCTCAAATTCCACACATACAAAAATGGATAACAGAATGAAATGATTTTTACACTGATGTGCTGTTTTCAATCAGACCCTCTGACTGTCCATCCAATCCTTGCCAATTTAAGATGGTATGATTTCCAAACGATTAAGAGAAATGTTTTCTGAACACTGCATTCAGTGAGTACAGTCCTTTGCTGCATATGCTGCAGATTTTGTAGATACTGCAGATTTCTTATGGGTTTGTGACTCTGGAGGAACACAACTTCTAAAACATGTATTTACGTTTCATTGGATGCATAAGTGACAACATTCCAATTCATAAAGTTAGTTAGCAACCTGCTAACCCTTTCAAAGAATATCGTAAGACTTTAGACGTCAATGGTGTTGTTAGGCCCATGACCCTTAACCACTAAACACACACGTGCTGGATTTAAAAAAAAAAAAAAAAGATGTAGCACTGAGGCAAATCTTCAGTGTGAGCTCCTCCAGCACTTCCAGCGTCTCCCAGTCGCTGCAGCAGAGCTTGATCCACTTGTTTCATCCACCCTGGAGTATCCTACCACCTCGCCATCTGACCACGATTATAATCCGCTTTCCCCATCTTGATTGGAGCCCTTTTTTTATTCAGTGGTTGAGTGGATCACTCTCATATTATAGTTCCACTGTTACCACCTATATCTTCATTTTAAGAGTCAGAGTTTCCAGAATGTTCTTTTCACATCTTATTTATGTTCTCAGATATGTCCTTTTTCAGCATCCGGCTCTGCCCGTGCCTCTCGGGCTGATGTTCTTCAAGCCAGGGTGTCTATAGAATATGGGGCCTAGTATTGCATTGCATATTGTATTGATATTGGCACAGATTTGCTGCCATCAGCCCACACACGCACATCCACCTCCGTCCGACACGCTGGCTCTAGTGTCTGAGGAGAGAGCAGTGTACTAAACAAGAGGCGAAATGAAATATTGCTGTTTCAAAAGGCGTTGAGATGGATCAGTATGGAAGAATAACACTTTCACATGGTCATACCTCATGTGACCCACCTACAGTGTCTAAATTACTCCACATATGCTTGCTGCAATGGTGCCATTCATCAATCTGCATACTTTAGATAGAATACTTCCCCAGACTTCAGTCCTCTACTGAATGCAAACTAGCCTCACTTCAACAGCTGAAAGTCAAGCTCCAGTCAGAACCTGGGATTGAACTTTCCTTGTTTGGGCGGGCCCCTCTAACCTTGATGCTATCTCTCTATCATATCAACAGAGGTGACTTTTCTGCATTCAGACTTCACTCAAGCCTTTACCTGCGTGTTGAGTTTTCTACTAGTCTGTCTGCTCCCAATTCTACACTCACAAACAGCCTCGCTCGCACTTAAAAACTTTACACAACCCCGTTCACCTTGATGCAATAGTCCTGGTGGGATTCAAGACTTTGATCTTAGCTAGTTAAGGTTTCAGCCTGACTTCAATGTGGACGTGCATGCATGTGAGAATGACTGTCAGTGTGTGTGTTTGTGTGTGTGTGTGTGTGTGTGTGTGTGTGTGTGCGTGTGTGTGTGTGTGTGTGTGTGAGCCAACACTGTATGTCTATGAGAAGCTCTCCATCTTTTGCCCTGGCAGCGCGAAGTGTTGTGTCTGCCTCTGCTATCTCACTCTCGAAGCTGAGCTCCTAATGACTACATACAGTCAGATATTGACTTAATTGTCTAAATGGCTTTTTTTTCAAAGCCTTTTAACACCACTGGAAGCTTTTATGGAGAAAATAGTGCAAAGAGACTGTGAGATTGTCAATTTGTGTACAAACGCTGCAGCCCTGATCTGACAGAATGTCGAACTCACCAAGCAGCCAGTACAGTGAGTGTGTGTGACTCTGGAATTACTCTGAAATGTGTTATACACGCTGAAGTCGGTTCGTAGGTTTATGGTGTTTTTTTCCTCAGTGTGACCCGTCATGGCAGCTTTAAAAAATAAGTGAAATATACTCTGTTTTAGGCCTTTTTGATGATCCTCCTGACTCATAACTCACTTGCATAGATGCATAAATATGGAGTTGATCCTCAAACTCACATATGTGCCTCCTTTGCACCTGCCTGGTCATATTTTATTGTTCTCAATGTGATCTCAAAAAGAAGCGTGATTGAGTTTATAGAGGCAGAGGATTTTAGATTTATCTGTTGAGTTTCCTTTATTCTCCAGAGTTATAGATACATGAGTTTTGTGTAGATTCAGCAGGGTTGACATTAAACTGTTACAGTGCTGTTTATGCATACCAGCCTAAGCATGAGTTGGCAGCACACCACTTGAACTCTTCCCGTCATCAAACTGCTGCTAATCAAGTGCCAGGTTTGTGAAGTTCTTTCACTTCAGTGGGAGGAATCGTATATCAACCATACTGACTGACAGTGGGATCATAATATCGATGAAAAAGAAAGATTACAGTTTCTGACTGCTTTTTAGTACCTCAGCAAGCTCATAGACTCTCAGCTTCCTTTGAGTTCCATCATCAGCGATGTCTCTTGGGCCCTGGGGAGTAAAAGGTGTAGGCAGATGTGTCCCTATAGGCCTCTCTCCTGAACAAATGTGGATAAATGAGATAAGTCTTGCTTGCTGTACTGGCAGCTTATCCAAGATGCTTTAGGTCTTTTACATCGCTGAAACAGCTCTCTCTTCCTCCCTCACTCTCTCACCTTTGCTTGACCCGTTCCCTCCCCCTCCCTTTCAGCGTGTCTGACTCCCCATCTCCTCCCATGAACTTTAACATTTCTGTTTGAGCTGGTTTAGCAGGTATGGGTCATCCACTAAAGTCAGGGTTGGGAGCTCAATCTCCTGCTGCTTCTCTCCATATATTGAAACTGTCTTTGAGCAAGACTCTGAACCCTCAGTTGTGGGTGATGGGAAGGCCAGTGCAGGGCATCAGTGTGTGGGTGAGAGAAAAATTCGAGTTAGCAACCTTGGCAATTAGCATTTTTTTTTCTCTTATTGACCGTTTCACCTTCTGTTATTGATATCATCATTTCTCTACCTTCTCTCACCTCAGTGTTGTGCGGCAATCGTCGATGAGCTGGATGCTTTACTACCCTTGGCGGCAGCCTGCAGAGACGGCCCTCTCCTGGAGGTGCGGTCAAGCTTTGTGGAGGCATGTGGCCAGGCAGCGTTTGCTATGTTGGGCCGTTTACAGGAGCGGGCCCTGGAGGTACCATCGTCTGCACCACTGAAGAACCTGCCGGCTCTTTTGGCCACTTGCATTTATGTGCACCAAAAACTGGAGTACTACCATGCCAGGCTGAAGGATTTAACCAGTACTTCAGCTAAAATGTAAGCAGAGGGTGGATACGTGCATGTGCGTGTGGGATGGGGCCTTATTTTCAAACAAAGATCCAAATGTTACACTTAAAAAAAAATGCTCCGTACACTGAGAGCCTTCCAAATAATGCGTGCCTTGCAGCAAAGGTTGAAAACAAAACTTTACAACTGAGGTTAAAAAGAGGGGACCAGAGAAGAAAAAAAAAAGTGGAAATGACTGACAAGTGGTAATCACACACATATTGTGTCTACATCTGGCAAGTTTTTATGCCTCGTAATACCCCCTTAACCTCCGCTCTCCACAGATCCCCTCTAAAAGCATCACTGGTGCCCTTGGTGCTCCTGTTTTCCCACCTCTGGCCCTGTGCACCCCTCCACTTGCACTTGCCCTGTGGCCCCTTGGTCATAAAGTACTTTTCCCTCTCCACACCATTCCGTCCCCCCAGTTTTAAGTCTCCTGTACCCCTGTTAAACTGCTGCCGCTCTCTGGAAAGTATCAAGGCGGACAGATTTAAAGGATGTGAACTGTCACGCTAAATTTTTAGAATAAATCATGTGTTTTTCACCAGACCTCATTTTAGTGGATATCAAACACCTATCTGTTTGGAGGGTATCAAACAAACATGAGGTATACTGAATATACTGTGGCCGATCATGCATGTAGATAATATGTTTTAGACCCCAGCGTCCCCCTCCTTTATTCTTGATGTATCATAGATTGTCTATTTAATGTCTTTGAATAATCCCAAGCTCTGTTTCCTTCCTCCCTGACAAGACATCTGACCCTGCTTCCTATTCAAAAGTACCAAGATACAGTTGAGGCCTTGAGGGACCAGCTGACCAGTTACTGCATCCATGTTTGTTCCACCTGCATTCTTCAGGACGCCGAGAGCCACCACTGGGTTGACCCCAAACCCTTCTATGAGGTAGAATATCCTCAAACTTTTTGATTTTACTCCAGGACTGTGGACTCTTTGAATTTGTTTCGCAAAACGATTCTTGTGTGGTAATTTTAGCTAACTAGCCCTTAGCATTTGTCCTCCTCCAAATCCCCTCTGTTATACCTTGCTAGAGGGAAAAGGAAAGTGAGGTAACTGTGTGCTACTCCCACCAACGTTAACGTAGCTCCTCTGAGATTTAGGTTTTCCTAATTTTGACAGTGCAACTGATCAGCACGTTAGTCGAGTGCTGTTTGCATCTCACTCATAGCACGATCGGTTTTCAGGGGATGTGAGCCCACCAGGGGCTTGTTCTTTCAAGCAAACTTAATAGTTTTGTTGTATGCATTTACATGCTAGAAATGACATGATGAAACATTCTACTGAACAATACTTTATTTCTATTGATGAAGAATCTATTGCTGGTACACGTTACCATTGTTTTATGGCCCAGGCCCTTTGATTTCCTTCCTATCACCGAAAAAAGTGGAAGCTACTGTATATGTTGTGTCTTAGCAGGCTGGTTCTGTAGAATTTTTGGAACTCCAGGAATTATACTCTGGAGCTTTCCTGCTTCTTCTTTTCATTCCCACAATACACAGTTACCTCCCACTCTCCCTCTTCTAACGGAGCCTTCTACTCTGAGCTCCCTGAGAACATCTGTGGCTTCCATGCTGCCCCGGGGGCTCCAGGGGTTCGGCTGTCTGAAGTCTGCAGTCTACACTGGGACTGTCTGGAAAGAGCATAGGGCCCCTGGAACTCCCCTACCTTTATGCCCTTAAACCAATCTAAACCTCCCCTCTCTTTCTTACTTTACTCTGCTTTTGCCTTTTTTTCCCTTTGTTCCTCCTTCCCTCCCCGGGTCACTAGTGTCAGACAGACCTGCTGTGCGCAGGTGTGTGCTTTTGTTCCAGCCTGCCTGTGTGCATCTGTGCAGATGAATGCATGTGTGGGGGTGCAGCCACATCTTAGAATGTGCTGTGTATGCATGTGTATTTCTGATGTCTTGTTGAAGTAGGCTGCATTGCATTTCCGTCTCCCAGATCCCCAGCTTCGTGTCTTCACTGCAAAATCTCAAAATCTCACCAAGAATATTTCTCTGTTAATCTCTACGCAAAATATCAGTGAGATAATTTTGACTTGTTAGACAGTGACAATTTCACTTGTTTCATTTGCAGTTTTCTTTCTCTTAATACAAGAAAAAAAAAAGGACATCGATTTTTTTTTTTTTTTTTAAACAAATAATCAAAGAAAGTTAAGAACATGACTACCTTCCTGGCTACCTTCCTTGTCATGAATGAAGCCAAAATGCTAAAGTCATGAGTTTCCATGTTTACTCCATCCTCATCCCAGATTCAGTCGTCTCTCTTGCCAGGCCATTATCTGTAATAGGAATTTGTTCGTAGTGGTTGACCTAGCTGGTTGAATAAAGTTTAATTCGAAGGAACAGATAAAACATTCCATCCACACATATGGTTGTAGCTGCACTTGATTTGGATCCAATGTCTGTTCCTGAGTTTGAGTCCACAGGCGGAGGATGGCGGCCTAATCCCGGACATAGAGCACGGTCACGCTCCCCATCAACCACCGATCCCTAAATGACTGGCTCCAGGGAGGAGAGGGGAGGGAGAGGAAGGAGAGAAGTAAAATACTAGATAGATGAGGTGAAGTGGGAAGAAAATGAGAAGGGACTTCGAGACGATATGAGCTGAGGACAAAAAGAAGACGTGGATGTGTCATTATCTCCACCGTAACAGTTTTTTGTCGGAGGGGAGTTCAGACGGGCATTAATGAATCAATTCCTCTACATCTAATCTTCTTCTTTACACTTCCCCTCTCTCTTTCTTCTCTCTATTCTTTGATCATTTCATTCAGAGAAGTTCTTCATCTCCCTCCTCTCTCTGTAAGTGTGAACATGTGTGTTCCTTTTGTGATGTGTTCACCAGTTCAGGAGAGTTACACCTGAAACCCCAGTAGGGGAAGAAACCCAGATGTAGAGTGCAGGTGACACGTCCGCTGAGACAGCTTCGCCATGATCGACCTGCCACAGTTTCTCTCCGTCTCCCTGTCTATTTTTATCTCCTCTTGCTCTATGGGTTTTTACTTCACCGTCAATGTCCATATCTTAAAATATCTTCAACTCTAATCCCTTCTCCCAACTTCCTCCCGCCCCCTCAGGGTGAGCGCTGTTCCTTCTCCATCCAGATGTGGTTCTACTTCCTGTGTGGGCTCCGTAGTGATCTCTGGGCTGTTCTTCCGCCAGAGGTCGCCAAGGACGTACTCGGCCAAGTTCTGTCAGAGTCCTTACAGGTGCTGGTGCAGAGATACGCCAGGGCCAAGCCTTCATACAAGAGACACCTGCAGATCAGGTACATTGTCCTGATCTACGAGTGTAGTTTTATTCCCTTGAGAAATGTTGTCTCCTCCAATAACAAATCCCGTGTTTCATATCCAGGTCACATTTTCCTGTGTTTTTGGGTCAAAATGATTTATTAGGTCCAAATTATTTTGCTGTTCTAATATTGAGTGAGTCTGCAGCATGCGGGCATCATGTTGTGTCTACCAGAAGTGTTTGTTTTTTGCTATTTACCAAAACTCGGATGTAATTTAGTTATGTTTTAGCATTTAGCATTAGCACTGTTAAATGTTTGTCTTAAAGTCAATGGGTCTCAACCTGAAATAAAAGTAGCCTCATGTATTTTAACGTTTTGTATGCCTTCTTCCTGAATTTCAAAGCATTTTCTACTAAATGCCTTGAAAAGTTTCTACTGAGTGGCTAAACAGTGCATCAAATGTCGCAACTCATGATTAAAAAAAAAAAAGAAAAAAAAAAAGCAGGTAGGAGTTGCAGGACTTACAACAGCAAAACCATCAGCAAAATAGGAGAAACTAAACCTGGCGCTGTCACTGACAACCGGATTATTTACAGTCTGAAGCACCACCATGATCAACATGGAGGGAGGGATGTTGTCACATCTGTTGGGATGTTAGCTCGGTATTTCTTTGTCACAGTTGTATTTCTTGATAGACTTCTCAGTGAATGAATGCAGGAGTGTTAAAAGGTGTTTATTTATTTTTTTATCATCCTAGCAACACTAAACACTTGAGAGAGGAATTGTGAAAGTTAGCTCATCTTGCGGGCATAGGCCCTTCTACTCTTCCTACATAAACATTCATAAACACATCAATAACCTACATAAGTGCAGAGTTTGGTATATAATGGTGTCTTAAATCACCTTGACCTCAGTTATGACATCAGAACTCTCAGACAAAGCACTAAATAGTTTGTGCTCCTTCTCTCTCTTTGTCGGCCTCATTTCACTCAACTCCTGTGGGGTTGGCGGTGGAGGTCTGAACGTTGTTAGTGCGTCATAGACACGCTGTCGACGCAGGCCCCCCGAGGGTCAACCTCTCCATTCATCCATTCTTTCCTCTCCTCCTGAAAGCTGAAGAATGACAATGAGCAGGTTCACAGGGACACTCAGTAATAGCATGAAAGTGTGATAGAGTGCAGCGTAGCGCCACATGATGTCAACATAAAGCCTGGTTTATGTTGTTTTGAGATGCTGTGTGTTTCTGGATTTTCACACTCATGTGTGCCGCCACACCTCTACTGTATCAGGTCATTTCCATCTGTGTGTGTGTGTGTGTGCGTGTGTGTGTGTGTATTCAGAGCCTGAATGAGGCCATGGGGAAGAGTCGGGATGAAGAGATGAGAAATGATGAGAAGTTTCCTACCAACCAATTGAGGAAACAGATTTATGGGCGTTTAAATGTAAAAGCAGTTACCCTGCAGTACACTTAACCCTTCCAACTGTAAAAATCACTGGGAGGCTCTGCTATTTGACTGGCTGTGTAATGAAGCTATGTCGTGTAGTAATGGTAGATGTTAGCCTCAACACGGAGGTGCTAAACCTAGGTGTGTATACACATATATACATATATATGTGTGTGTATGTTTTATTTTTTTTTTATTTTTGAGGTGGTTATGCTGATTAAAAGCATCTAGGAGCTACTTTTGGTATGTTGTCTCTACTTTTATGGGTTAGGGTTAGGGTTAATCTAAAATTGCAACCAGTAACTGAAAATATGGCAAAGCTTTGCCAGAAACACATTGTCCCCCTGAATCTGATTAGAGGGCGAGTAAACAGGTCTCAGCAGGCCTCCAGCAACAATAGAGTAGCTCCAGGAATTTCTGGCGAGTACTGGCGGCTCTCTGTTTCCTTCGTGTGTCTACGCTACGCGGTACGGTAGTAAAACAAATGTCAAAATGGAGACCACAACAGCTCACTCACGATCAAAAACAGTGGTGGTTGCATCAGGCTTTTGGGTCACTTTTCTGTCAGAATGGAGGGAATCCTGAAAAGCTTCAAATGTTGGTTGTTTTTGGTGCAAAACCTGCGAAGATGAAGATGAGAATTTGTGTGTTTCAGTACGAGGGCACCCTAAATCATACGCTGGAATCACCCAAAGAACATTAGCTCTCCAGCAAAAGGAGTGAGTTGCGAGGATGTGTGAAGCTGATAGAATCTAACTCAAAATTATTTTTCCGCTTGAATTCAAATAGGTTACAATTTTACTTGAAAGGCGGAAAAAAGTTCTGGAATAAAGGATCTAACTTTCATTTTTACATCACAAAAATTTTGCTGTTGTAACTGGGACGTGTAGACTTTTATATATCCACTCTCATGTGTGTCTGTGTCGCTGATCCTTCTTGTCTTGTTCTTTACTGTGTGTCCCAGGTGTGACATTACGGCAGTGTTGCTGTACGTGGAGGAGCTCATGTGGAGTGTGTGTGAGAGTCCAGAGGCCTTGCTGCGCTCCAGCCCTCCCTCAGCTGTAGCCATCTTAGCGGGTGGATCAGACTGGCCGTACCAGATCCACAGCTTGTGTGACCAACTCCTGACTGTCCTGGTCATTGTCACAGCACCCCTGTGTTTGCTGTATAGGTCAGTGTACACAATAAAGTTTTGGTATTCAGCATTGGATCTGAGCACATTACGATGTGTATATTCACAATTCAAGCGTTGGCTTTCGAATATGTGCATCTCAAGCAGAATTTGTCCCACACTCGATTTTTTTTAATAAGAGGGATTTCGAGCTAATGTGCAAATATGAATAAATAATGAGCTTCCTTGTAGCCCGCTGGTCAAGACTTATACAAAGTATCCTCAACATCCATGGTTCAGTTTTGGACCTTTGTTGCATGACTCCATCCATGTTTAATATATCTTTCTTCCCCTTCTTTGGTTAGTATTCTGTAAGGTGCTTTACCGCCTCCCTCTGTATTTAGTTGTCCTCGGTTGTCCTGCGCCATTACAGTCTTGTCCTGTTTACTGTCATTTCGCCTTTCCAGCTCTAAAATGACCACAAAAAGCTTCGCATTTCTTTAAAGTCAACAGAGATGTATCATGCACAAAAATGCATTTGGTCGTATTGTATCACAATTTTTTGGTTGTAGCATTGCAATAGGGAGATGAGAGTTAAAAGATTCATGTAATGGCAGTGTACTCTTCAGTTTTACCAAGTGAGATCTCTGTTTAGGACGTTTATGAACAAACCAGCCAGCGAGTCCCTGCCACATCAGTCTGATAGCGCTGTTGTCCACTGGCTCCATGCTATAGACCCGGACCTCTTCACAGAGCAGGCCATCCAGTGAGTATAACAGCCATGAAACCATCCATCATACCCGCCATACGGTAGGAACACACACATACATGTTCACACAAACATACTCTCTGGTATGTTAAGCCTTTGCACACACACACACACACACACGCATACACACCTCCACCCACTGTGTGAGGAACCATATGTGTGAGGAGTTACAGGAGCAGCACAACACGGAACCAGAGTTACATGTAGCTGCGTACTTCAAGCTAGCGTTGCTGTGCTAATGTAACACAGATGCAAACAAAACTACCAACGTTGCCGATGCTGATTTTGTTTATGTTGATGGTTGTTGAGGGTTTTACACGTCAGGCACACACAACACAGTGGCGTGTATGTGCTCATAGATGTGTGAACATACTAACATGTGTGTCTTGTTACTTCTGTGACCTCCAGGTTGCAGTCAATCACTCGCCCCCTCACCCTTGACTCCGCCCTCCTCCCCTCTAATCTTCCTCACAGCCAGAGGTGATGTCATTGCGTGCTTATGGTGCACAAATCAAACTAACCCCCCCACTCATGCTCTAATATAACGGAGAGCAGATATTTGTTTATTTTTATGATGTCTTTATTTCTTTGCTCCCACCTGCTGCCTGCATATAACAGCATGGGGGGGGGGGGGGAGGGGGGGCTTCCAGTGGCCCGCTGGTGGCCCAGGGCCAAATCCACAAGTCCTCAACCAGGACCTGGTCTCGCTGATCTCCTCCTGGCCCCATTAAAATAAAACCCATTGTTATGCCTATTAAAGAAAACAATAATAAAACCACAAAGCTGATAAATAAATCATCTCGCATTGCAGGCTATAAAGAAAGCATCTGACGTAGTGTTTTCTGGCCTTCTGTGCACACATACGCACATTCATGCGCTTCATATTTCTTTCTTCCTTCTCACATATGTATGTATATGTATGTGTGTGTGTGTGTGTGTGTGTGTGTGTGTGTCTTGATTCTGTAAGCTGACCCTGTGCTGTAGCCGGGTAGATTTATCAGAGCAGTTAAAAGAGGATTTCTTCTGGATTTGCGGTCCCAGTGACATCATAAATTGCACTGTCAGATCGAGGCATAGTTTTCCTCAGTCAAGCAGCAGGGTGCACCCCGCTTTGGCTTTCTGGCGCAAATAGAATGGTTCATTTCTGGGCAGACCCCCACCCACCCTCTCCACCCCTTCCTCCCCCACCCAACAGCCTCCCGCCTCCTTGCTCTTCAGACAAACTCTGTCCGTGCCTTCCATTAGATTTTATTGAGATGTATAAAGTAACATGCAGGCACACACACGTCAGCATACTCTCACACTTGCTCGCATACAGAACCACAAGCACACACACACACACACACACACACACACACACACACACACACACACACACACACACACACACACACACACACACACACCAAGGATACGGCTCATTACCCACAGCTGGCTGCAGCCTCTTGGTTATACAAAAGATGTAGGAGGGGGGTACTGCTGTATATTCATGTATTTGGCTGTCTCCCAAATGTTAATTTGCTTTTAGCTGGCCAGGATTAGAGCTAATTCCTTCCCGGTGCACATTATAAGTAAGGGAGAGTGAAGGCATTTTCAGTGGAGGCTCGTATCAGGATTGAGCTACGCTGAAGGAAGTTACCTTTGTAGTACAAATACACTGTAATACATGACAACTGTCATATCTCTCTCTTGTCCTTTCTCTGTATCCATACGCCCACGTGACAACCGTCTCTCTCTCCCATCTCTCAGAGACGGCCAGGTAGCCTCCGCATGTCTTCTACGCTTGCTGACCTCTGACCCAGGAAGCAATCCAAGGTTGCTGCTGCGAATGCTGCTTTACCGAGACTGTCACCTGCCCCAGATTCTCTTGGAAAACTCTTGTAAGTCTTAAGGCTTTGTGTGTGTGTGTGTGTGTGTGTGCGTGTGCGTGTGCGTGTTTGTAGTGTGTATTAAGTAGGGAAAAGATCTTTTCTGTGATATTTACTTTTTTTGTACAACGATACAGCTCAACACAGTCCATAAGTGGACAGGTTTTATCTATTTATGTAGCGCTTTTCTCTCTCACACACACACACACACACACACACACACACACACACACACACACACACACACATAAATTAGGCAATTAGGGGTTCAGTATCTTTTCCAAGGACACTTCAACAAGGGTCTGAAAGGAAAGGAAGAGGGAATTGAACTTGCGACCCCATAGTTACTAACCTCCTGAGCTTAGCCGCCCCGCTCATTGCAAGGAAAGGTGTTGGGGTCATCAATGTCTTGATTATGTCCTGACATCTTAAGTAAGTTATGGAGACGTTGGATGAGATCTTTCCATTTTATGAGGTAATCATCATCATCATCATCATCATCATCATCATCATCATCATCATCATCACCTTGGTCATCATCACCGCTAAATCAATGGGGTGCAGTAATAAACACTCAACTGGTCCAGGCGGAGCACACATGCTGACCTTTAAAGATTTTCCCTTCTTTCTTCTCTCCTCCACACTGGCAACAGTCTAACCTTTAAAGACTGTTGTGCACTCGCACATTAATTCACATTATGGCGACCTCATTAATAACAACTCTCCCTGTCTCGTTCTCTGGCTCGATCTGAGTCTGGCTCAGAGGCACTGCAATGCCTTTGCACGCTGCCGTAAATCAACGCTGGAAGCGCTGACTCTCGTGTGTTATCACAGTGACGGGCTAATTAACCAGGAAGCAGAAAGACAGAGGGAGCAGCTTGACTGAACACTCACACCCCCATAAGCCACGGCCCATGAGCCACTGCGCTTTGTTTGAGATAACTTTTATGTCAAGTCGGTAGATTTAAAGTTTTCAAATCTGGATGTGAATCGTTCTTTTTTTTTTTTTTTTTTTTTTGGCAGTTCTTTGGACAAATTTCCAATCATGTCGTGTGTCATAACATGAGCTCATGTGTACATACTTCTTACTCAGAGGGCAGATCGGTCGTCACAGTGCTGTTTGTTTTCATATACTGTAGTTGCATATTTCTGGCAAAATCATGGAGCAAAGGAGGAACTTAATGTAGTACTGATTCGTGTTTACGTTAGCCATTAGCGTTGAATTTGCACAAAGAGTCTGGTTCTGCGCTTGTGAATGTGAAAAGAACGTTTAATTGTGCGCCCCTTCAGTCCGTCCAAAAGTTATCAGACCAAATGAATCAAGCTCTGATGGCGGAACAAACCATTTTCATCATAACAATGTATCTTCCATTTCTCACTCTGAACAGAACGGGCAGCTACTTCCAGTTAGCCCTCTGCTAATGCGACTAAATAATTTAATCCTGCAACTCTTCTAGACTTTCAAAATGATACCAGAGCAAATGGATAAGGTTATGATTGTTAAATGAGTCATTTTGTGGGGGTTGTGTGATGGTCAGAACAATTTATCTACCGTTTTACTGCCACTTTTTTTTTTTTTTTTTTTTTTTAATAACGTCTATGGGGAAAAAATCTTTTGGGGCCAGAGTGCATCATATGGGGCATGGAAAAGAGGTTTCAAATCTGAGAAAGCATTTTCATTGCTTTTTCAAGCCATTACGCAATACAAAACATGAGACATTGAATTGAAAGTGCTGTATACACACACACACACACACACACACACACACGCACATTTACTTACATTTCTGTGGTTGTATTTACAAAAACACACATTCATTTCCTGGAGACTAACCCTACTAGTCAACTAACCCTAACCTTTACCACTGAACTTGACATCTGTGTCCCCAATCATGCGTTTTGACTCCAATTAGCCGGTCTTCAGTGTGATTTGTGTCCCCCAAAAGTGACTTCAATCATACCCTGAGTTTCCAGCAGAGGATTTATACTGAATATAGTGATTATTTCAATTGAATCCAAATGGAAGACGAGTCCCTGCAATGTCATAACATGGGGAATTCATGGTACACACACACACACGCGCACACACACACACACAAGCGCACGCACACATGGTATCGTCTTCTTCTTTTTTATTATCATCAGCGTTCCTGCTTCCAATTACGGAGGTTTGCAGCGAGGGTCCCCTGTGACTGGTTGACTGGTTATCCGGAAGATAAACAGGTGCATGTTTTGGCTATGTATCAAGGTTGGATAAGCTTCGAGACGGAGGAGGAGGAGGGAGGAGGAAGCGGAGAAGATGCATCAGAGAAATCGACATAGAAACACAAACACATTGGAATTGTTGTGTATTTGCAGCAGCGGTGGAAACTCCACAGAGATGCGCCAGTGGGCTGTCATCTGTTTTTGTGAGGTCATCTGCCGCTCTATAATCGGATCCTTATTAAAAGACCTCTTGTTAACCTGCCATGCTGCCCTGCGCCCCAGGTGGAAATTAATGTTAGCCACTCCTGTTTCCTCGGACCACCGCAGCCACAGCCGTGATACCCAGAAGACACTCCTTTAGGACCAATTATCAGGCAAGCAGAGAAAAATGCCGGCATTAACCATATAATGCCGACTAATTGACTGATTGTAGGTCAAGCTGGTTGACCACTTTTGAGAGTATGTTTGATTGTGTAGGAAAAGTAAAGGTAGACTTACAGATAGAGAGGAAAACCGCTCTCATGGGATGCTCCTGCCTGATATTAACTGGCTGATCTTACCAGCTCTGCTCTCTAACTAAAAACTAATCATTTCAAAAATATTCCAGCATTAGTCAGAGTGAAGCTGCGCTGCCCTCCATCACACTCCCCCTCCTCAATGACTGCTGTGTTGCATACACTCTCCTATTCAAATAGCTGTCATCCTCCACGCAGCAGACTGACAGACCGCTGGATGTCTGCCACCTCTGTAGCGATGGGCCCTTCCTCAGCAACCCCTGTCAACTAAACGCACACACACACACACACACACACACACACACACACACACACACACACACACACACACACACTTACCAGTACACAAAACACATACAGTATATAGACATCCACCAGGGTTACGCTCACACACACGCACACACACACGCACACACACCTCCATCCTCAGCCCTTTGCTTAGACAGCAACCCCCACAAGGACACCCTGTCAAAACCTCTTCCTTTTCACTTCCTGTCTCCATGTGCTGTGGATCCCACAGCCAGGGGCTTTGAAATCTGCTTCTTTTTCTGCTTTTTTCGTCTCTGTTTTTTTTCCCTTCATCTAACACAGATGTGTGTTTTTTTTTTTCTCTTCCCCTTCTAATCCACAATGCTTTTTGTTCACCCTTTCTGTTAACATGTGTCAGGTTGGGCAGCCTTGACATTTTCCACCGTTTTTTCTCATGGCAAAGAAATCAAAATGCTGTTTTGTAGGATTTGCACATCTTTCACTTCCTGCTTCTGCAAGATTGAAACTCTCTTAAGAAGGGTTTTTAAACGCATTAAAAATGAACAGATTTTGTATTGACCTGCAAACTATTTAATGTATGTGTGCGGTGACCCTCAGACTTTCTGCGAGAGGCTTTCAGCAATTTGCTCTTTAGCATTTTGCCAACAGTGGAGGTTTGTCTAATTCGACCTCTGTCTTTTCCTCCTTTCACTCTGCATCATTTCACACATCCAGGCACCGCTGACATTGGTGGTGATGCTCATCACAACAGCTATTGTGCAGTTTCCTTGGTTTTATTTTGACAAATTGTGATCATTTTCAAGTATAAACCTTGCATGGACTCTCTCTTTTACACAGTCCTCCAGCCAGTTTGTTACATTGTTTGTTTCGAGTGCTCCCACATATCAACACACACTCATTGACATCTTGAATCCACACACGTTTATTTATAACTTGTGCCGAACTACTTGACCTAAGTGATTTTTGTGTTTTTCAGATTTTTGCCAGGAGAGCGGAGTGGAAATGTCTGCAGAGAATTCCAAGGCAAGAGATGCCTTCATAGTAGCATTGTTCAACATTTTCTCCTGCCTGAATCATGTTCCAAAGGCCCTGATTCAAGCCCTGCAACCCTACCTGGAGCGCACACAAATATGGGAACATCTCTACACACTGGCAGGTAATGTGTATAACGTTAGAGTTTAAGTTAACCGAAATGAAATATAGACGCTGCAGCCAGTTCCATCATCGCATGAACTGGAATGAGAAACTGATAGCGTTGTGTTTAGAGGTGTGGATGCGGGAGGTCCAAAATGCAGAAATGACAGACATGGAAGGAAGACCTTGTTGTGTTTTAACCCCCCCCAAAAAAAGGACAAAAGACTTTGATAATAAGAAAATGAACCCGACCAACACATCAGCAAGAACTGGACCTGAATCGACAACAGGACGAGTGAGGAAGTGAAGAGCTGGTAAAACGTGTATTATTAGTCAGGAGGAACAACTTTAGACTGATGAGAAGCAGAGAAAGCACAAAGAAAGGGAGGGAAGTAAATGGAACAGGAAGTAATGCAAAAAAACCAAAAAGAAAGGTGAAGTGTAGAAGACGGCAGGAACTCGTCATTATGGTTTCAACCAACCTAAGACAGGTACTCTGCAAAAACGACTCTCTCATGAATATTTTAGCGAAGATTCCCTATCAGAGTGGTAAACGACGGCTTGCTTGAATATCTTGAAGATGCTTTTAACCCTGTGGTGGCGCTGACCTCTGTGGAGTCCTGAAGGCCACATGAGAGTCATAAATGGTCCCTGATCCATCCATTTTCTACTGCTTATCCTGTTAAGGGTCGCGGGGGGTGGAGCCTATCCCAGCAGCCTTCAGGTGAGAGGCGGGGTTCACCCTGGAGGGGTCACCAGTCCATGGCAGGGCCAACACATATAGGCAGACAACCATTGGCTCTCACAGTCACACCTACGGTCAGTTTAGAGTCTGGATTAACCTGGTCCCCTCTTGATGTCTTTGGACTGTGAGAGGAAGCTGGAGTACCAGAGAGAACCCACGCAGGAACAGGGAGAACATGGAGACTCCACCCAGAAAGACCCCATGCTCCAGCTTGGGCTCCACCCACAACCTTCTTGCTGGGGGGCCACAGTGCTGACCACTGCACCACCGTGCCGCCCTGATCCCTGATCATTGTCCAAAAATGAAAATGATTACAGTTCGGACCAAAGGCTAAAATGATTTCTGTCACTCTTCTAAGAAGCAGTTACTCCTAATGGGGATAAAAGGATTTAGAGATCTGAGTGTATTGACAAACGCACATTAATACTGTCCACAAAGAATATCACTTTATTTCACTCGTTGCTGGTGTTGACATTGCATACATGTGAGCTAAAGAATGACTTTAATATGCTGTTACAGAGACTGTAATTATTCCACAGCTCTTTCTTTCTTTTTCCTGCCTCTCTGGTACAAGCTTTGATACAGAGCTTAATCAGAACTCCTGTGGAGTATAAGGCTCTCTTTTGGTGGTGATTTTTATATCCTGGGTGAGTGGTAATTATTGTAGCATAAATTAGGGTGATTGGAGAAGAGTATTTGGATTGAGACAGAGCAAGGGGAGGGGCTGACAGAACGAAAAAGAGATAGAGCGAGCCAGAAAGAAATCCTCAATGTCATCCAATCATCATTTATCCTCACAGGGTAATTAGTTTAATTATTGGACTGTGCCAAATCTTTGTGTTATAATTTTGGTGACAGGATACCCCTGATGCCCCCATTTCTATTTAAACTGTTCACTGAGTTAACTTTCATAGATTACACCGTGGGTTTCACTGTTCCTCCACTTACACCCACGTTTCATCACACACTAGCAAGTTTTTTTCTTCCAAATCAATACTCTTGTCAATGCTGTGGAAGGCGGCATAAACTCTGAAAATCAAGCGACTTTGAAAAATGGGTCTAGGTCTCACCTGCCACGCTGTGCCTCTGTGTCAAACAGCGGTATCATTTTCTGTTCCGCTCTGCTCTTTCTCCGTGGCTCTGAGGTCACGCATTTGTTAAGCGTCCCATAGGATTTCCACCGCCGCCGTATCTCTGTAGTCTGCGATTTTACAGCTGCTGCTGTAGGAAGTTTATGGGGGCCATACAACTTCATACTGTGGCCGCTGTGCTGTCAGTGTGAGCAGGATATGAAAGGACAGAGCCATGAAAGACAAAGTGCACCTGGAGAAGAAGGCAGTAAGATTCGTATTGTCTGGCCACCTGGAATTGACAGAAAACATCTGACTTTAACTTGATATCGCCGGTTTTATTGCGGACCAAATACGAGCCGTTCGTGTTCCATGTATTTTCCATTTGTTTGAAAGATTGAGTCGTTTGTGACACAAACTCTGTCAGGATTAAAGTAATGTACTCACAACACCCGTGTAAGCTGCTAATTCACCAGCAGGTTTTGAGTCTGTATCACTGCATGTCTGACAGTCCTGTTCGAACTGTATGTGTTTTTTTTTGTTGTTTGTTTGTTTTTTTTACTTTTTTTTAATGTATTCAAACAGGTAAACTGAACAAACAAAGTAAATAACTAAATTATCGAGAGCGTGCAGGCAGCAAACGAGTTGAAAAGAAAATGCTGTTGCAAAATAAATTACCACTCCACGTACGAAAGGGTGTAAGATGAAGTACACAAATGGATGCGGTCCTTGCCCCTTTTGATATGATATCACGTGTATCGAATACAGAACAGGAGAAAATGAAGATGAGCAAAACAGCAGTCGCAAAATAAAGCGTCTTTCATGTCCTGTTGATGCCTTTGGTATCCGTTCAGTCAGTAATCGGTTGACGTGCCGTCATTTCTTCATTGCAGCTGTAAGCCATAAGTTGTGTGTCTTTTACTGACCGTCTTTAACCCACATATTCCCCTTGGAAGGTTTTTATGTTCATTTGACACAACTTTTGGATACCGTTTCGGTTATTGAAGGTTTTTATGATCGGTGCACCATCTGAAGAATTGTGCAGGTGAACAAACCCTTTAATTTGAGTGCTTTCAGTGGGTTTGTTGATTCTCTGTATGACACGTATTGTTCACAATTAATATTTCTCTTTTTTGAAGTATAAAGATATGTTCTATGTTTGTTTTGTATGTTGTTCCCACATTCCCACACAGTAGGTGATGTGTGGCAGAATAATGGAACGGCACAGGATGTATAGCATATACGGGATTTAAGACCTTGAATAGCTCTTGGACACAGCTGGAGCTCCCTTCTTTGTCTTGGTAAAGTGAGACACTCCTTTGTGTCGTATGTCCGCATTAAATATAATTAAAACCAGGAATGCTCATATGACATACTGCGGCTGTTTTTTTTGTGTGGTTTTTTTTTTATGTCAGCCTAACATTTCCAGTTCCATTTATTTCTTCTCTTTCTCAAAAGCTCACACCAACAGCCTGTCCGTTGCTAAAGTCGTAACAATTTAGAGCTCCTTTTTTTTTTTTAACCACTTATTTGTCTTCAAGTGTCTCGGGTGCCTCCATCCCCACATGCGCGCGCGCGCGCACACACACACACACACACACACACACACACACACACACACACACAGGGCTAACTAGCCTAATAATATCCACATGCTTCATATCAGGCAGATCTCATCTCTCATTACCTGCCAAAATCTTTTACCTTTTTTTTTTGTCAGAATCAACACGGAGATCTCCTGTCGTGATCAACTGTGTACGGGCCGTAGTCATCAAGTCTGCCAATACCATCCTGACACACCTGGTTTCCATGGTGATGCAGGCCACAGAGGAACCCAGTGGAGCCTTGTTTAAGAGGGATGTACCAGAAAGCGTCCTGGCTAAGATACCCAAGGGGTGGAACTACACACCTCTGGAAGCCCGAGGAAAGGAGAGCGCTTCCTCTAAGAGTACGTCTGGTCTGACTGTGGCGAGCTATTTTAGAGGTTGTTTTCCACAAAAGCTAACCCTTCATTCTTCCTGCAGCTGTCATCTCCCTCGCCATTCAAGCCTTGTCCTTCATTTTCACCAACCTGCCCTTGGTCGTCGCGTCATTGCCCCTCCCAATCCGCTACCTCTTCCAAGTGGCCGAGAAGAACCTCTCCCAGCACGCGAGGCAGCTGCGAGTAGTGGGCCTGTTGGTCTGGGTCCTATTAAACTGTCTGATCCACCATCTAGAGGACCCAGACTCACTAGAACAGATAAGTGGGATGGTTCTGGGCTGTGAGGCCAAGGACCGCATGGCCATGCTGGCTGAGTGCCTGCAGGCTTCGATGGGCATTCAACAGAAGGTAAGGGCTTAGGTTTAGGTGATTGGAGGTAATGAGGTTCACTGTCGAGTATCAGGTTGAACATTATAGGGGCAGTTGAGTTTGAACTCACCCACCCTCAGAAAGTATGTAAAATAATTAGGTTAAATAATTTTGTAGGATGGCTTTGTGATGATAAGAACACGGTTGCAAAAATGATATTTTAAATGAAGTGAATCGTGCATAGATTAAAGTGAGCTGAGGTCTTTTTCATCAGGCTTGGGATGTCTGATTCCTCCAGCACCTTTCAACGACATAGATGACTGCAAGTAACACAGTTGTAACCAAAAACAAAGCAAATATTACCACGACATTGGAAACAAAAGGCTGTAAAAACTAATAGTTAACATTTTCAAGCTTGAATGTGTTGAAAATAAAATGTTCCCATTGCATTGGTTGAGTGGTGTCTGCCATGTGATGATATTCTCGCTATTTAATCCTGCTTGTCCGTTGTGTGTCTGCCAGGGTGTCCCCAAACCCACTGTCCATAAGGTGCTGCAGGCTCTGGAGGAAAAAAGACCCAAGTGGACCAACATGCAGCTGCAGAAGTCGCGCAGACTCTGCTCAGACAGGTGAGAGGTCGACTGCAGGGATGTAGTCAGAGGTTAGGCTCAGACTGGTATTGATGTACTTTAATATTAATGTTTTCCACTCTCTGGAACATGCAATATATGTGCAATCCATCACTCGTCTGGGGGATATTGATTATTCATGTGGGATATCATCTTATTCAGATTTTGATCGTTAGAAAAAGCAGCATTTTATTATGAATACAGATTCCCTGACACACAGAGAGATGGCCATCTGATGAGAGAGGACGGATGGTGACGTACAACACAGATGCTGAACAAAACAGTGGAAATATAGATTTTTTTTTTTATTTTATTTTATTTTTTTTTAGCGTTCAAATTCTGACACATCATTTTGATAATTGTTGCAGCGATTGATAAATGTCAGGCATGTTTGCTGTGGTAATGATGGACACGTCTGGCTGAGTGGACCGCCGGCTGGAGTGATGAGAAAACAGCTTTCACTTTGGGCTGATCTGTGACCTTTAACTCAGCGCTGTGTAGCTCGTTCCCAGAAATTGTGTCTCTAGTTGCTCACTTCATCATAACAAAATCTGGATTCATCCATCTTCCTAAAAAAAAATAAAAATAAAAATCTACAATTAAAAAAAAAAGAGAGAGAGACCAAATGAATCAAAGCGCTGGGAAGATAATGGACGTTTCTTGGAAAATTCTGTTGCAGTGACAGGAAGAGGAGAGAGGCTGGTGAGGGTAGAGAAGAGACAGGGCAGTGGAGAGGTGGGGAGGGGAGGGAAAAGTGAAGGAAGAGTGATTATGTATCACCTGTCGGAGGCATTCAATGGGATCATTACTATTCATTAAACTAACCTTCACAGGGAAGTGACGCCTGGCTTGTAAACAATCAGAAGACAGTGTCAGAAAGAGAGAGTGTGTGTGTCTGTATGTGTGTGTGTGTGTGGTGGATGCAATAACTCCAAAAAACAACTGGCACTTCACTCACTCGCAACACACACACACACACACACACACACACACACACACACACACACACACACACTCCCAACACACACGAATTTCAAGTAAACCTCTCTGCAAAGACCATTTGCCCCATGCGAGCCCTCCCACCTCCATCCCCTCAATCCCCTCCTTTCCCAACTGTAACCCCCTCCCTAAGTTACCCACCTTGTCTTTGCAAAGTAATTTGTAGAGGAGAAGATTATTGTTCTCCATCATGGTGACCCTGGCTGGGCTGACGGGATGCATACACAGATGAAGATGAATGCAGTTATTCCTTGGCGGAGGTCTGCCTCTTTCAGGGCACATTGGCCCTAATGACATGATTGATAGGCTGTCCCAAATCCGGAGGGGCCCTCATTAATCACTCTGCTGACTGAATCCAATCATCTGCTTCACCTGCACAGTGATGGACAGGAAAGGATACAGCGCAGGTGCTGACACGGATGCACAGCCACCATCGCCGACAACACCACCGGTGGGCTGGCGGGCAAAAGAATGAGGCGATGTATGGACGAGACGGCGCTCCTCTTCCTTTGCCGCTCTCAATGTCAAGTAGCCAGTGACTGGCTGACAGGCAACACCATTCCTGCCACCTTATAATTACAAAGGGGGCAAGTAAGAATGGGAAAGAGCGGAGGAGAACAATGACAGGAAGTGTATGTGAAGGAGAAGGTTTGATGGACGGTTGTGCGATATCCATCCGTACAAGAAGGGCAGGAAAATGATGGGAGCATTTGCCAGGGTTGGGGGCTATACATGTATGAGGACCTTGACACACAATTACACATACATGCTTAAGAACACACACAAATCATTTTTAGTGCGCCAACATCCTTCGGTCAAAAGTCCTCCGTGTATCCTCGTGAATGGTTGTGAAAACAGCAACAATTACTGCATTTTGCCGCCCATTTATTTCTTGCTCCCTTTTAGCTGTGCTTCTTGTTTCAGACAATTTTGTTGAACAATATGTCGTCAAGAAAAGTCTCATTTAGCCTCTTTTTTTGTCTTTAAAGTAAGCACGAGAGGGATTCAGTTTCTCGTGTAACATATTCCCAATTTTACCCAAAATTCCTCTCCAAACTAGAAAATTCTGGTTCAGCCAGAGGTGGTTTGCAGACATTACCCTCCCTCCCTCCCTCTCTCTGTTTCCACATCTTTGCTCCACTCTGTTTTTCTGACTTTGTGTTTCCCCTCCTCCTGTTCCCATGTTCCCTCTGTTTCTCTCTTAGTGTATTTGAGCGAGGAAGGGAAAGCGGTGTTGCTGCAGCCGAACTGACTGAGCAGAAAATAGGCCTGATGCTGCTGGAGGTCTGCCACAAAGCAGGGGGCAGTGACTACCTGAGGCAGATCTATCACATCATCCGAGGCAATGAGGTAGGGAAGCACTCCCTCTCCCCAGCAGTTAGGTGGCTGCTGGCCTGAGGCCGCAGGCTGTTCAGAAGGTGGGGGGGGATGCTGGGAAGGGGGCTGCTGCTTGTGTGCAGTCTGCTTGTTCTGATCTTCTGTTGTGCAGGTGACCTCAAGGGTGCAAGCCTACAGTGATTTCCTGTGTTATACACTCACCACATGTAGAGTAGTGGCAGCCACTCGGAGTTACCGCATTCAGTGAAGAGCTCTTTGGGGGAGATCAGAGTGAGAAAGTGCAGTAATTCTTTTTTTTCTTTTTTTTTTTTCCCTTTTCTCAATCCTAGAATTCAGTTCAGAAGAAAAAAAGTTTAAGGAAAAAAAAGTAGCAGTTCCCTAGAAAGTGCCCAAGTGAATTGAAATGTAGATTTGATATGCAGCGTATGTAAAGTTTCCTGATATTTTACTCCAGCAGTGGGATTAAACTCTTAAGTACATATTTTAAAACTACATACGCAGTTTTTATTAAGAGAATAATTACAGTGCTCAAGATGTCGAAGGGGGTTCCTGTTGCCGAAGACGCACATCTGGAAGAAGGTTGAAATTAGCTTGTGATCAAATTTTACATTTTACACAGCAGCTTCCACTCTGAACCTCCAGCTGGAACAGAATATAGGATTCGCCAAATGATTCAGGTGTGTCCTGTGTTTCCAGTCTCGTACTAATACTTGGTACTGGTTTGGAGTTCCTAGATCACTTAACTTGAAAACTACAATATAAGAAATTGCTATTTTTTTTTTTTGCATGAATTACATTTCTTGAAAACGAAATATCATGCAAAAACTCGTAATCTATCGAGAAAAAGAAAATGCTGAATTCTTGCTGTGTATGAAAAAAACAATTTTATTTTGCCCTAAAATATTCCGATAAAATATGGAAGGCATTAAAATGAAACGAGAAGAAATGTGTCCTTTATATCCAGGCCAGGACAAATACCATATTAATAATAATAATAATTTAGAGCCCCGAGGTCACCTAACTTGGATGCCACTGAAAATTTGTGCAATAAATGGGAAAAAAATTAACTGAAAAGAAATCAAAATAGGTCTGTCCTATATTTCTAGTTGAACACTAATATCTGGCACTGATTTGAAGTCCCTAGGTCACAGAACTTGGGAGTTGTGGGAAAAAAAATGAATGCCAAATTGAATTAAGCAATAAGCTTAATCGTTTCTCATGGGGAAATTCCTCTTGCAGAGTGCAATCATAAATATAATTAATTCGAGACAAAAAAAAATAAAGCGATTAATTGCAGTAACACACAGTGCTAATATTTACAGCAAGAACGAGCACATGCAGGAGAAAATATTCCGAAAAGAATCACATGGCGTTTCCCTATTTGCACCGTCGCTCCACCGTCATCAGGAGTCAGTCATATCGACTGTTAGCACACAGCAGGGGTGAGCAGAAGTATCGGTTCAGTAAAACGCCGCTTGGAAATTTGATAGAACGTGAATGAGGTTTCCAAGCCGCCCTTTGAGTTCCCCTCCTCTCAGCTGGCGTGTCTCCGCCCACCCAAGGTCGAAAGAAAGAACACGCAGGTCAGGGACGGATTGTGCTGGTGGTGAGGCGGAGGGAGAGGAGGTTTAGAGGCCATGTCAAACTGAAGGATGGGGATATGGCGAATTCACAGCAGGGTGCCCATGCGCGCACACACACACACACACACACACACACACACACACACACACACACACACACACTGACAGCTTTACATGCTCACAACTTTATTCTGCAAGTCTGCACTTGCTAGCCTCATTTGATTAACTTCAGTGTCATTACTGGAAAAGGCAAAAAAAAAAAAGACAAATTAAAATCAGCAGCAAAACATAAATGATTCTCTGTTTCATTGTAATTTTTTTTGGAACTGCAGAAAAGAAACTTAGCAGCCTCTCACACTCTCTCTCTCTCTCTCTCTCTCTCTGTCTTTGTGATGGTCTGTCAGTATTAACATGATTTCTAAACTCTCATCTCCGTCTCTCCTGTGTTTCTACCTTTCCTCTTTTTTAAATCCGGCGTGCAGGAATTGTTGATGGCTAAACCGAGTGAAAGCCTAGACTCCAGTGATTCTCCTAACTTGGTGACCTTTGACCTTGCCTGTGATGACCAAATTCATTCAACCTGTTTCAACCCCCTCAACCAGTTCGATAGAATTGGTAAAAAGAAGCTGGATCAGGTAAGTCGATATTATTTTGTCATTAAATGGGTCTCAAATGTAGTTTTCATTTAACTCTGTAAAGTATTTTCAATATCGTGGGAATTTTTTTGAGCCTCTTCATGTCTTGAATTTGTACGAGGTGTACTTGTGCTGAGCAGGGTCCTGTCATTTACCCCGTCTCCAGAAGCGTAATGTTGAAGGTTAGGAGCTGTTTGAGTCTCTAGTGAACAGGATGCCGTGACGCTCTGTCTGGGGCCTGGCTTCCCGAGTCTCTACAGTTCACTGCCTTTACCGGGAAGAAGTTTGGCTGGCAGGAAGAAAAGACAAAGATGAAATAAGTTTTCTTCCCCCCCCCCCCCCCCCAAAAAAAAGAGCTGTGTGAAAGAAGAGCGGCGTTTTAAAGTGCTCTTCTTTGGGGCTTTGAAGAATATACCCTCTTACCCCAAACCTATCCCCAAGAGTGCCACCAGCATGTTCAGATAATTGTTAGATTTTTTTTTTTATTTATAATTTTTTTTATTTCCTTCTTAAAGAGGGGATGTGTGTGAGCTACAGGTAGTTTTAATTCAGTCTGAGAGCTGGGAGTTTCCTCCTGCTATCAAGGGACATACTGCTGATATCACACAAAACAATCAACAAAGGCAAGTATTTCCTCCAGACAGGCTTGTGTGTGTGTCTTCCTGCTTTTTAACACGGATTAGATGTATTTATACATTTGTGATCCCTGCTAATGTAGCTGTGTTGACGCTATTGTTTTCCAGGAACAGACACATTTTAATCCTAAGACTTGGCCTGTTTTTTGGGCTTATCACAGGAGGCTGCATAGCTTTGCATAGAAACACCTTATTAAGAGAATGATTAAAATGCCTTCTCGGCTTCAGGTGCCGGTGTTGTTTGTCAAATAGAATGCAGGGAGGAGGGGCGGGGGGGGGGGGAGTTACATCCATCAATCTCTTATAAGGAAGGATCAGAGGGAAGGATGGATGGATGGAGGAGACGAGTGGAGTTCTCCTACTTTTGTCAATAAAACTCAGCCTGGAGTTAAGAATGACATTTTGGCAATCGAAGCAATCTGATTTTTATTTGCTTTCCCAATCTGGTGCTCGTAGCGAGTGTGTTTATCTGTGTGTTTCAGGGAAGAAAAAAAAAAAAAGAGGGGAAGAAAAGGAGAGAGGAAGGGGCTGCTTTGGGGTGGGTGGGGGTGGGGGGGTACAAGCCGAGCATTTACAAGAGTAACGACTCCCTACCAAAATTGATTTATCCTTCTATAAATGATGGCTACATCCCTCCAAATGGATTTATAAATTAATTGCTGTCTTATTGGAATAAAAACCTTCTTGTGCGGACATGATTGATCGCCCAGTGTCGGTGGCCTGCGCTGGGGACCCCCCTCCTCCTTTGTTAGTGGGTCCCAGCTGGAGCGGTAATGCACTGATGCTATTAACCCTGATTAATAACTAACAATACGCTATCCTCATACATCAACAGAGTGCTGTAGTTGACTGGGCATGGGACTGGCCGAGACTGCTGCCAGGCTATCAGGGCACCAGTCAGGTCACCTTCAGCACTTTGCTGGCTAACAGGTAAAACACACAATTTCCCTGTAACATATACACATGCTGGTTGCCTGGTGTGTGTGTGTGTGTGTGTGTGTGTGAGAGAGAGAGAGAGAGAGAGCACATAAATCTGGACCTGTGACAGGACTGCTCTTGAAACGGGTTGGTAGCTGATGGTTTGTGTACCTTTAGTGGTACAACGGCTCGTCACTGGAGCAGTGCACTGTAAGTACATCTGCGGACACTTTGGATCAGAATTGTAACTTCTTGGCCTTCAATAAGGTGCTTATGTTTACCTTGTAGGTCTAATAATGAATCCTTACATTTGTCTAGATTGTATCTTGGGGTACAGAAATGTTCTGCCGCTTGTAATCAGTGGCCGTGTCAGCACCAACGTAACAAAAGTCTGAAAATCTCAGCAGGACCGTAACAGCACTGTGACGATGTTCCACGTCGTTCCTCAAGTCTAGACTCCCTTTAGAAAATCAGCATTCCTCCTGAAACCGTGTCCACCATCAAGAGCAGTGATTCATGTTGGGAGCAGCGCCAGGTCTGCCAGGCCCAGTCACCTTCCGCCTCCCGTCATCCTAGCAGCGGGTTGGAACCGACAGCTAAGGAGCAAATTGGCTGGTTCCTAGCCAGCTTGTCGTGTGGTTTTGTGGGTTGCAATTTAATTACGTGAAAAAAGACAAGAATCAAACAAATTGTGGCGTTACTTTAGTGACAAGCGTATGCGTAAGGAACACAACAGCCGCATTTTTCATTTTGCGCAATCCGGTTACACACTGGGATTTGACTTATATACTCCTCACACGTGCACACAGAGTCACATGATGCAACAGTTGTCTTTCCCTGTATAAAGTGTATGTCATGTTCTCATGTGGAACCTCTGAGAACCTTAGATCCCTCTTTTGACTGAACTTTGGCTCAAGCGTCTGTCATCTGTCACTCGTCAGACTTAAACTTCCACTTTGTCTGAAGGTCAAGTGGAAGCAGAGCCTTTTTTGAAAGACGGGATGTTGTGTAAAACGTTGTTTGGAACGAGTCCTGGATTCTGTGACTGCAATATTAAATTTATGTAATTGAGGTTTGCCTGTTCTCCAACCTTGAGACAACGTGGTAGTTAAGGATGGGGCTAGCTCGCATCCTGGTGTCAGCTGATTGAAGCGGTTTTCTCCCAAGTCCGCTGATCGTGTCCCATCCTCCTCTTCCCCTGTCCTCTCCTGTTCTGCTCTGCAACGGGTATAAATATTTATGCAGGTATGTGACACATATTAGATGGCAATACTTCAGGCTGTTCCCTGTTCTCCATTCACAGCTGTCACACTGCCAGCTATCAGGGAGCCATGGGGCTACTGCACCTTGTCTCCACGCCTACGCCCAATCCATTCTAAATCACCGCCATTGTAACACACACACATACACACACACACACACACACACACACACACACACACACACACACACACACACACACACCCCTTTCTAACAAAGGGCAAGCTCTGCATCTGCCAAGGACACAGGTCTAATAAGGGTGAAATACGCAGCTCTGTGCTGTGTTGTGACGAGCTTATCTTCTTCATGCCCCTCTACACCCCCCCAACACACACACACACGCACACACACACACACACACACACACACACATTCCATTCTCCCTCCCCATATATGCTGTTTTGTTGCATGATAAAACAGATACTCTCATTGCTTGACTGAACCAAATTAGTTTTGGGGCATTCATGAATAGAAGCTGAATGAAGTGGATGTGAAGTCACATCGGAGGAGAGAGAGAGAGAGTAAAAAGAGTGATTGAACTTGCCGTTTGAGATTGTGACTGACATAACGAGGGAGAGACTGAGAGAGAGAGAGAGAGAGCACACGGTCAAAACTGACAGGACGCCAAAAATATGAGGAAGGACAGGAGCGGGAGGGGGGTAAAGGTTATATAATTCACCCTAATCTCACAGTATCAAAATGTCTGAGATTCTGTCATTTGCCTCATTAGCCTCTCTTTGTTGGGCCAGAGGAGCAGATTTCATGGAGGATTTGGAGAATGGCTTTGGTTCTGCCTGAGACGCTCTCACAGAGCAGGAAGTTAGTTTCACGGCTGGAGATATGTAAGCTGTCAAAGTCTTTCCCGCATTCATCTCAGATTCAAAAATATCTCTAAAGCTACAGAAGGCCATTCACCGGATCAGCACATTGATGTCAGATCCACTGATTTGTTAGTTTAGATAAGAATAAGGCTTTCCGCATCAATGTGGACTGAAGTACCCCTGACTTTCTTTTCACAGAGGCTTCACAACAATTACTGTTTGACTACCTCCAGTTGCTGGACAAACCTCAGGATATAATCTTACACACTTGACAAAATTCACAGTAATGACGCTGTATCAGAGTCTACAAGAGCACCTATCATTGTGACCTTGTGATTCTTCATACCATATTCTCTATCATAAAAGTTTTACTCACCTTGAACGACTTCCCTTCCTCGCACACGGCCAATAATTTTCTTCGCTACCTGGACTGTGTGAGTTAGCAGCGTGGCCCATTGGCCAGTGGCCCCCTATATATTGTTACAGTGGCAGGACAGTTATTGTGCCCAGGGTTTATATCACATTCTAATAGAGCAAGGCTATGAGTTAAGGGCGCTGGGCTTTTACACCAGGGCTGTTAAATCACTGTTCAGATGACTTCATTAGCAGAGCAGGACACATGCTGAGACACTTGCGCTGGCACACACACACACACACACACACACACACACACACACACACACACACGCACGCACGCATACACTTTCACCCTGCTACCTTGACGGCGTAGCATCGGGGGCCAGACGGGAGGGAGAGTGGATTTATACAGGTGTGTGTGTCCTTCTTTGTCACCTGTCACTTCAGTCCCCTCAGCACGACGGCTCATCCATCATCTGCAGATTGAGCTTTTCAGCAGAAACCAGACTGATTAATACCACCCCAGGACCCCCAGGGTAGACTGGCTGACCTGGCGTCCTGGTAGACTGGCTGCTGGGGTGTATAGATAGATAGATGGTTTGCGGGTGGACAAACTTTTTTTAACCGGTTTGTTTTCTGTCTAAATGTTTGGCTAACTGTCTGGCTTTGTTAATTACTGACGGTGGATGCAGGGAGTGATGATGAGAGGAACAACCTAGCTGGGTTAAACATGTACTCTTCTGAAAGCTACTCTGACTAAATGCCAGGGGGCTGCTGTTTTGATGAATGACAGGTCTTGGAATCTGATGGATGATGGGCTGATTGATTCACAGAATAATTGGTTTTCTGTCTGAAAAAGTCAGAAAGAGGCTTTAAAGGGAAGATTTTCCTCTACATAACACTAATGCTACTGTCACTGGTCGCAGCCAGGAGACAAATCAGGAGCCCATTCAGGACAGGACCCACACACAGTAGATATTTGGCTCTGGCTGGTCCTGGTCTGCCTGGTTTGTAGTAGTCATGATACATTTTTTCTTTTCACCAAGTTAATGGCTGAGATCAAGTGAAGTTCATAGCCAGTCCACATACATGTCATGTTTTTTATTAATCCAAAGCCAATACAGCATTTACTTCTTAATGATAAGTTAGAGGTACAATTTTGGACAACCTAAACAAGAAAGCTCTTCATATTTCATACTCATAATTAATACTTTGCCGCGTATTACCAGAGCTTGGTGGGTGTGCAATCCTGCTGTGAGAAACAGAAAAATGCTCTTAGTCTTGAAACTCCAGATCAACTCTCCAACATTCACCTGTAGTCAGATGTGCTCATAATTAATCCCCGCCGGTTAGCAGTAGGAGACGGCTTGATAGTACCGTAACTGTGTGAATATAGGCACACAGCCCTCTGGTACAGCCACACCTCCTTCTTGAGACACAAACTAGTTCCACGGGAAGGTTTCCGTCTTGTTCAAGCTGAATTGGTCCTTTTAAAAAGTATACCTTCCCGTGGCAAAAAAAATGTGCCTCTCTCTCAGCATATACTAGACGTATTGATTTACACTTGACTTACAAAAGAAGCATACTGCAGAATCTTTCTGTCCATCATACATCCGAGGTCATCTTTGTTTGTATTCACTCAGTTCCTTTGTGATGATTCTATAGCGGCGGTAAAGCTGAGTTCACTTTTTCTTAAAATGCCCAAATCAATAACACGCCTAGATTAAGCACACACTTGACATTTCACCTTGAACAAATTGCGCACTGAGAGTTCACGTTAATTGACATGATCTATGGATTAAAATGTGTCCACCTTGCTTCAGTCTTTGAATTGAAGTTATGAGCCCGTCTTTGTTGTAGAGGCAGAGATTCAGAGTGAATCAACTGATACTGAATAGTTTTTCTTCAAGTAGTCCTTGGTCCTTGATTGTATTTGAAAGTCTCTTTTCTTTGGTGAACATTTACAACTCTGTCATTGCATACTTTGGTGAGAAACAGTCAAAAGCAACACACAGCCCTTGTTGGATTGAATTGATGGCGGCGATACCGTCCCCCCACTCTTTTCCTTTTCTGCTCCTCGATGAACTGTAGCCTTTATTGTCATTTCTCCTTTTGTATTGAAAAAAAAAAAAAACAACTTTTTTTTTCTTAAAAAAAAAAAAAAAAAAGGTTTGCTGGAGTCTAACTGATTGTGGCCAAGGTGACATTTTGAGCTTGTGTGCATCCATGTCAGTGAAGGTCCTCTGACCTGTGTGATAAGAGCTAGTCAGTTATGAGAGATGGAGCTGCATATGTCACAGGGTGCCTCCTCCACTCCATCATAAGCACCTAATATCCTCCAAGGTCATTCTTGCTTACGTCTACAACACCGCTCTGCTGGGTGCTGTTTCCTAAAGGTGTGTGTTATTTTCAGACATATAAGCCAGCTGTGTATTCACGATCCGACTCCATAATGTGGCCTTTGCTGTTTTTACAGCTAATTCACTGAGTAAGCGCTCATCTTCAACAGTTTATTCTGCACATTGACAGCTGCCACTGATGGAGCCTTGACCATGGCTTTTGGTAGCACAACATGCTAAGCTACACTGTAACTACTGAACACTAAAGCACTTCCTCTGTATTGTCTCATTGTTGTTGTTACCCCTCAGGTCCATAACAATAGCAGTTTGTGGAAAAATGCCAGTCTGTGGCATTCTTTTGCTTGAGCGACTCCTTAAATTGCAGCGATAGACACTTGCGCTTTCAGGAAGTGGGCAAACGCCATCTGTTCCTGGGCGCTGCCATATGGCGGGCCTTTTTCTCAGGGAATAAAATAAAAACAAATATGTCAGAGTGTTCGTCTTTCTCCATGGACGCTGATCAACCTGGGGAGAAGCTGGATCTCAATGTGTCTGGATTAATGGTCTTACTTTACGCTTCAGGGGAATGAGAGTGTGTTCGTGTGTGTGTGTGTGTGTTCGTGTGTGTGTGTGTGTGTGTGTGTGTGTGTGTGTGTGTGTGTGTGTGTGTGTGTGTGTGTGTGTGTGTGTGTGTGTGAGGGCATACACATGCTAATTCACATTTATGTACCTGGAAATATGTCTGGAATTGTTTATCTGACATAAAGGCCGATGCTACCACACCATTGTGAGCAGTTGGTTGTCTTAGTCTTGGAAGCATTAAGCACACAGAAGAAAAGACCTTCAAGGTTAGCCAGAGTGACATTTCATGGTTGCTGCTGCCAAAGAAACAAGAAGAAACGCTCTGAAGCCATCATCAGCCTCTCCATCTTGCGAGGCCAGAAATTCAAAAGACTTGTCACTTTTGAAAATCAGGAGAGTGTGATGTGTCATTGAGGAAGGGCTTCTTTCTTCTCCCGTCTATCCCCTTGTGTGTGTCCCTTCCACTGACTGACAGCTAAGGATGGGAGTTTGTGTTGGTGGAGACAGAATACATCTTTTGTCTGCTTGGTTATACATGGAGTGTTTTGTATTCACCAGCCCTGGACAGCACTGTCACATTGAGGTTTTCATTAGCCGTAAGCAGGTGTTGGAGAGAGGGGCGAGCCTGCGTGCGCATGACTCTTTCCACGACTGTCTTTGTGCATCTGCACTGCACCAACTTGTATATGCATATCATGGAGGGCATACATGTGTCTGCCTGCATGTGTGTGAATGTTCACTTATATTTTAGTGTGTGTGATATTTGGAAGTTTACTCCAAAGGCGAATAAATCAGTGATGCCTGGGATAAGGCCATGGCCCCTCCTCAAACTGCACAGACAATCTGAGAGGCTCATTAATCATACGGCCAGTCACAGATGTGATGGCTTCCACACAAACCGCCAGCAGACTGTGAAAGTCACATCCAACAGAGTCAACTGTCAGCCAGGCAAGCAGGCAGGCCGCACTTTCCCTCTCTCCCCTGCTCTCTCTCTCTTCGTTTCCCCGCTGTTGTATTTATCTCTCGGTCGCCGCTTACCTCCTCTCACCTCCAGCGTGATGCCTCCGTGTGATACATCTGAAATATTTGTCCTGTCCCTCTAAAAACGAGCTGGAGGGTCGAGGCAAATCTATCTTCTCGGAGAGCGGTCATGGTCAAACCGTTCAGGAGACATGAGACATCAGTCATTACTTTTCACCACTCAATTTTCTGGTTACAGTTTACTTGGTGGTATTTTTTTTTAGCAATATATTTGTCCTCCAATCTCAGCTATGCAGGTCTGTCTCGTGAACAAAATCTTAATTAATTCAATTAATAATTTTTGTTTTAATTTAACAACGGACTCATGCAGTCAGAATATTAGGAAAAAGATGTTTGCCTCCTTGATGCAGAGTTACCCATCTATTTCTAGTTATTACATCACAAACTAACCATTTCGCTGCTTTAATATGACCTCACATGGGAGTTGCAGTTAATCATATCACCCTTCTCTCACTGATCGCTCTCTGCCCTCGTGCAGCTCGGTGTCACGCATCTCAACACCTCACACATTGTGGACTCTCGTCGTGCCGCAGCTCCTCGTAACCTCTTTAAATTTCCCCCTATTAACACTGTGATTTGAGATACTTTCATAACATAAATGGCAACCTTTGTGATTGATCCAACTTCCAACCTTGGATGGACAAGTCTAAGATGGAGAGACTCTGTATCATCAGAGCTAAATGAGAATGCCTCTTAATGTACTGCAGAGCCCTCAAAGGATGAAAAGAGATGCTGGATGGAACCGAGACAAGACAAAGCCACCCGTTCCTGATTATAAATGGCAAGTCCCAAGGCTCCTCAAACGCACCGGGGTGTTTGAAATTATAAATATATAAGAGACTCTCCACGACGCAGCAGGAAGAAGCTGTGTTCCTCTCCTGTGACGGCGGTGGTTCTGGTGGTGGGAGTGTTGACGTTGACACATGTGCAGTTGCTGCCTTACAAAGCCACGCCGAATCTTGCAAGCTAATTTTCTTTTTTTTTTTTTCTGCAAAAACCTCTCTTGCAGATTTTATAAATATATAAAATAAGTCGTGATTCAGCACTTGCGTGGCCTATTTAACTCCTATGTTTTTTTTTCATTTTCTTGGGTGAGAGAATCAGAAGACTCTGGCCCAGAGAAATGGTGTACTTGTAGTAGCAGGTGAGAGGGATCTATCTGTTGTGCAGCATACACCAGAAAGATGCTAATAGAATTTCATGACATTATGTGTCTAAAATTAGCGTCTCCTCAGGCTTGTGCGGTGACATTTAGTAATGACAATGTGCCTGTTGGGTGGTGCTACCTTTTTCTTGACCCTCCCGTGACCTCTGGGGCTTTTGTCCCTGTACCCCAGCACTCTATGGTCTTCAAGTACTCGTGACAGATTATTCTGATCCTGCAGCAGAGGTAGAGCAGCACTGAATCCCTGCCCGTGTCGAAGGGACACCTGCAACGGGGGAGCTCAGACCTCAGTTGCTGGAGGCCAGAATGTCGTATAAATTCACAAAGTGGGTCGACGTAATGCAAACGTTGTTTGGTTTCTTGTAAACAAGCAACATGTCATCATGAGGTGTTAATATTTACGGTGATATCGCTGGATCTCTGTGTAAAAGTGGCTCATACCGTGTATTTCGCACCTTTTGATGCCCCTTGACCCGCTGTCCCCCGACACATGCAAACATGCTCCCGGCGTAGAGGCAGGAAGGCGATTTTATCAACACTGATGGTGAATTTTGAAGGACTGTTTGACAATATCCAGGGCAAATAGAAATTCATAAAATCATACAGTCACATCTAACTTTAGCAGCTTTGTAGCAACTTTTGCTCAGAGGTGCTCCCCTTCCCAGTGTTCATCCATTCTTTCAGCATAGTAGTTAAAATATTTTGCCCAAAGTTGGAACCGGCCGACAGTTTTGTCAACCAGTTCAGATGGACTGGGAGCCCGTTCAAGACATGGTGGACTATTTGACTTTGTTGCCATGTTTCCTGCTGCTTTACTGAGTTGACTTTTTAGCTGACTGCAGCAGCCCCTTGTCAAGAGCCAAACTGTGACCGTCTGTTCCAGGCCATCCTTGTATTCTTCTTCGCCCCAAATATTCCGTTCCATATGCCATACTCGTGCTCCGGAGGTGGCACTGAGTCAGGCTTTTACCTTTGTCTAATTGTTTAATGACCCATCAGTCGGTCATAAATTAAGAATTAATGAATTAGCGTTCCATCCTTTTGGAATAAGGAACTCAAGAGATCACGCTGTAGTGATCCTCTATATTCTGACCCAAGAAATCTCTAAACCTAATGTGTGTGCTCGTCTGTGAGACTGTGTGACGGTAAGGGTCGGTTTTGGTGGTACATCACGAGGTTGTATCCTGTCGCCAGCCTCATTAGACCGGCGGCGGCACCCAGGCTGCCCCCAGCCAATCACTGCGCTGCACTCTGCTTTGCCATTTGCATGTGGTCCAGGAAGAGATAATTAGAGGGATCTCTGCCTGTCACTGTTAATCTGGGACTTAGTGAAGGGCTGTGACGCCGACATGCTGATGGACTGACACGCATGTCTGCACACACACACATGCACACACACACATGCACACACACACACGCTGCGTACACACTCTGGCATCAAACCCTGCTGTACCTTCACACACTCACTCTAACTGCCTTTTTGACCTATGACCAATGCAGTTATGATGGGATTTTTTTCTCTCTAATACCAGTTTATTACATTATACATCCGTGTGTTGGTATGTGAATGACAGCGTGTTGACTCGGTGGTGGTTTACAGCCCTTGTATGATGCTGTTGACACAGGTTTTAGATCCCTGTTCAGATACTGGGAGCTTGTTGCTTCCCAAACAGGCAGAATGCTCGGTAAGCCTTTTGAACAAGCCCAGCTGTCAGCCCTATACACTTTCACGCACACACACACACATCCTAACAAACATGTACATGTGCTCATACACTGGCACATCCCCAGCCACACACGCACACACGAAACACACTCACACATTGCTGATTGGCAGGCCTCGTGTTTCCCCATAATTCCAACTGATTTATCCAATCAATCTCACTTGGGGAGCTGCTAAAGCGTTGACTAATATTAAGAGTAGAACATGTGACAATTAAAACATCCTTCAGGTAATTACAAAGCTGGTTTAACTGCAAACAACTGAAGCATTTTATACATACATGCCAACATCTTGTATTTGTACCTGTTTGATAGCTAATCGGAGGAAATGAGCTACATCTGTGAGCGTTACAGTCTTTAATGCATGCGCCGCATATTATGTAAAATATCACATCATTAGCGGAATATGTCTCTGCAAATATTGACTCCTTGCAGATTTGGTTTAGTACCGCAGACCATGTTTCTCCCGTCCAGGAGAGAATCACAACTCCTGTGAAAAGAAGCTCTAGTTGCTCTTGTCACTGCAAAGTCTATTTTCCACCCAAATGACAGCTGAGTCCTTTTTGCACACTGTGGGACTGTTTAATGGTGCATGTTGAGAGAGAAGGTGAACACGCTTGCTGACCTCCACCGTCCTGCTCTGTGACCCTGTGTCGCCACTGATGGCACATAATAGTTGACACTTGACTTAAGGGGCTTTTTAAGTGCCCAGACTGCCTAAAGCCCTGGATTCATATTCTAATTTGGTCATCTTTATACTTTGTTCATGAGCTCCCTCTACTCTTGTTTCCTCTTTTTTTTTTGCTCGTCTCCTTTCCTCATTGTTCTGTCTTTCTCTCTCTTGTCTCACAGGCGAGTACACGAATGCAATCATATGCACACACCGACACTTAGACCTACTCAGACACACTTTTGCTGAATTGAAATGGCCTGTCCCGCCTTCCTGCCCCTGTGCCATTACAGGTAAACACAGAGGTGCACTTGTCTTGACACTTGTCTTGACAAATCCATAGACGGCTGGAGTGAACACTGGAGCCTGAATCAACCCCCTCTCTCCTCACGTCTCTTTCCTCATGTCTCTCTCTCTCTCCCCCTCTCTCAGCTCCTGGCTCATCTTTTATCTCCACAGACACAAAGAGGCCTGTTTTCCTGCCTTCACATGCTTTGTCTTTCCACTGCAGATATATGGTTAAGATTACTGCAGAGATGGTCATCATTTTGATTTTAATGATTCACGTTTGCCCCATCAATTTCTGTTCTTTCATCCAAACTCTACCGTGCAGTATTTTTTTTAAATCAGCGCGGAGAAAAAAAAAAAAAAATTATGTGAAGGCTTGAATTTCTACAGATTTAAGCGCCATTCAACAGTCACTTGTCATAAACAGGGTATTTTGTGACACCTTTTAGTAAAAACATGGATAGGAAGAATATAATCTTGCCACTTTCAAGATGAACGTGGCTGTTTTGCACCTGCTTTGCATTCCCGCACAGTAAATTATTTGGCATCATGCAGTTTGTCCTTTGCATGATCTCATTTTAACCCTTTTTATTGAATCTCGCGCTCCTCTTCACAACTGCAGTGTTTTAAAAGCTGCAGTCCCCAAACATCCTAATAACAAACTAATGAGATGGATTAATTGATAAATAGGGTGGAAAAAAATAGCCCATTTCCTTACAAGTGCCCAGTTACTGTAAATAAGAACCCAGAGTTCCATTTTTGGACAAATCTCAGTCTCAGATTTTTGGGATCAGTGTTGATACCGATATCGGAGAAGAAGAGAATCCCGGTATCTATATTTTTTTGAGGGGGTCTCTCTGATTTGGTGACCAAACACTTGTGACAAAGATATTCAATGGATGCAGGGTCATTTGCAGTTTAACAATAAACTTTATCAACCAAAAGGATGGATCAGGGAATAAATGAAGCTCGACAACTACTGGATTCCAGCTGCTAAAGCTACCACCAATGTTAGGGAGTTTATAAAAACTTTGTTAAATAGATATGTCAGCCAATATTCCTTTTGCAGTGGTCCCTCAAATGCGCTCATCCAACAGTTGTGACAAAGATATTTAACAGGCCAGTATCTGCCAGTGTTATCAGGCTTGATACTCTGTAAACGTGGTGACCCGTTAGGCTGCAGATGTGCTTAAAATGGCAAGTGTGCGTTTGCACTCTCCCTTGCCCCTCGCCCTCCACTTCCCTTACCTTTGCAGCTTTCGCTCTCTTTCAACTCGTTCACCTGCCTAGCCCCCCCCACCCCCCCCCCCCCACCCCCCATCTTCTCGGGGAAACCATCATGTTTTGGTCATGTTTTTCTGAGTCTTTGATCACTGAGTAGTCTTTCAGCATGTTGACTACAAGGCCTCTCACCTCCCTAGTGGTTGTTTCAAAAGAGGGGACACACTTATCTGGCTTCTATGATGTTGATGGTTGAAAGCATTTGCTGATGTTGAAAGTGTGTCTGTGTGTGTGTGTGTGTGTGTGTGTGTGTGTGTGTGTGTGTCCACTCAGGCATGATGAAAGACTCTGTCATAGCTTTGGGTTGTGATCATGTTGCAGCTGTATTGGTTGACGAGCAAGGCATGCTTATGCAGCGTACTGTAAGGACGGATGATGATGTCATGATGCCGTCATCGTTAGGGGAAGAGGAAAAAAAAACTGATGTTGTTTTGTTTTTTTAAAGCTTAAAAGAGTTGAGATCTCCTACCACTCCACGGATCTCATCCATATCCATTTGTTACGTTATTGCATGGAAAACTTCCATCACTGTGCTATAATGGGTTTGTCCTCAGGGCAAAAACTCTGGTTGTGGGGAAAAAAAAAAAAACTCTTTTCTTTCCTCCAGTCTGTACACCTCATGTGTGTAAATGACGGTTGGGTGTCTGAGAGCTTCCCGCTCCATCCAACTGCAGAATTTCTCCTTTTGTAAGATGCAGGGGATGGCCTTGATGTGACAGCCCGCGGTGTTAGCCCAAGTTGTTTTTGACAGAAGACAAAGAAAACGGGAAGGAGTTAAAGAAAAGATGAAACATTATAGCAAAGGACTGGGATTTTTCTTCTGAGGTTGAATTGGCTTTGCAGGAATAAATTCATTTTCTTTGTTTTGCGTCTTCTCTTTGTTAAGAACAGTGGGTTTGATTGAATTTGCCACTGGAGACGTTTCGTTTTCTTGATGGATTTTTTAGATGCGAAACACGGCTTGCTGGAAGCATCTTTTTTTTTTTATCAGATGTTGTCTTTCTCCCATGACATTACGGGTACTGCTCTACCCTTTACATCAGGCTGAACGGAGATGAGTGGTGTTATTTGACATGTTGTACTGCTACATGTCAATCTACAAGAATGCCAATGACAATCATAGGAAAGGACATTTAGATTAGTTTTGTGGCTCCCTGTCCTGTCTCTTCCTATCTGCTCTGCTTCATCTTGAGTTTAATGATGGAGAGCTGGTTGGAGGGCATTTGTGTATGAATGCATGTTTGTGTGAAAGAGTGTGTCTTGCGTTGCTGGTGTGTGTATATGCATGCGCGCCCTCACTGAGTGTGACCCTTTGACTGTACCTTGCAATCAGTCAGCCGGCCTCCTGTCTGAGTGTTCCTCCTCCAGCCCTTTGAAAGAGCCCTTCTTATCACCATGTGGTAGACCTTCCCTCTGCCCCTCACTGTTCTCAAGGTTAGCATCACTCTACGTTTACGCTATCCTTCATACACACCTTCGCCGTATCTATTCATTCTCTGCGTATTACACTGTCTCATCATAGAGTCTGGAAGTTGGAGGTTTTACCCTCCCTCCCTCCAGCTCTTCCCCTCAAGGTGAGTCTCCACCAGTGCTCTCCATATAGCTCTCCACCAGCTCTCTATCAAACACTTATACACACCTGATAAAGGAACTGAAGTTACAAGGTCACTGGACCAACACGCATCTTCACTTTCTCTCAAGGTGAGTCCTTTCCTGCTTGTGCCTTTTCTATTTCCTCTCGTCACACTCATTCCAGTGTTACCTGTACCATCCCTCCTCATCTTGTTCTTCCTTCAAAGGCCTACCCGCCTCCCTCATGCTCATCTTGATCAATACTTTTGACCTCTGTGCTCAAAAGTCCTGCAGTAATTGCAGAATTTGCAAGGAGTTTCAACAAAGTTTGTCCTGCAGGTTCTCCTGCGTGTCCCGTCAGAATGAATTACTAGAAGTAAACATGTGAGAATGCTGGATCAGGACAGTTCCTACACCACATACATGTTTCCCTCCCGCTTTACTCATTGATGAACTTACTCATTAAGCTACTAGTTACTTGACATTTGATGAAGCTTGACTAAACTGAAGCTTCCCCCGGAGAAATGTTGCAAACTTGGCTGCAGTAACAGGACAAAAGTAGTTGACTACAGCAACCTCATTTCAAGTTGGTGCTATAAAACTGTTGGTCAAACTGGCAAAATATGTGCTGTTCAGTTGTAGTTTTCTCTCTCCGTAGTAACTTAGCTTAAACTTTGATACTTATTGAAGCCTGATTGCTTAATTTCATTACTTTTCTGCAAACAGGCGGTGGAAGAGTAGCTTGCTATTGGCTTACTTTTTGACAAGCTGCTAGTTAGTGGTTGGGGACTGCTGTGCTCTGCTAGCATGTTAGCTAATTCTGGAGTCACCCACCATCTGCAGTCTGCAGAGCTGAATACTAATACTTCAAGTGTAATATGTGTAAAGTTTTGAAATAAAATGAAAATGCCACCACTTCTTTCTCCAATGTGGTTATTGCTTTGTTGTCTAATTTTAGGGTGCAAAAAAATCCCCAAAACAACAATAACCAAAAAAACCTATTGGCATTGCACAAGGTTGACAAATTCTGTTCAGGCTCTTTCACATAAATTAAAATATCCATCCATCCATCGTCGTCTTCCGCTTATTCCTTACTAGTAAGGGTCGCGGGGGGGCTGGAGCCTATCCCAGCATCTACGGGCGAGAGGCGGGGTTCACCCTGGACAGGTCGCCAGTCCATCGCAGGGCCAACACATCGAGACAGACAACCACTCACACTCACATTCACACCTACGGTCAATTTAGAGAATCACTCAGCCTCGTCCCCAAATTGATGTCTTTGGACGGTGGGAGGAAGCTGGAGTACCAGAGAGAACCCACGCAGGCACGGGGAGAACATGCAGACTCCACACAGAAAGACCCCGTGCCCGAGCCGGGACTTGAACCCGGAACCTTCTTGCTGTGAGGCCACAGTGCTGACCACTGCACCATCATGCAGCCCAAATTAAAATGTCATTGAACTAAATTAATGGTCAGTAGTTTACAAAGCATGTCTGTGTTGTTTGTACTTTTCTCATGTTAATAGTATTTTCATAGTAATTTTGAACATTTTGATAAAATAAACCTAAGTGTTGCTCTGTAATGAATCATGATCGCTCACTATGAAAGCAGTATTGTGATTAATAGACAGTTAAATTATACCACTAACAAATACCTGATTTCACAGACGTGCCCATCCAAGTATGTCTGTGTGTCATTTGACGTTCAGTATCCTCCCATGTAGGATCCTGGGCTCATCCCGTCTCTTACGGTGGCTGTGGCGTCTCTGCTGTAGGAGGCCAGTGTGGGCTGATATCTGTCTCTCTGTATCTGTGTCACTGAGAGCAGATACGGCTGATATCGCTGTCATCTCAACATCTCAGACCTGACAGTACCGATCATAATCAGTCCCCCTCCGGCTTTCCCTCCCGCTATCTGTTTTTCTCTGTATCACAGCCGAACCCGAACATTACACCAGGTGTATCTGTATTTTTTTTTTCTTTTCCATCTGTTGTTACGTCTTGCACCTCGCTCTTCGTATCATAACAACGCCTCTCTTTCTTATTCTCTTCCACGCAGTAATGGTGCACTTTGGGAATATACGCTAAATGCAGAGGGAGTTACTGTTGGGGGTGATTCTGCTGTTATTTCTGTACAGGGTTATGAGTGTGTTTATATTTGTGTGTGTGTGTGTGTGTGTGTGTGTGTGTGTGTGTGTGTGGGTAGGTGGTTGTGTGTCAGAGAGCTTTTACAAAGGGATCAGCCCTGGGGGTGTCGATGCATCGCTGCAGTGGAGCAAGGGAGAGGGTGGAGGCGAGCTAGTTCACAGCAGATGTAGCAAACAGCCAACGAGCTTGAAAACATTGCCTCACTTGGCTGTACACTGCGCAGCTCACTACTTATTTATTTATTTATTTGTGTTGGGGGGCAAATGTATGTTCAGTGGCGTTGGATATCAGTAACAGGAGAGATCAAAGAGCGACACCACAAATGAAGCTGTCAAAGTGGCCCGACAGCTGGGTCCCGAGGCGAACATCCCTCGCTCGCACATTTTATTATGATCGCGGTGAAACCTCACAGCAAGAAGGAAAGAGGGAAGAGGAAAAAAAAAACCAACATATAATTTCCTCAACCGGAGAGAAAGAAAAAGAGACAAAATGAGCATCGCTGTATCATTGCTGTCCACGGCGGAATGAATTATGAATGTGTGGAGGGGATTAGGAAACAATGGTTCAAGTCACAAGGATCCTCGCCTGGTTTCCTCACCCTCAGCCCGGCAACTAATTAGCAGTTTCAACACCAGTCTATGATCTCATTAATGTGATTCCTGCTTATGTAACGTGCATGTGTGCACTTATATACAAACAGATTGCAGTATTATTGCATAAAGCAAATGGACATGTGAGTGGAAATGCATTGTTTACGACTGAGCTAATACAGTTAGAGTGATGAATCAACTGTTTCTGGTGTTGGGATTGCAGTAACACTGTAGGTTTACGGCGCAGTTCAGTTTTTGGGGTATTTAAACCGAGCTTCCCCCTTATGTCTTGCAATTATCTGAGCAATTTGATAATGTGATGAACATCATCAGTCTTGGTTTCATTGTGTTGATTGGTCCACGGCAAAGACAGCTGATTATATCCCAGCTACCTCAGAAGGGTACAAATATGTAATGTTTTAAAAGGCAGGAATATAATTTTTTTCACGTAATTGCCCAGCCTATTTGTGTAGTAGATACAATTCACATCGGCTAATTAGTATCCACACACTGAGATATGGGGGAAGGGAGGGAAAAAAGAGGGTGAGAAGCAGGGAGAGGGTAAGGGTGGATAATTAGACAGAATTAAGCCATCTCTCTAATCTAGCCCCTGAAAGAAAGAGGGAGAGAAAGAAAGAGAGATGGAATGGGGGGTTCTGGGGGTGAGATCTACACATTCAGCCCCTCTGCTTTTGCTCCCTCTCTCCCTGTCTGGCAGAGGGTGTGAATGTGTGGGAAAAGAGGGGCCTGGTGCCTTCGCCTCGGCAGAATGGATCAGCTTGTGTTTCTGAGGCTCGAGAAGTGTCCCATTGTCATGATGTCACTGCAACTCAAGAAGGCTGACCTCTGACTCCTATGGATTCATGGCAGCCCAATGCAGCACCCCCACACCCCTCCATGCCGAAACTACCAGATTGCCGCTGGGCGCCCACTAGGGGGTACCCAAGCCTTTTGCTGTAGAACCCAAAGTGCTTGCCGCTTTATAACATAGCAACTCATAGTGCATTTGCCAGTGAATCTGTACGTCTACGTCCCTCCGGCTGAGGGTACTTTCCCTCCATCTTTTTTTTTTTCTCGCCTTCTCTCATTCACTGCCATCCATGATTCTTTTCCTCTGTCCTCTTCTCTCTCTCTCTCTCTCTCTTTTCCTCCTACTCACATGGTACCTCGGTAGCCATGAATATAGCGGGCGCCGCCAGATGTCGCAAATACATCATCTGAGGGATGCGGTGGTGATAGAAAAAAGTCAAGGCACGTACAAATGGGGGATGTGAGCTGAGTCGAGCTCTCTGAGCATTTGTGTGTGTGTGTGTGTGTGTGTGTGAGAGAGAGAGAGAGAGAGTGTGTGTGTGTGTGTGTGTGTGTGTGTGTGTGTGTGTGTGTGTGTGTGTGTGTGTGTGTGTGAGAGAGAGAGAGAGAGAGAGAGAGAGAGAGAGAGAGAGAGAGAGAGAGAGAGAGAGAGAGAGAGAGAGAGAGAGAGAGAGAGAGAGAGAGAGAGAGAGAGAGAGAGAGAGAGAGAGATATGCTATATGCCATCTGTGCACGCGCGTGTCTCTGTTTTCTAGTGTTGGTGTGTATCCGCACACTGTGTGTGTGTGTGTGTGTGTGTGTGTGTGTGTGTGTGTGTGTGTGTGTGTCCCTTATGTGTGCAGACACATGTGTGGAGGTCACAGCAGGTCAGCATATTGTCCCTCAGATGTTTGATATTTTATGTATAAGAGGGTGGCTAGAGCGAGAGGATAAGCACGTTCCTGACAGAGGCATCTCTCCGCCACAATCCGCCACCTCAGCAATGTAGAGCCCAGAGTCAGATCAACAATAGAGGGGAGCTGCCTTATAGTCAGAGACGGCTGATAGGAGGAGAGAGAGAGAGAGAGAGAAAACCTAGAAGACCAGGACTGCTGGTGCAGACAGCCAGTGCAACCTGACATTGCAATAAAACGACCAATATCATGTTTACTCATGTAATGCAGCGAGGCAGGTTATAAACATGCTACGGCATGCATTGACCAAGTGAAATCAATCGACATGCGTCGGTGCCAAATACACAAAAGCTCTTTTGCGGGGCAGTGTGTGCGTGCGTGCGTGCATGCGTGTGTCAGGGGCCAGCCGGGGTGAAGGCTTCCTCAGATCAGCCTGTGTCGTGGAGGAGATTCCCCAGAGTGGAGCGATCCCAAACAGCACTCCTCTTTTTCTCCTTCAGGGGGAAGTTTACTGCCAGCTTGCTTTTGTAGTCGGCCTCAAAAGATTTGCAGCAGTCAGCATTAAAAGGCACAGATCTAAGGAGACGCCTCCAACTGAAATACCTACAGAAGAAGGAGAGGAGAAAAAGAAGAATGAGAGGGAGGCAAACTGATACAAACATTAAAGAGAGACGTTAAACGCTCCACTTTATATTTGCTTTGTACCCCAACAGCAGTAACAACTGAAATCCCAACTATTATCTCAGGGCGCTATGCTCCTCCCAATGCTACTTTATCTGCTTTTCACAATCTCCTATTTAGTTGTTGAAAGGTTGATTTCTTTATTTCCTCCTGCACGCAAACGCACACTCACTCCAAGGCTGGTTACCAGGGTGATGATGTGGTGGATGACATCATGCTCTGACTGTGTTGTATTGCGGGTCGCGCTCTGTCAGGGTTCATGGGATTATGGCGTGGGCTGGCACACACTCCCGACTGTGTTCCCTCTATCTTTGCCTGTGTTTCTCTCCTTCTCTCAGTCTCTCTGGACTCTCTGCGTTGGCTTGTCCGGTGCGCCTTGTGTTCTCTGGGAAAAAGATTAATTATTCAACACACAGCCTCAATTAAATTTGAATTTGGCAGTTCAAGTAACCTTTTTAGCATGGCACATTTATTATTAAGGCAGATGCTTTGGCCCTGTTTAGATTTAGAGCTTATCGGATTCTTTCAGCCCCTTATCACATAGGCACTTTACTGGTAATGGCTGTGAGGCTCTCGCTTGGCTCAGCTAGAATACAGTGGGTTATAGTTTTTCTCACTAGACATTTTTTACTGGCGATTTAACAGTGTACTGAGCAATCCTACTTAAAATCACATGTCACTCCTGCCGGAGAAAAAAGTTACAGATGAGATGAGCTGCTGCAATTGAGATCAGTTCCTTGTTTGGACTTTCTCAGTTTGATGTGGCCGTTGAAAACTAGACAGAATGTCACTCTGACGTGTAATTTCTAGTCAGACAAAGACTTGGAAGCTAGTCTTCCACGCTTGCAAATGTTCTTCCCTTTCTGTCAGGTTCTTTCATTTCCCAATTCCTTTGGTGAATAAAACGCGAGAACAAAACAGGGACTAATACTAGCAGGAACATCCAGGAATGGTCACACAGACAGAAACAAATGAGATTTCATTTTAGATCACACACACAGCTGATACATATTTAACAAACTGTCCTCCATGTCTGAAAATGTTTTATGCCTCTCAAACACACAGAGATTGATACATTTATGCATGCACACAACAGTACAGCAGAAAGAAACGCAATACAACAAGAAGCGACAAGATACAGCCTTGATGGTCCCTCTCAAAGATCCCCCTCCCCCAGTTCCTGTCTCCCTATTTCCTCCATCGGAGGAGGTGTCGCCTTTGTCAAGCAGGAGCACAGAGACCTCACAAAGCGAGGGAAGATGTCACAACAAACAAAAACAGCATAGTAACCCCCCAAAATCTAATCAGGAGCCATTGATTCAGACTCTGAATGGAGACTGAGTACCCTGAGAGGGGCTCGTCCAATATGACCATAGACAGCATGAGGGCTGGGGCCTTCACAATTCAGTTCCCTATCATTCTGTTCTCACCTTTAGACTCCACTATCCACTCAAAGATGATACAATCATCACTCCACTCCAACATTCGAGGTCTTCTTTATTTCACTAATTCATATGTGCGCCTCAATCATTGTTTTTCTCTCAGATTCGATGTGTGGATTAGTTCTTTTTGGAAGATAGACTAATGGGTTTGCTTTGTGAAGTCTTTTCCATCTTAGTCTGGCTATGCTTATGAAGGATGCTATCATCTAGCAATCATCCACAAGGTAAACCTTTACTTCGTACATTTGCCTTGGATTTCCTTTTTCAGTCTCCATTTTAGAAGGGAAAAGATAGATTTCAAAAACAGTAAAGTATACAGACAGGTTTTTGTGGGAGAGTCGAGCAGGCCCTGGCATTTTTCATCTGGAAGATGGATGAAAAGCCAGCAGCATATTAACAAAATACACCGCACTCCTCTCAGTTCAAAGCCACCTCTGATATGAACAAAAACAAAAACCTGAAAACAGTAGTCAGCGTGCTACACCACAGTGTACCGAGTTAAAGGTTCTGCAAGCCTCCAGTAAATTAAATTACTCATTAAGTGGTCCTACCTCAAGTGATGTCTTTCTCCTTTGTGCCAAATAAGCCATGCTGTCATCAAGGTACGCTCTATCGGTCAGGTCAGTGTCCATGAAAGAAGGTGTTTTGGATATTTTTGTCTCTGTCTTAGTTTGGCATCAGGGTTGTTTGGCTGTTAATGCCTTCACTGAAGCTAGCAGGATTTTACCAGAATTTAAAGACTTTCTCTCCATTGTAATCATTCCTACCTCCACATTTTTGCTTTTTTGGGTCTTATTGTCACATTTTCATTTGACTGTCTGCTTGACCTCTGACATTACGTGGCTGGATCCTTCTGCAGGGTTGGGGGCATGACGGGTGTTGTCATCACTTAACACTGCCAGCCCAGCCCTGTCTTACCAGTCCCAGATGATCAGTCCGAGCCTTCTTCAGGGTGTTAATTTTAAGGGTCATTTTGACCTGAACAAGTCTTGTCTCGTAGTAACTCTTTGTATTCATGGCTCTATTCCGATCTTTCCCTGGAGCTTGTTGCTCGGCGATAGTCCCTGCAGAGTGAAGGCTGTATCTGTCTGGTCACATGCTGCCTGCTATCGATAAGGATTGTGAAATTGTACCTGTGAGAATTTTAAAATCCAATACTGAAAATTTTGGTCCCAAAAGTTGTATTAAAATACAATGTTAACGCCTGCATTTTTACATGAATTTAAAGGTAAAGATGTTTTGGGGAAACTTGATATCGATCGTGGCATCAGCAACCAATATGGAACCAATAACCCTCCGAGTCAAACTTCGCACCCCAGTCAGAGTGCGTGGCGCCACACTCAGCTGGTGTGTTGTGTCGGCTGAAGTGGTGCCTCCTCTCATCTAAAGCAATCTACTCCTTAAGTATTAAGATCGTTTTGATATCTGGTGCTTGAACAGTGCGTTCGGTGTGTTTTTGAAGCCTATTGAAAATATTCCCATTACAGTTTTCAGCAGTGTGCATGTGAAATAGCAATACATTCACAATGGCCTCTTGGTGAAACCTGCAGCAAGCCAGCATTTACATCAAACATGGAGAGCTCTCTCACAATGCCTTTTCTCTTCTCTGTAATCATTGTCACTGTGTGCAAACAAACTAACAATCAAAACAAATAACCGTCACATTAACAATGTAACTCTATTAACTCTTATGGGAACACTGAAACATGCTATGTGACATTTGAAACAAAATTATTTAATCTATAATGCGTGCGTGCCCTTCTCTGCCTTTTTTAAAATCTTATTCCCAATATAATGCAACAACTTTGCTCTTATTATTTCTAATAATACTTTGGCATTATAGGGTCGAGGTATTGATTTTGGAGCCCAATGCATTTATTGTGGAGGTAAATGTTATTATTTTAATATTGGACTCATGCTAATTTAATAGAGTGTAACATACACATCAGAGTGTGAGCCGCAGGGGTCTCTCTCACTCTGTCTGCCACTCAGTGTATACAATATAACACAGTAATCTCAAGGAATGTCAAGCACCAGACATGGTTGCTCCCCAGCTTTGACTCAGCCTGCTCCAGTGAACAAAGCTGACATGTTTGGAAGCTTTAGTTAAACGTCTTCTTAATTAGTCTTCCTAGATTTTTAGTCAGTATTTGGTCAATACAGTAATTTTTTTTTACATTTCTTGAGTCTAAAGTGAAATAGATGAGGTCAGGAACCTCTTAACACGTGGATGACATCAAGCAACAGTCAAGAAATGAACAAACAAACGAACTGATCCACCTCACAGGATCTGCGGTGACATCGTAGAGACTTTCATTAGAGGAGGTGAGCCACTGGAAGTTGCGGTGAGGACTGAAGGAGTTGTATCATCAGAGAACCGGGAGAACCAAGATACAGAACCGTATCGCCGTGAGGAGGTTCAGGTACTGATGTATGTGCTGAGGAGCCAGTTCAGCGGGGAAAAAGACAATCCATCATCATTGTTGGCCATCACGCTTTAGAGATGGCGCTCCTGTTGGTGCTCATGTCTTTTGTTCGTCTTCAGGCGGCTTAAGGGGCTGATAGTTGATGCAGAAGTTCTGTCGCGGTAGTCTGGCAGTGGTGCCGGATCTCTCCTTACTTTTTCGCCCTTTTTCTTCTGCAGGATGCTGGATGTCTTCTTTGAGTCTTCATAGACTTTCTAACTCCACAGCTCCCTGTTGAGAGCTTCCTCCTCCCAGTTGTTGAGTAATAAGCTAAACTTTCTCAGGTGGGTTTTGATGTTGTCATCCTCCTGCCTCTTCTGTTCTCCCTGGGTGGCTTTGCCCCTCCTTGAGTCAACTGTAGACTTTGCTCCAGAAGGAGAGGCTCGATGGCTGGCCATCAACGCATGCGTCGTACGAGACGTAGATAGAAACAGCAACAGTGCAGGGAGAGTCCCACCTGAAGTTCAGCAGCACCGAGACTGTAAGATCAGCAAAACATCGGGGCCGAGTGTCAGATTTACCATCCAGGGTGAAACCGGGACTGGAGTGAAGGACGGCGCCACGGTTCTGATTGTGGCAACACAAGAACAGGCACTAGGCACCAGAATCTCAGAAGCAGGAGTCTGCCACAGCTGACAGATGTCCAAAGACACTCTGGAGACAGTCCAGTACTTTTTAGAAGGGCGTAAAGTGCGAGCTGGAAAAGTGTTTGAGACGTGCTGCTGCTTTTTATATTTTACAGAAAACCAATTTTTAGTTTGAACAAAATTCAAATTGGCCTCTGGATGGATCCCACTCCACCCAGTACAGCCCATCTCAGTCTTTATCCCTACACTGTTCAATTCAATGCTTCTCCCCCACTTTTCTTAATAGACTCGAAGACCCTGGCCTTTCAGTTGTTACCATGGCAACTGACCCATTTGCCTGCTGCATATGAAAGTGAGGGCGAAGGAGCTTGAGAGAAACTGTGAGACAGGGTCAGACAGATGGACAGACAGGTAGAGTTGTGAGAAGACAGAAGAGTCCCTCCTCTGATCTCTTCTGTCTACCTGTGGAAGCCATCTGACCAGCTGACCCTCACTGAGCAGGGTCAGAGGGGCTGCGGTCGCCTGTGTGTGTGTGTGTGTGTGTGTGTGTGTGTGTGTTATCCCCTTGCACTGACGAGTGGGCTTGTGAACATGTTAGTGCGGGTGGGTGCGTATGCTCGTCACCATTCGACACGGGCTTCCCGTTCCTGTGCTCAGACATACGTTAGAGATGGGCACTCTTTTTAACCCTCTGTCAAACCAGCAGAAAGGAGCAATTCAGGGTGGCCTCCCCCCACCCAACAGATATGAAGCTGTCATGGGAAGGATGGCTTGATTCAATGACACTTACTTCCTCCAGTGAATAAAACAGACAAGGGAACTACATTGATTTTTACACCTTTGTTGCCTCATCTTATTTTTCTTGTCCTGTGTCGCATTAATTAATCATTATTTCTATTTTTGCATGTTGTCACTTTGCCCGTTTTGCAGTTACCTCATAAGTTGGCAGTCATCGGTGTCTCCACCTATGCCATGTGCTTTGGTCTAATCTGACTGTGGCTAAATTAAAAGTCCTCTTCCTTGCGGAAGTGGATGACGGTGTTTCCCTGTAGCTCACCTTGCCTCCCTCCAGCCTCCCTCCTGCCTCCCCCCACCTCACTCCCTCTGCCTCCACCTCTTGCCCCGGTGGCCCATGGCCCATTTTCCCACCAAGACCAGGTGTCCCGCCACACCAGAGAAGAGTGTGTCTTAATCAGTCCCCCAGGCACACACACACACTAAACACAAACTCACAACCATGCATTCATCCATGCAAAGTCACATTAAGCTATCTGACACACACACACCTACACACACACTGCAAGGGGCTCCCCATTGCCACACCGCCTTATGTCTAGCAGTGACCCTTGGATGACACCAGCAGCAGGATTAAAAGAGCATATTTATTAGCCTTTGCACCGGCCGTGTGGAAGGCAGGCGCTCACACTACATCAGTGTACAGCTACATTAGCAGCCTACGACGCAACAGTCCTGGCCATAGTAGAAATCTAATTTCCCCCAAAACACAGTGGACTTAATATACGGGTAAAAATGAAGCAACCGAATAGGAACACTTTCTTGTCAGTCATTTTATTTTCCTTATCTGTGTGACATTGTGCTCAGAAACAGGTTTGCCCTGCATAAACCTTGACATTGGAACGCATTAAGACGATTTTCATATTGAAATTTAGAGAGAAGTAGTAGATAAGGATGAAAGTACCTTGGTATTTAAAGGAGGGAAGTTAGAAAAAAACAAGAGAGAGAGAAACAAAGACATGACTTGCTGTTGCCATTTCCCTCGGTTCCTGTCCTTATTATCCTGTTTTGATGCTTTAGGGAGACAAATGAACTTCAGGTGCCTTGAAATCTCTTAATGAACTCTCTCTTACCCCTCAGCCTGTCCTGCCCACACTAAGCTGGCACTGCCGCTCTTGCTTTATTTCTCTTTGGTGTATGAGTGACTACACAGATCCAGACACACTCACCCTCTTGAGTGGAGGCCACACACACACACACACACACACACACACTGAGAGTCTGTCTGACAAACGTACACCAACACACGTATGCTGGTGCATGCCTATGAGATGCTCAGTCTCATTCAAGCCTGCACACATGCACAATTCACCACCACCTTGACTATACAACCGTATATGCTCTTGAAAAACACATTCACACTCGAGCACTGTGTGTATCTGGTGTAATAAACATATACACTGCATCATTTCATGAGCAGATGAAAAGCTGGGCTCTTGCTTGTGTTTACATCTTAGCAGGCAGGTGCCGAATGAGCTTGTGTGTTTTCCTACATCATATAATCACTCTGGGATTATTCCACTCAATAGAGAGACAAACACCAAACATATAGCATGGGGGCATCTCCTCCACAAACAAGGTAAATAGATTTTTTCGTTTAGCCCAATCCTTTCAGCTACAAGGCCTTTTTCAATCTGTCTCTCTGCCTGCTCGGCTGTGTCTGTGTTCATATGAATACTGTCGCTGATCTAGGTCGAAATAAGTTCATCCTCCTCTACAAACTTTGTCCTTCTCTTGTTCTGTCAAAGCCACACGGCAACATGTCCGATGCAGAGGAGGGAAAAAAAGTAGTTAAGTTCAATTTAATTTCAGTGGTCCTGAACCAGCCTGATGTTTTGTATTTGTTTCTGCTTCACACTGTCATCTGAGCTTGTAGATGGACGCTAATGGTTATGGATGGTAATCTGTGTGGAGGCTAACTGAAGGAAAAAGAGGGGAAACTCTCTCCTCCTCTCCTCTCCTCTCCTCTCCTCTCCTCTCCTCTCCTCTCCTACACACTTATTGAAAAATGCTGAACTCAAGGTCACTATTGCCAATTACCTATCCTATGCTCTCTCTCCTCTTTGTCTCGCTCTCTTTTCTCTCTCACTCACACACACACACACACACACGCACACACAATCTCTCCTTCGATTTAAGCAGCACGACTATTTTTTTGTGCCTAACGGCGTTGAACAGAATGCTGTTCTAACATGTGCTCATGTGTCTCTGAGTGTTTCTTCCGGCGAAAATGCCCAATCTGCAGTAAACCTTGGGGAATAGTAATAGCTGAGAGGATCACTGCGGTTGGGAGCCTCTAATGATACTGAGACAGTTCCGATATATCAGAGATGAGTTTGTGTGTGTATACGGGGGCGTAAATGTATGTGTATATTTTAATATCTGTACTGTGTGGGATTGGTAATGTGTGCATGTGTGCATGTGTGCATATTCCATATGAGCACATGCACATATTTATGTGATTGGTAGGTATCTCTCGGCTACGCTGTAACGACACACTCTGCTTGTCTGTAGCCCACACTAACAGACTGGCAGTGCGAGTATGGAGCTACAGTATGGCCCTGGGTTTAGGTAGGGAGCTGTACAGCATGTGCTGGGGGCAGGGAGCAGATCAGCAAGGCAAGGCCCTTCTGTCTCCCTGTCATCGCATTGGGCCATCGGGGTTTGAAAGTGCCAGTGTTTGTATGTGTGCGAGTGATGCGGGTGGGCGCGCAGCCGAACGGGCACTTGACTGGCGCTGTGGCACTTAGCTAGCGAGTAGCTGCTGGTTTGGCAGGGCTCCAGGTTAACTCTGCGTGCTGTGAGGTTTTTTGTATCCATGTGCGTTGGGTGATGTGGCACCAGATGCCACTCCATGTGCCCAAATCTTGTTGACATTTGGAGCGTGGGCAAGCGGGCACACAGGAAGGAAGAAAAAAAGGAGGGAAATTTAATTAGGATGAAACAGCAGCCTCGGCCATTGTTGCCATTCACACGCACAAACGTGAAGATGCAAGCAAAGCCACTAACACACCAAGACACACAAACACAAAAATAGTCATGTAAACATATATTTTGTTGCCAGTTGGACTGCAGCCTTATATGTTGTTTTTTTTTTTACATAGTCTGTGGGAAGCTGGAAGATAAAGCAAGCAGAGGGAGCAAGTTTTAGGGGGGAGAAAGAGAAGGGGCAGGAGGGATATATTGATTGAGAAATAGGCTTGTGTGTGCATGGCTGAGGGGAGTAATTTGATTAAGCAAGCTGGCAGAAGGAGGAAGCAGGAATGGTAGGGCGACAGGTTGATGCCAACTCCTCCTGGCATGGCCTTCACCCTTATTCCTGACTGAGATGAGATGGCGTTGGGGGGAGGGCTCACAGTATTTGGCTTGAGACTGCAGGAAACCAGGATGGAAAATATAGTCTGATTCAGAGATGAGGGAAGACAGAGGGAGGATGACAAAGGGTGCCAGGGAGTAGAGGAAGAGGGGGTGACAAGAAAAATGACATAGAGATTCAACGAGCGTGGTGAGTAGGTGGTGATGTGAGGAGACTCTTAGCAGGAGGTGTGGTGCACAGGGCAAACTGATAGCACCATGCTGCCAAATCTATTACTTACTGGTAAAAAGTTACGTTTTCTAATATTGCAATGTGATTCGAGACAAATATAAGAGGTTACCTTTAACAAAACGCGGCTGTCAATTGTTTTCTTGTCGTTGCAAGTGTGAGGTGTCGCGCTGACTGCTGCATAAAGAGGCATCACCCAGCAGCCCTTCTGAAGAAAAAGAAAAATTAATATTTCTTATGCATTCAAGCAAAAGCGGGACTTGGTATCCAAGTTCGTCTTGCGTCACACAATGTTCAGGTCAAACCTGTTAAAACAGTGCCGTACTTATTGACACAAGTATTCTTCATTTTACAGCACACAGCCAATCACCAAGAGCATTATTAGTCCTTGGTATTGGCCCACGTATGCTGATGAGCTCAGATGTTTGCAGGAGCGTACCATACTTACCGTTTAGGAAAATCCAATCCTCTTCAGGGCCGGACAAACAGAGTGCTGGTTTGTCCCTCAGTCGTCTTCCTCGTCCTGTCTTACAAAGTCGGCCATGACTTGCAGCGCCTGTCACTTGTCTTGTCATCTACAAACATTTTGTTTTGGTTGTTTTTTTTTTGCTAGAATATATGATGACACTTTGAAGGTGCTGCGTCAAATCACTGCACCAGGTCAGGAAAGTAGTTCCAGGTATGTATCTGACTGTAGAATAACAAAATTAGGAATTTAAATGTTTTTTTGCACACAACTCTAGTTGTGATAATGCAAGGCAATGCATTAAAGTGTATTTGATGATTTTTGAGACGGCTTTATCTATTGTCCTGATGCCACCTAAGCTAACTAGCAGTCAGCCTTATGTCGGAGGTCTGAAGCCCGGTGATGCAAACGAGAGAGAAAGCCCTGAAGATAACAGTAGGCCAGTTGGCACGTTCCTTTATGTTCTCACATTTAGAATGAAAGGATTTGTCCAATACCACAGTCTGAACCAAAAAAGAACAAGTGCTATACCCAGCCCTAGTTTCTAGTAGGTACACATACTCAGAAAAATCCCACCAACGGTCTCATTGAAATGCAGAAGGTTGGAGCTGACGTCTAGCATCAGGTCTCACAATAATTATTTTAAATTGCTACATGGAACACAGGTCCTGGTGGGATATATTACCTCTACTCTAACCAGAGATGAATTTCAACCTGCACATACATACATTACAACCTTTTGCCTATTTATATATTAATCCACATATTATTTGTGTGTGTGTGTGTGTGTGTGTGTGTGTGTGTGTGTGTGTGTGTGTGTGGTCACAAATCCACACGCATGTGTGCATTCTCATGAGTGCTGTGTGTCAGTGTAGTATGTATATTTCAAGAGTATCTGGCATTATTTGTTTGACATTTTGAGACAAGGTCATATGACTGCATCTGTTTGCTTACATGTACAACTGTGTGTGTGTGTGTGTGTGTGTGTGTATGTGGTCAAACTACCCATCTATAGGAGTAATTTTCACAGACCACACACACACACACACACACACACACACACACACACACACACACACACACACTGTCTGACCTGGTGTGGACTGCATTCACCTGTCTCTTTGGACTAATTGATTGGGTCAGTAGGTGGAAGTATACATGTGGTTGCACCGCGCTCTGAACCTCTTTACTGTATGTTATCCTGCTTTAATAAGACCCATAGTTCTGCTTTACACGCAACTTGAGGGTCAGTATTCATTGACCATGACCAAAGACAGTAATTAAGACCGTCAATAACTGGGGAATATTGATTCATTTGATAACGTTATCATGAACTTTATGATCGTGAAGTCCTGGCTCAGAAATGCACATTTGAATACCACGTAATCAAATTCTCTACCTCTTGATGTATAGTTTTTACCTTGAGGTTTATCTCAAGTCTTCATTTAATTCCCCACCCTTGATTTCTTTTGGTTCTGTTATAGATTCGCTCTCTGTGTGTTTCCTCTCCTCTACAGTTTCTCTGGTTCTCCTCACTTGAGGAATGTTGGCTGTGATTTACCTGTGTTGCACTTTTGGATTTTGGACTTTCTGGTTTACACGTCATGATTTGATCTCTCTTTGTTTGCATTCCTGACCTGGAATTTCTAATATTTACTAGTTCGGACTTGGCCGCTCTCGAGCCAGCCGATAAGTATAGACCCAGCCTACCTTTTTCTTGGCCTTTCCCTAAGGAGTCTGATTGGTGGCACAAGCCAAGCAGCAGCGTTGTGCCAACACTCCTCCTCATCCTGTCTCCCTCATGGCCAGCCTTCGGGTTGGATTCTGCAAGCAAGCTGGCCTTCACCCAGCATCCAGGCCTGCTAGCCTTCAGACGGATTTTCCAAGTCCAGCTCCAGCTCAGAAAAAGTTTTTTTTTTTTTTTTTTTACTAAGTTAAGAGTATTTTGTAACCAGGCCTCTTATACTTCTCACCAGTATGCTAGCCTTCAGTCTCAGCTCTTGGTCCAGCCAGGTAAATGCTAAACCTACATTTCTCCTCCTACAAACCTACTCAGGACACTTTGACACAGTCTTTGGGGAAGCTGAGGATCAAACCAGTAACTCTCTGAGTACTAGAAGGCCACTCTACCACCTGCCACCCCAAGGAGGCCCAGTGATCCAGTTTTGGAGGGACCTCCCTGGTTATTTCCTGTGGTCTCCAATGCCACTGGTCCTCAGCTGCCCAGCACCACAGAGCCTCAGCTGCCCAGCATCACTATGGAGGTCCGGCATTCTCCCAAAGGACTGGCAGCCCCCGTCCATGTCCAGCCTGTGCATTTGACGATGGATCCTGTGACACAAACCCTGCTGGACCAGTCTCCCTGGGTGCAGCCGTCCAAGTCATCAGAGCCTCCCAAGACTCCAGAGGAGCAGTCCTTATTTTATCAGAGTTGCTTGTGACAGAACACAGAAGAGTTTCAGATTTTAGATTTGGCTGTGAGAGTCTGGAGTTAAGCCATGGCTTCAGAAGGCAAATGATGCGAGCATTCAAGGTGTCATAACTGTGCAGGGTGGACAGGGTTTAATGGTCTGAGGTGTATACAAGTTTAATAGTGATACAAGATGAGATGTACAGCTTCATAAAATCAACAGGAAGAGGGAATTACAGAGTTGGAGAGAAAAATTCCATCCATATCCTTGCACTTCTTCCTGCTCCCCTCTATCCTTCTCTGTCTCCCCCTTTCTTTAACCCACACCTGAACCTGCTCTCTATTGCGGTGAATTTTCCGGCAGCTCTTCAACATCTCACTCTTGCCCTGCCTGTCAAAGACCGCTGAGGGCAGAGAGAGAGCGAGAGCGAGAGAGAGTGAGCTGGAAGGAGAGCGAGAGAGGATGTACTGATGAATCCTCTCACAGAGCAGAGAGTTCACCTCTCAGGTAATCCTATAAAAAGCCAAGGTGAGATGCTCCTCTGCCTCCCGCTCATTATAGCATCTTTACCCTGCACCGCAGCCGCTGCTCCCTTCCTAGAGGTATATCGGGAGGATGGTGCAAGGGGGTTAGCGGGCAGGTGGGGGCAAAGAAAAGAGGCGAGGGAGACCTTCTCACTATGCACACAGTGCCTGCACGTTGCACCGCACGCACCACATCTGTTAGACTTTTTTATACCTCTCTTTCTTCTTCTCTCTATCCTTTCTCTTTCTCTCTCTCTCTCTCTCTCTGTGTCCCTCCCTTCTCTCCACTCCCCTCTCAGTTCCTTTTTTAATCTTTTATTCATAGCTTAGCAGGTGATGAAAAATTTATGCCCTGAGTCTAGCATTGAAATAAATGCAAAACGAAAACAGAAGCAGTTTATACTGACAGTCTGAATATCTCTATCTAGAACAAGGCTGCTCGCTGCAAATCAGGAAGCCTGGTGCTCTCCTGTTAACTCCGCTGTTTAAATGATGCTGTTTGGCTTCCTGCGAAGCCAGAAGATTAGTGTGTTTTGTTTTCCCCTCTACTCTCCTCCTGTCATCTCACCAGAGGGAGGGAAGTGGGCACCTTTCTTTTTTTCGGGTACCTGATTCTTTTCTCGTCTTGTCCCTCCTGTATCCACTCACCCATCCTGCCCACGCCATCCCCAAACCTTTTACCCTTCACCCCCCTCACACTGTTATGTTCTTGGAGTCGTCGATCAAAGTGGGCCGAGTGTTAGATTTGTCGTGTTCCACATGATGAGCCTGTATTCTCAGGTGTATTCTTAAGTGTTGTTTCTCCAGACTGGCTAAAAAACATCGCTACCCACACACGCGCACACGCACACACACACACACACACACACACACACACACACACGTACAAGCCGTCCCTCCTCACTTTAAACTTTTGTGTTTTATTAAACGGGACCAGCAGGTCTTTTACTGAATGTGCATCAGACAGACAATCTTTAATAGCTATTAAATGTTTGTATTAAATGTGACTTTATGGCTTTGTGGTTTTACATGTAAAAGAGTTCACATTATTATAAGTGCGCGCGCGCGTGTGTGTGTGTGCGCGCATGCGCCCGTACGTTTGTGTGTGTGTGTGTGCATGCACTACGTTGTGAAGCCCCGCTGTCAGCTGTAATGATGTGTTGTGGTGGAGTGCTGAGAGCAGAGAGGCCGGCTTGGCCTCGGCCATGGATCTAACTACTGATCTGATACTCTCTGACAGCCAGAGAGAGGAGAGAGCGAGAGAGAGAGAGGAGCGAGACCCGATTTAGGGCAGAGAGGAGGGACGGAGGGAAGTTAGTGGTGCGACAGAGTAAGAGCAGTCAGGGAGGAGAGAGGGATGAAGGACAAGCCAGAGCTCAAAGAGGAGCAGAAACCTCCCGTCTTCAGCAGAGTTTAAGGGTTACTAAGGAAAACCTCTCAGGACCCCAGCCTTAAAAATTGACCATTAAGATCAATCAACACCTCTGGGAAATAGACAAACACTGTACATTCTACAGGTGTACCTAATAAATTGGCCAGTGAGTGTTTCTCTGTGCACAAGTATTGTTTAGTTCCCTACTCCAGCATGTTTCCTGGTAAATTATCATCAAGGAATTTGTGTTTGTGCATGTGTGGGAATGTTTGCATGTGTGTGAATATGCATGCATACCCTGTGTGTGTGTGTGTGTGTGTGTGTGTGTGTGGACTTGCCCCAGTGCCAGTTGTTGGCAGAGTGTGGCGGTGTGTAGCGAGGATGAGTCGCCCAGCAATTAAATAAAGATCTCTAATTGGCCGCTTCATATTAGGGTCAGCAGCTGGAGAGAGAGAAGGGAGCTTTGTCGCATGCACTTTCCCACACTCCTAATACACACCTGTGTGTGTGTGTGTGTGTGCATGCACGCACACGCTCACACTCATATACTCACACACACAAACACGCGCAGCTCCTGAGCAAAATTCAATTATTAATGGACTGATTGCTCAAGTGGAGCTTCACTGGGAATCCGAACCTGCCACACTGAATAAAATAAAACCACTGCTTTACATTTTCATTATACCAAACCGTGTTTTAAATTGCAAATGCGTCTCGGAAACCCACCGTTGCCCCTCCCTCCTCCCCTCCCTAACCCCCCACCCTTCCATGCTGTCTCACTACAGCAAACCTCTCCTTCTCCTTGTCCCCTTCCTCACCGGTTACACACACACACACACACACACACACATGCATTCACATTTTACTGCTATGGCGTGTGTGTGTACAGCTACTATTAAGCAGTCTTATTAAAGGGAGTGTGTGTGTGTGTGTGTGTGTGTGTGTGCGCGTGTGTGTGTGTGTGTGTGTAGAGGTGCTTCTGGGCCGTGGTGGAGCTCCTTCGCTTATTTGCAATCAGGTCAGACAGACAGCACAGCCACATACACTACTGTCACCTCCCTCTAGACTCTCCCCCCCCCCTCTCTCCCTCTCCTTCTTTCTTCCATCTATTACTCCCCCTCTCTCCATTCTCCCTCTTTCCCTGTGTTTTCCCAGCACCGGTGAAATAGCACATTTTTTTCAAGAGTTGGATATCTCAATTATCTCCTTTGCAAAGCTGAGGACATTCCTTATTGTTTTGCCAACTCTCTCTCCCTCTCTTTCTTTCTTTCTTTCTCTCTCTCTCTCTCCCTTTCCCTCCCTTTAATGTTATCCTCCTTCCCACTCTCCTAAGTTTCAATTTCCTCCATGTATTTCATCTTCACCTTGCTTGCCCTCACTCACTCACTGCTATCCTCGTGTGACAGGGTTGTTGTATTTTTACGTTTGTGTTCATGTGTTAATGTGTCTGTTCGGCTTGTGTTCTTATTTTTAAACCTCATTATGGTCAGTGCTGTCATGTTTTTGTTGTGTGCTTCTAGATCGCTTGGTATTGATGTTAAAAAAGTCAGGGTTTTTGTTGCTTTCTTCTTCCCACAGCCACGCTACAAATTCTAACCGCTCATTTCCTCTAATGTTTATTTCAATCACACTGCTGCTGCCGCCGCTGCTGCTGGAAATGTAAAATCCTCCTGTGCACCAGAGGATTTTTCTCATGAACGACCAACCTGGTACCAGATGTTTACAGCAGCTAAAGTGCAGTGTTGAATCACTGTTATGTTAGATCACTCTGCAGTAGAGAGCAGCAACGTGGAAACGTGTTTACATGAATATTCCTTTGAATTTAAATCTGTCAAATGTTCCTCGCTCTCACTTTCTATTAGGGCCTGGTGACGTTAAGCTAAAACGGTGTGTATTAATTAAAAGGTTCGTAGACGTCACAAAAAGTGTTCGTTTAACGGTGAATTTATTTGATCCTGCAGAATGAGCCATGGAAGAATCCACTACATTTTGGGGCAGACCAGTCATAGCACCACCTTGTGGCAACAGGAAATTACATGTATTTTTGTCATAAATGCCTAGCAGCTTGCATGTGCTTCGACTATGACGATGAGTTTTTATTCAAGCTACCATAGCGATGCGTGATATTTTTATGTTGTGCAATAAAACCCGTAACTTAAGTAACCGAACTTCACACGGTCAGGTGTTTTCCCGCCCTGAAGCTGAGTTTAAGCTGCAGTCATAGCGCCGCCTTGTTGATGATGTCATTACTATGCCAGGCTCTGAGTCAAACAAAAAGATCTGAAGACGTCTTTATTGTGGGCAGCACACAAAATCTCTGTAATTTATAACTTCAAACTGTGTTTATCTGGTGATGTAAACGTATTGTTCTAGAAGTGAATAGCGAGGCAGACGTACCACACAGAGGAGAGCCGCTGCTCCTCCACCTGCCTGAACTCGCTATTATCCATCCAGGCAGCTCACGTCTGGGGTCAAGTTCTCTGTTCAAGTCCTGGAATCCATTGTTTTCATCTCTGCTTACTGGAAGCGTGTTTACCATGATGCAAGTCACAATTGTCATAAGGCTCATAACTGCTGTCACTCCACCAAGGACACTGTGTCTTCACATTAAACACGGCGATATCAAACACTTTTTTACGTTTCTATCACATTTATTGTGATCTACTTCTCTTTCTCTCCTTTGTATTTGCTTCCTGTTTGTGTGTGAGTAGAAGAGAGCAAGGAGACAGAGACACTGGTAGTGGTTATGGAGGGGGTACAGAGGCTCATGGGACCTGTGCTAAGGGCCGTAGTGTTACTCAGCTGTCTCTCAGGGTACATTGTTTATGCATGGGCCCGCATATGCAGCCAGCACAGACACTCAGGTTGTTGTGTGCATACAATATGTTGTGCGCGCATTTTTTCCTCTTGTGCGTGTGTGATTGCAAGAGACGCTCTCGTCGTCATCGCAGCCCAGGGGCGGGACAGTGATCTCATCCCGATCTCCGTCTCTGACGTGTCAGCACCCTGCCGGCCATGTTGCTCACCTTCAGTGTTTCTCTGTGCTCTCTGGAAGCCTGTTCACAAAAACTGGTACACTCTTGCATTTGTATGCGTTTCTTGTGTGTTGGATTTTGATTGTGTGTGTGTGTGTGTGTGTGTGTGTGTGTGTGTGTGTGTGTGTGAGTGTGAGTTTGCCAGTCAGACAAGTGGAAGGTCAAGTCCTTATGGCTGCTATCCCCTCCCTCCCTCCCTCCCTAACTCGCTTTCTCCTGGAGAGAGAAAGAGCTTGTGCCAGATGTCCTGTTAACAACCACACCTCGGTCCTTCCTGACTTCTCCTCCATTTTTATCTTTTTTTTTTCATCCTGCATTTCCTCCTTTAATTAACTTCTTCATCCAGTAAAATGCTTTGACAGGCCTGTAGTCTGCCCTCTCACACGTTGGTGAACACGTTACTGACCCGGCCTTCCCTCCCTCATCTCTCCAATAGCAAGCTGGTTCTGTGGGGGTCTTTTCTTTTCCTCCTGTTGACACATCTGCACACTCACACCTGCACTCACCTCTACCTGTAGTTGCTCTCACAGCTCGCTATGCTTCACCGTATGCTAACTGACTCATACGTAAAAGAAGCTTCAGGGCTTTTACTGCATTGATTATTGAAAATCAACAAGGAAAAAAAAAAAACCTCTGGTATTTCAGGAATAGATTTGATCACTCTCACTTTATTAATAATTAATTAGTATGTTGACTTAGCAAAAAAACATTGATATTGTCTTCTGAAAGTACAAACAACACATTATTACTTAAAGACATGCTTTATTGCAAAGTGTATTTGATTAGAGTAGAATATGCCTACGTTTGAGAGCAATCAAATCTGTTTAAGTCTTTGTAGCAGTCGTTGTCGGATATTAAGCATCAGTTAATCGCTAAAATGCCATGAGGCAGGGGTGTCTGAGCCTTGACACTCTTATGTCATAATCTACCTGGCCTCCGGCCAACTCACCTCCTCCCTTTTCATCTTAATACACATCATAGCAAGCGTCTTTGTGTTCACAGCATTGATGTAGCGACGCATCAGGAAGTGGTGTTTCTCTTCCACTGAGCATCTGTCAGGAGTGGCTTTGAAAGAAACATGTCATTGCTGCCTTGACAACAAGGTGGCACTCTGCACTAAGACAAATCCCCTGAGGCCTCGCCATACCCCAGAGGACACCTTTATCCTGGGAGGGGGAGAGAAAGGGAGGGAGGGAGAGAGAGACTTGTGCTCAGCAATGCTCATCTGTAGCTGTACACAGTTGTTTGAATGGAGGAAGTTTCCATACACTCATGTCTTACCTGAGGTCAATGAATGTGTGTCCCTTCACCTTTGGGCTTGTGTTTTTGTGTTGGGTTTTTTTTGGCATAAATGTACGTATGAAGTGTATGATAAACAGAGTTTTTGACATTTTGGTTAATAAGACGTCCAGTAGAGCAGGAAATATGCGATGTGAGGTGAGAAGCAAGACACACATACTCTTTGAGGGTGCCTTTAATCAGGAAAGTCACACCTGCGGTAAAGGATTTATTGGCTGAAATATTATAACCCCATGAGGAGGGAAGAGAAAGAACAGCAACATAACTTTAATTAGCGATGGGGGGGGGGGGGGTTCGAAGCATTTCTTCGCCTGAAGAATGATGACTCTCCATCAGATGTCTTGAGTTGACAAAGATGTCCTTTCCTCTGCATCACTTCTGGGTGACTCCAGGATTTAGGGAATGCCAACAGCATATCTGTAGCTCAAAGCTAATGGAGGCCAGCTAAAACTGTCCATCTAAAAACTCTCCAGGCAGGTGCTCCCTAATCCAGGAACACTTGAATCTCAACTAAAAACAAACTCAATAAATTCGGCGTTCCAGCATGCGCATGTGCTCCGGTGCTTTCAGGGTGAGTGATCGAAAGGCAAAATGCACTTTTTTTTCGGCAAAGAAACCATCTAATTATCATATAAAATAAAAACAAGTATATATTTTGTTTCAATATTTTGTACTATTTAATTTTGGAAGGGGCTTGACTGCTTCATGTCTTTCAGGAAGTGTTTAACAGACCTGCTTTGTCAAGGAGATCTGGCCAATTTTTGTGTGACATTCATCTTCATAGTGTGTGTCTGTGTGCGCATGCGGGCGCGTGTGAGAGTGTGTGTGAGTGTGACCGGCTATGTCAACGTGTGAGTGCAGCGTGTCACTTTTTATCCTGTAGTCAACGCGCCGGTAGCAGAGTGTGAGAGTGCTGTTCTCACTGGAAAGAGATCACCGGTGAGTACGCCCAAAGCCGTCTTGCACCAGACCTCAGACTGCAACATCTGTGACACACACACACACACACACACACACACACACACACACACACACACACACACACACACACAGGGCCACTCCCATGAGGAGTACACACTTATACGCTGTGATGTAGCTGTCATATATTGAGCATATGGTGCCACCACAACCCCCCCCACCCCACCCCCCCAAAAAACCCACAAAAAACTACGACGCAGAGGTCCGCAACATCAGAAGTGACAGGCAATGTAGAATTAGTCTCAATTCTTCCCGTGATAAAGGGCAGTTATTCACATTACGCTGAGGTCACTCTCACAGCAACTGTCAAATTAGAGCACATTTTGATTTGATTGCCCAACTATGTGCAGGGAGAGGCGATGACGAGTGATTTTCAGCCTGCAGTTCAATAAAGCCTGATTTGTAATGGCTATGTTGAGTTTCCTCAGTGGTTGAGGTCACTGGAAACTTGTTCTCCCGCGCTTCGTGTTATTATGATATGTCCAAGCATGCAGCTGATAACAGACGAGTGTATCTTATTTAAGACTTAGTGACTGATGTATCCGTGCACTAAAAGCTGCAACACTGACTGGCCTGGATTCACACACACACACACACACACACACACACACACACACACACACACACACACACACACATATATATATATAGACTTGTTAGATGTGAATCAAATAATATATAATTTCTCATGTTGTTCTCTGTTTATAAAACGGTACAATTACAGTGTTTAATTTTACAAATATCAAATATGCCAGTCATCTGGATGTGATTAAATTCTCCTCCATGCGCAGGTCACATCAAGAATCTGACCCAAAAATATACAAAAGCCCAAGGCTCAGACCAGCGCATATCAAAGTTCATCACCACCGCACCACTGTTTATTTCACCAAAGGTTGTTTTATAGCAAAATCAAAATAAAGACCTCGGAATTATTGAGTTTGCTGTTGCAGGAGACGGTAGAATCTCCCCACCAAGCATTGAAAATCCTACAGGTTCTCCAACCCAAACAAGTGATCGGTTGTTTGTTCCGACCTGCTGACACGACCGATAAGCACCTTTAAATTCACACACCAATCATGTTTTTTTGATGTGACAACAACCATAAAAAAGTAAGTTTTGGCGCTGAAACTCTTGATTGGGGTTTAATTTTAATTTTCTTTTTTTTAATGGTTTGGTGTCACATGAACATGTTTAGAAATTGGTATCGCGTCACCTCTGACGGCATAAAATAAAACGCAGAGGCAAATTGGGAGGACACAAATATCAGTTTCAGTTAAACACATGACCATCCATCCATCCATCCATCCATCCATCCATTTTCTACCGCTTATCCTGTTAAGGGTTGCGGGGGGGGGGGGGGGGGGGGTGGAGCCTATCCCAGCAGCCTTCACCCTGGACGGGTCACCAGTCCATGGCAGGGCCAACACACATAGACAGACAACCATTGGCTCTCCCAGCCACGCCTACGGTCAATTTAGAGTCTGGATTAACCTGGTCCCTCTTGATGTCTTTGGACTGTGGAGGAAGCTGGAGCACCAGAGAGAACCCAGTAGGAACAGGGAGAACATGGAGACTCACCCAGAAAGACCCCGTGCTGCAGCCGGGGCTCCACCCATAACCTTCTTGTTGTGAGGCTACAGTGCTGACCACTGCACCTCCATGCCGCCATGTTCAAATTCATAAAATCATATATGAAGACAGTCTCCAAAAATCTGCTCTACAGTGCTACGAAGTATGATGTACTTGGTTGTGGTGGCCAAGTGTGTACAGTTGTTGTCCCGCTGTAGTAAAATACTTAATCCACAGTATTATATTACTGTAGCAGCAAGAGAAAGTGTTGTTGATTTTTACACTTCTCAGTACGTATTTTTATGATCCATAATGTCTGTCAATGATCACGTTTCTTGTTTTCAATTTAGACTTTTCTGGCTTTTTTTTTTTTTTCCCTTTAATGTCCAGGCTGACTTCATTAGCTGTTAGAAGTCAATAACTCTCCCTGCGCGCTCAGAGTCATCTTTTAATAAGCTGTCATATATAAACAGATGTCTCTAGTCGGGATCTAAATCAAGGTCTTACCTCCGCATCTCAATCCAAGTCATCTAATACTGAGTAACTGCCAAGTCCCAATATGTTACTCACATTTGGTACATAAAACCGTGTCACAATACACACTTAAGCTAAAGTAGCTGACAAGGTTTCTGCATTAGGCTGCCGCACAGATTTGCTGTAAAGGTTGCATGTGGTGTTTGGTACAGTAACAGTTTATGGAGTTTACACAACGGTGGAGAGAGAAGTTTAGTCTGAAATTGCTGTGGCGGGTATGTTTACTGCCTTTGAAAAAAAAATAATCATATACTGATTAAGAAGAGAGAGATCCCACCAAGAAGAAACGCTTCCCTGTGAAATGACTCATGCAGCTGCAGTGGATGAACGTTCTGATCCTGAGCCGCTGTTGCGAAGCATCGTCTGCGGGCAGGCGCCTGTTGTGGCAAACTGCTGAAACTAAGGAGGTTCGTTGGTTAAAAAGATGGTAAAGACACTGATACCAATCAGTTATTGGTATTTATGAGTTGATGTTTTTCAGATCAATACTAAAATAAAATGTGTGTGGTGCGTCTCCATTTACTGCTGCAGCGATTTTTAGAATTGACGCGGCACCGTGTGACGCGGCCACCGCCTTCTGCTGGTTGACTTGTGACATCACATCGGCGGCAAAAAGTTTTGTCCGTCATATTTCTGTTCTCCCACGGGGATTTGAACGCGAAAGCAAGAAGAAAACTAACACGCGGATCACCAGCCAAGCTAGACATCACAATTACACGCACTCTCCAAATACCAGCTAACCGCTTGTCAACAGCTAACCACTTACTAGCAACACAGGTTCTCTGTCTGGGTGCAGTACATTAATGAGTACAGCAACAATCCTAGATAAATAAATAAACTTGCTAAAGCGGGAAGGATGTGACCAAAACTAGAGAACAGAGGAAATGCTTACTTGTAGTTTATAACAACTAGTAGAGTGGCGCTAATAGAAATTACATTTCTTCCAAAATGGAGAACTAAACAAACAAAAACCCAACTTATCAGCAGGTGTAGCCACCTTCCCATCTGTGTGTTTGATGGTCCAATCATGTCTCAGTGTTTACCACTTCACCCTCACTCCTTCCCCTCTGCCTCCTCCTCCTCAGCCTCCCCCTTCTTCGCCCCCAACCCCACTCCTCTAATGTGAAAGTGCTGATTGCTTTAAAAGACCATACAGACACGTTGGCAGCCATTATCTATGGTTAGAGAGGACCAAGTAGAGAGCCAGGCCTTTTATCCCCCCACCCCACCCCATTCCCTCCCTCCCTCCCCCCTGCTGGTTTGTGTATGTCAAAGCTGCGTAATTTGGCCCAACGTATGGCTCGGCGTGCCACAGTTAATGAGGGGCTGTTTGAGAGTTAAACGCACATGAATAATCATCGGGGAGCTGAATCTACAGAGGGGAAAGAGAGAGATTTGAATATCAACACACGCAGAGTGGGGCGAGGAACTGAGTGATCAGAGACGGAGTATTGAGACGTGTCGTGGTAGCTGTGCTACAGGCCAAATATCAATGTGAAAGGGGTTCAAACAGTGACTACGTACATGTGTCTTCATCTTCCAAAGGTCTTCCCATACACGTCCACATACAGTTGATGCATGAGCCAGTGGATGTGTTTGCAACCTCCGGTTAACAAATGATATAAGCTCACTACTTAGCACTGCTGACCTAAGATATGAGATTTCTCAGGGATGTAATTAGCTCTTTTGTGTTGCTGCTGTGGTGGCTTTGCCTGCTAAATAGCCTCTTATTGACATAGGCTGCAGGCTGTTCAGGTGTTAGCGCGGTTCGTGACGGCGAGATGAGCACATTTCTTCTCTGACGGACATGAACAACGTAATCCTATTGGGATCCAGATTGTGCTGATGTGATATTCAGGCACTTCAGTTAAGTCGGTATAGAAAAATGTATTCATGGAATGTCTTAAAACCTTGTCATTGTGGGTAAAAACCAACACTAGGAGGAAACAAAGCACAGAAGGTCTTTATTTCTGCTGACTTCTGTCAGCTACGGTATTGATGTGCTGTGTATTTACTCTGTCACGACTGTTACTACTCTCTTGACATCCTTGCAGATGAAGACAGCCCCTCTGTTTTTCCTCCATATTTGGACAAACGTTGAACGTAGTGAGTTAGGTAACAATAAGACCTTAGCCAGAAGGCTAATATAACTAGCTGACAAGGCCAAATTGACAAAAAAATAAACAATCTGACATCACATTTGAAGCCAATGATTCCGACCTAAAGTTATTTGTGCGGATTTGTCACCTTCTACAACAAATGTTCCCATGTCAGACCTCATTTTTGGAGCACCACCGTGGATTGTTCTCGCACCTCAGAGGGCGGAACTTGCCCTCCACCATACTGGCGTCTGTTGTACAGCCTTACACCTTTGAGAATGATTTTAAAATGATATATTATTAATAGGAGCAGCATACTGTGTTTGGACCCTTGAGTAGATAAACAGGAACTATAGAATCAGGAGTACTAAATCCACATTTTATCCGACTGCTGATTTAACGCACTAATTAGAGCACGGTGCAGGGGTGTTGAGACACACAAGGATCCCTGTGATCCAACAAAGACCCACTCTGCCCAGCACCAGCTATCAGGGAGAAGGAGTGTAATGGTAGAAGTCAAAACAGGGCCATTCATTTGCTCTTGTTGAGCTAAGTGCATTCTTGGCTCACAGTTGGGGGGCATCGCAGCAGACTGTGCAGCTGAAGCCAGAGAGCCCATTTGTGGAGGCAAATGTCACCATGTCACACCGCCCTGCATCTCTGCATCTTTCTCTCTCTGGCTGGTACCCTGCCGTGCCCTTCAGCGCTAACTCTTTCTCTGTGTTTACATCTGTTTCCCCTTCTTTCTCTCCCTTTTTCTGTTTCAACCCATGTCGCACTCTCAACCCCCTCATCATCTCAGTCTTTCAGATCAGTTACTGCTCTCTCTTTCTCCACATTCTATCTGCTTCAGCAGCTTCTGTTGTGTCTTCCTCTTTCTCCATTTTTCTTGGAGCACTACCTTTTTCTTGCCAGTCATCATTCAGCTGCAGCTGAACTCTAAAAGCTGGTAGCTTTTTCACAACATTGCACTCTCTCTCACCCTTAGTGCATTCATCCATTCCGTCTCCCCTGTCCTCCCTCTTTCATCGTCTGTCAGCCAGTGGACATTCCCCCGTGTGTTTATAACACAGAAACTGAAGCTTAATTGAAGGAGAGTAATCAAGACAAAGATAGAGATTGATCTCCTTTATCCTCCACCATTCTTCATCCCTTCTTCCCCTCTGTCACTCTTCCTTCTGTCCTCACCAAGACTGCTCCATCTTTCCGGTTGCCTGTTTGCATTGCAGCCACCACGTGCCCCGCGGTTTGCATGTTGCCACTCTATCACAAAACCAAACAGTGTGCGTGTGCTCTCGGCCTGGCAAAATGTTTTATAAGGCAGTAACGGTGTGTGTGGAGCTGCCAAGATAATGAATAGGCGACCCAGCTCATGCATGCTAATGTTATGTTGTAAGCAGTTTTGTTGACAAGTGCTAATACTTCTTTCATACTATCATCAAAAGCAGCTAATACAACAGCCATTACTCCGCGGCAATCCATGCAAGACATGATGGATTGTGACCTTAATATAGGTTAGCCGAGTTTTGAAAGTTAAACAACCTGCAATAAATCACAGAATTATTACAATGCGCTTTAATTGGTTAAGGACTGTTTATTTCCTAAAGAGGTAGGAAAAATTGGGTTTCTGCACTTTTTAATTTGCAAAGTGCATTTTCATTACAAATGGCAGTTTAATATTACCCTCCTTTGTCATGCAAAATACGCAACACACTGGCAATCTATTAATTGGACAAAAATGCGGTGCCAGCGTAAATCCTCCTCCTGCCTCAGTCTCTCTGTCTCTCTGTCTCTCTCTCCCCCCCTCTCAGGTGGTAAGAGCTAGTAACATCTATCAGAAACCTGAGAGACAACTTAAATATTCAACCTCACTCCATGCCAGTCTAAATACAACGACAGCCTACACTCCAAATAAACATGACAGGCCATTGTCTGCTTTATGCCAGCAGCTTATTAGAAGATGGTAAATATGAGGACATGCTCAGTAATTATGCCGACCCCCTGTTGATTTTGGATTTCAGCTCTTCTTCACAGCAGCCTCACATGATTTATACAGCGGGGGATGAAGCAACTGCTTCTGCTTTGCATTTACGGAAACTACAAGCTTAATTGTAAGCAAAATTATTGCAATATTTATCTCCCTATATATTCCATACACCCTTACTTCACTTTGCATGCACTGCATCATATTACAGCACAACCAACATTTCATGTTTGCAAATATTCAAATGAAGAGAGAAATCCATCCTTAAACATTTTAGCATAATTAAAACAGCTATTGACGAAGCACCTTGCTTCCTTTCTGCATTCATTTGGTTGGTTGACTTTTCCAGTCCCCCAGACTAATATCTTAAGAGACCCATCGATAACATTAGCATGTACAACGGAGACATTTGCCTCAACAGCTTTCTGCCAGAAATTATTTCTAACAGGAAGCCATTATTAACATAGTTAATGTTGTGAAAGCTTCTATTTTAGAACTTGTGCAACATATAAGGTCTTCTACTGTAAAAAAAAACCACAAACCTGAGGCGACGTCCACATCACTTTAGGCACTTTTAGGAATTAAAGTCATGAACAGGAGAATGAAGAAGTCAAAGGTCAAACTTATTTGGATTTTTATTTCATGCTTTTATCTGCTGCATCTGCTACTTATCGAGGTTTTCAGAAAACCCTCCGGTGTTGTCGGTTATTCACCCAAGCGCTACGGGGCTAACCTAAAACCATGATATTTTTTAAACCTTACCAGTAGTTTTTTTTTGCCTATATTTTTCCAGTTTTGATGTAAAAATAGGAGTTGAGAATTTTAGCCAAAGGTCTGTAAATCTTCTGCTCGATCGTTCCGACTTTGTCTCTAATTATACTTCAGAACGCCTCTGAAGCAAACTTCTCCTGTGTGGATCAGCACATGACACTTCATGATTTGGAGGTGTGGCTTCCCAAGTCTTGTCAGACCAAATGGATTCCACGCCGAGTCTTTCTGCCAGGGTTGCTTGACGTTCAGAACAGTTGTACAGCTGAAAGAGAAACAGAGGAGAAGGTCACAGCACTTCTGACCACTGCTAGCGTGAATGTGGATGAATAACTGAGCCGCGCCGCTCGTACGTCTTTCCAAATGTGCCAAACTAAATAGATCGAACTAAGACAAGTATGATGTATGTGTAGCTTTACAGTCATGGCGAAATTTAAAAGTCTATCACGACCTTGTATTACGAGAGATTTCGGATATTTATTTATTTATTTTCGCACATGTATGTTGAACTATCTTGGCCCTTATATACCTGGCCCAACAAATCATTCTAGAAAAAGTGATGGGTGCTGATTCAGTGTTTTGCTCTTTTATTAGAATAAAGTCCAGATGAAACGATATAAATCTTGAATACTGAGACTAGAGTGGCTCCCTGGTGGCTACATTACAAGACATTGCCAGCTGGCTTTGACAGGGTGCCACCCAGACAAGTCACAGTGCTGTCCTGTGTCTCTAACCTCAGTCACACACACACACACACACACACACACACACACACACCAGATCCCCTCGAGGCCATCACTCACCCGTCATTCTTCGATGCTTCGTAGACCAATCAGGCGCCGTCTCGTGAGACACAGTGTCACACATTTAAGGATGCATGACAAAGTGCTCCCTGATTTCCCAGTGGCCACTGTCTGCAGCCTGCTCACGCTTCTAAACATGCACGTATGTATACAGACACACACACACACACACACACGCCTGCTCACACTCTTAAAATAGTTTAATATGTGATAGATGATATATGCCAAAGGATATCAGCAGGTGGTGACAGAATGTGAGCTTGCTGGCAGGGTCTTTGGTCCCTGTTAAAGACGGCGAGAGAGGAGGGTCATTACAAGCCAAATTCAAAGAAGTATGTGAGACTGCTACTTTCTACTTAAAACTTTTGAGCTACTTTTCTCCCACTATACATCCTACTTACAGTGCTGCAGCAAACAAAGCAAACCACTGGACGCTAAAAGCAGCAGCAGCTTGGACTCTTATAAGATGTGAGGCCATAACCACTCTGTCACCAGGCTCTTTTAGACGGCTTTGGCTTTGGACCCCAATTCTTTCTACTGCAGGGAAGCCCTCCAGCACACCCCCGCTGATAGAGTGAAGCGTCTCTTTGATGTTGACATTTTCAGACAAGGAAAAAGCTCTGTAGTTGACCTGTGTTCCCTCTCCCTCTCTCCCTTTGTTTTTCTCTGTTTGTTTCTCTCACTCATTTTTTCTCTCTCTCTCGTGTGTGTTTGTGTGTGTGTGTTTGTGTTTGTGTGTGTGTTGTGCTGAGCCAGGCTAAATGACATGGCCTGTGGAGAACTGCACAGAATGATTTCACTATTAGAATAAAGTGAAAAAGAGGAATTAGTAATACCAGTAGTCTGTTCAAGTTGTAGAGGTCTCCAAGTTACCTGTGCATGACCCATAAAAACAGTGATTTTGTTCAAGGAAAAGGCATTTTGGAGCCATTACTCAAGCCATTGTGGTTGTGCACTCATATGAAACAAGGCAGAGAGGATGGGGTGAAGGCAAGGAAAGGTATAGCACCAAAGCTCAATTGCAAACATGGCTTTTATGCTGGATGAAAGCAGGACTTCAATTTGTGAGAGCTTTCAGGGGGTTTGTGTTCAGGTTGCATTGAAGAAAAGACATACAGTGATGTTACAAAGCCATTTGTGCCACACTTTTCACAATTATGGCCTTTTCTCTAAAAAAAAAAAAGTGTTGTTTATAATGGCCGACTGAGACAACAATTGCAATGGAGTTGCTTTGAAGCTGGGAGATCTGTAAAGAGTCGAGTCACAATGGAGCAAACGTGACAGTGAAGAAGAGCATAATCTTCATAAACCAACAGCAAATCACCATTTAACTGCCATTGTGTGTCGTGTGTATGTTGCATGAATAATACTGTTCATGCTCTTCTGTTTACCCATCTTTGAATTTGTGCAGATGTACTTTGTGTGTGTGTGTGTGTGTGGCTGTCTTGTGGGTTTGGCATTTTCAAAGTGCAGAGAGACAGAAGTCCCTCCTCCCAGTAAACTCAGGTACCAAATCTGTTTTCTACCGTAACAAGAACCACGGCGGCCTGATGTTCTGACAGCAGCTGGTGTCAATCCACCAGCTTTTCTTCGCCCGCTATACGAAACACTAATTGTTTGTGACACAAAGCCTGCATTTATCCAAAAAGCAACAGTGTCTTAAGCTTCTGTGAGATAAATCAGTCATAAATCAATTTACCAACCCGTACATTCTGAGCCTCCTATTCAAACAGGGATTGTTTTGGTAATGGAGTAATCCTTTTTAATAGAAAACGCACACAACCACACTCTTCTTTATACAGAGTTTGATGGATTAGCTTTTGTGCCGAATTCCATGGATGACATCCTGATGTTGAAATCCAGGTGTGGCGAGAGCTGGAAATTGCAGACTGGGCGTGTTAAAAAATAAATAAACAAACAAGAGACTGAGCCCCAGCTCAGTTGGTTGGTTAGTGAGGAAATGTTTATTTTTCTCGATAATTCGAACTTCCGGCGTGAATCTTGCATGAAGCTGAAGGCGGAGTTTCAGTGTGTTTTGGAGGATAAGTATCAGTTCGCACTCGACTCCAGTTCCCTTCATTGTGATCAATGAATCTTATATTACGACTTAGACTGATGTGCCCCTCTCCGACACGTGTTATACATCAGTATTCTTTTGTTCAAATTTAGCTGAAAACATCCGAGGAGATTTTGGCAGGTCAAAGGTCAAGGTCACTGAGACAGGAAAACTTTTTGATCCTTTTTCTCGTCACTTCTCACCTCTCCAGCACGCTTGGCCCTGTGCGTCTGCCTCTCTAACGTGAGTCAGCTTGGATTTCCCCATCAGACAGGAAGGTGAAGAGTTAAAGTGCTCCACAGCTTGGGATTCATCACCTCTTTGTGATCATAGCTATTTATCTTTCACTCCCTTCATCCCTCCCTTTGTACGCTGCTTCACCTCACCACTTCACCCCGTCTTTCATGGCTCCACATCCACGGGTGGGGATGGCCTGTAGCTCAGGTGTGCTGCAGACAAAGTGAAGAAAGTGTGACTATTTATCTCTGATGCTTATCGGTATAACACTCCGTGCTGATGTTTTCTTTACCCAGTCTCAAGATGGAGCATTTGAAAGTGAAAGTACCTGCAGCCTCGTTCCGCCCAGCCTCCGGCGTGACAGACGGGCCTGTCATCAATCCAAATGAAACACCTGGTTAGGAAGAGCAGTTGGCCACAACCGGGGCTGGGAGCATTTGTTTGAATCAGCTATTTGCCGTTATGTCTTTTAACTCCAGATTAGAAGCTCAAAAGAAAATAGGGGTAGTTGAACTTCATCAGAGGGTTCATCTCTTTGTGTGGCTCCACATGCATCCTCAGGTTGACTCAGCTGCACACACTCGAGTCAACACAGTACCACAAGTGAGTAAACACGGTCACCGACACACGTGTAGCAGGTATGCAGGAGCCTCACACACATTCACGGTGGAAGAGCCACCTTCTCTCACACCTAGAGAAAATCATTACCCCGAGGATTTATAGATCTTAATAGACATTCCTTGCAGTGCCCTGGATGAGATGTCAGAATTGATGGCATGCACACTTTTATTACCTGGTATGGTGTGTGTAATTAGGTTAAATAGATGGGGTTGGACACGCATGGTAAAGGCTACATTTCTCACCCTGGCTGGATTTATTGGCCACGCTCCACTCTTCGGGGTCTGCTCTAATGCACTCATTTGCATGAGGGCACATGTAGCTGATGTGTGTGTTACTGTTACGTCAACCGCTAAAGCACAATGACGAGGGTTCGGCTTTTTATGAATAGTTTGGTTGGGCGGTTGGCAACGGACTGGGCAGCCAACTGCCTATTAGCTATGATATGAAAGCTGCCTGGCAAGTGTTAGATTGATACTTGACACGTCCAACAAAGCTCATTGTCATTGTAATTGCTATACGTTGAGTCTTAATTTCATGGTCGTCCATATTGCCAGCGTGATAGGGCTGTCTGTTACTTACATCTTCAGTAACAGCTGTCTATTCAGCCAGTGTATCCATTCGCCTTTCATATGTTCAACAGTCTCAGAAATAACGACTTCATAATGACTATAATCACCTCAGATGTAATTATAATGCATAGCCATTGGTACGATTAAACTGTATTTTCTGCAAAACCATAACAGGTTTTTTTTTTTCCCCTTCTTCTTCCACCAGATGTCCAATCATGTGTAAATCACAGATAAACTAATAGCAGAGGACTATATATGTTATGCCCTATTCACTGAGAGGACTTTAAAAGGATTCACTTCATACTAGTTACTCCGTCATTTGCTGGAGGGCCCGTCCCATCTGTCTGTTAAGGATAAGCTGATAATGAAGTGTATTTGATGAAGTAAGTTGATAATGAGGGTTAGCCGGCCAGCAGTAATGACAGTGTAGGAACGGAGGCGGTGGCTGTAGCCTCCAGTGCTAGATGTTACTGCTCAGACTTTTCTGACCTTCACAGATTCCAGTTTTCCCCTCCAATACCCATCATCAGATTGAATTGTGTGTGTGTGTGTATGTGTGTGTGTGTGTGTGTGTGTGTGTGTGTGTAGCAGGATGATATCATTTACCAAGGTCTCTCCCTGCTAGTTTAGAGGGAGAACAAAAATAATCTTGCAAAAAGAAAGGGATGTTCATTGGTGAAAAGCTGAAACATGCCTTTCAACACATACTCGGACACAGGCGTGCACACACACACACACACACACACACGCACATTCTTGTACATGGGAACCATTGATGCTGTGTATACCTTAGCCCCTTGTCCTAACCTTACCCATTACGAATAATCGCCTGACCCCAAACCTGACCAGAACCCGGTTCTAACCCCAGACCAAAGTCTTGACCTTTGATCAGGCCTTTGAAGTTGTAACAACTGTCCAAAATGTCCCCACTTTCCAAAAAATGTCCTCTCCTCCCTGCGTCAGTCAAAAATATGTTCCCCATTCCACATTCAGTAGCAAGTACAAGAACACACACACACAAACACACACACACTCCGTGATGTGAGCTGCACGGTGAAGCATTTTTGCCTCACGTCTCAACTTTCTCTCTTATCTGTCCTCTTACCTGTTTTTTTTTTCAATTTTCTTTCACTTCTCTCTCTCATTCTCTTTCACACACGTTCCCTGCCTCTGCCCCGCCCTGCCCCACTTCCACCCCTCCGACTCCCTGGGCCAGAAGACACTGTAGAGGGGGTCTACTGAAGACAAGGCCCATTGACAGGCTAGAGTGGCAGTAACTTATTGTCTATTGATGGAGTGTGACAAATCATGTGGGAACGCAGGGGTGCGTGGCAGTGTGAGCTAGGGTGTCGAGCATGTGAGTGTGCCTGCATCTCAGCCTATGTGTGTGTGTGTGTTAGTGTATGCCTGCATGTGTTTGTGCCTATGTGTGTTTGTGCGTATCATCTTAGTGTGGGGCAGGCGGGCATAGCTGGGACCCTTCACAGCTCATTTAGCCCAAATGGGGCCACCTGGGTGGTGAGGCAGCGCAGCAGGACGGCCCTGGCACTCAGGAGCCCCGCTGACAGCCCCCTAATATAGGGGCTCCATCGACCTATTAATCAACACAGCCACACTGACAAATCACCGCAACTATGACCTAATGAGAGAGTGAGAGAGGAATGAAGGAAGAGGGAAAGAGGTGGAGACATAATGGAGGAGGTGGAGGGGACGCAGGGAGGAGGTGGAAGTGGAGGGTCTGTGAGGATGGAGGCTACGAATTGACAGAAGGAGCAGAGGCTTAATGAAAAGGAAATGAAAGAAGGAGTAGTGTGACATTGTGACTGGCAGCGTGGGCCATGTGGGTGAGCCGTGAGGTAATAAGAGGAGAATGATATCACACTTGTCATTTGTCGCTGATCTCGGCGAGAAACCAATGGATTTGTTATGAGAGCCCCCCCCCCCCCCCAAAAAACCTCCACTAACCCAAAATGCAAACACCTGCTAAACCTCAGTTATTCTGCAGAAACGGATTACACAACCAGCGCTTTTGACTTCAGAGCAAATTAGAAGCGGAGAAGATGTTTGAGTTTAAAAGCAAACAACACTGATGTGTGCCTGCTTCTCTGGTTCCCACCCTGAGGTGAGCTAGCATCTAATCTCTCTGCTACCAATCTCAGGTCCAAATCACATTAGCTGGGATCAGAGGTGAAACTAGAGCTTTTCAACAGCAGCCTGTTCTCACTAATGAACCCCCATGGCCATCCACTGCATATTACAGCCACACTGAGTGAGGGGGGGGGGGTTGCAATAATCATTATGTAACTGCAAAAATGCCTTGGTTTACATTGCGCTGACATTTGGAATGCTCGATGGCAATATCTTTATGCTTCTCTATAGGGAATATGTCTGCAATGGCTGCGCTCTGTTTGATTGATGGTTTTCCGAGGCTAAACAATCCACTGTCTTGTAATTATAGATTTGTGTTTATGTGAAGTTTATGATATTACGCTCACCGGACACTTTATCAGGTACACCTGTTCCTCCGCTCATTACCCTACATATCTAATTACACGAGATGAAACTCACGTGGGGCGTACAATAGGATCTGCTGAAGTTTATATCACAATTCAAGTTGTTAACATGCTATTTGTGTGAAACTGTGTATGTCTGGAGCGGAGGAGAGTAGATTCACCCAACCAACCCCCCGAAAACCCCCAGGATTTTGAATATTATCCCCCGTCAACTCTTTTGATGACAGACAAAGACAATTTTTGGGGATGATTAACAGAGTCCTGCCAGTGGATCTCCAGCATCAATCTGTGTCACTGTCTGCAGATCGCAAATTAATGCAGGAGCGAGCCTTTCAAGGCTTTTAAAAACACCTGAAAGAAAACTTGAGATCAATTCGAAATCTTACCAGTTACCGGTGAAGGGGGGGGGGGGGGGGGCACGGTCTGGTGTAGTAAAGTTACTTCTCCTTCCACCTGTTTAAATGATTTTCAACGCAGTATTGATTGTGTGGGCCAGCGGGGCTCTGAAGGTCAGGTGTTTCAGAAGCTCTTGATCTACTGGTATTCTTACGCGCAACCATCTGGGTGAGAGAAGAACGGCCAAACTGGCATGAGCCCATAGAGAGGCAACAGTAACTCAAATCACTCTGATACAGTCAAGGAATACGCATGAGCGCCACTGACCACATGAGGATCAGATGAGCTGCAGCAGCAGAAGACTGCCTCGGGGGTCCGCCCCGTCAGCTGATGACATGAAAGCTACAAAAGGCTCACCAACACCGGATGATGGGAGATGTGTACTGGTCTGATGAGTCTTGATTTCTGCTGAGACGTCCAGATGGTCAGAATTTGGCGCAAACAACATGAAAGCATGGATCATCCTGCTTCCTTGTACTGGCTGGCGGCGGCGGCGGCGGCAGCGTTGGCAGCAGAGGAGGTGTAATGATGGCACTTTGGGTCTCTTAGTACAAATTGAGCTTCATTTGAGCACCACAGCCTACCTGCTAACCATGTCCATCCCTGTATGACCACCGTGTGCCCATCGCGGATAATGGCTTTACTCTCACAAAGCTGCTATCATCTCAGACTGGTTTCTTCAACATGGCGATGAGTCACTGGACTCTAAGGGCCTCCGCGGTCCCCAGCTCTCGATCCAGGTCGTGGTGGAACATCGCAAAGGTTCCGCTCACATCTGCGCGATGAAAATAAGTCAGCAGCATCTGGCTGAAGAACTGAGGTTGTTTTAAGAAAAAAGAAGGACCGACCCGGTACTAAAAAGGTTTACCTGATAATGCAGCCGCTGACTGCTTCAGTTTGTCTGTTTGACTTAAGTCACAGAGCACGGCTTTAGAATTTAGTCAAGGGAAGACTAAAAAAGTGTGGTCAAGATGGTGGAATTAATGCAGATGTCTCAACAGTAGGAGGCCGTGTGTAGAGCGCTCCACTGGCGTGAACTGTTGGTCTAAGTGAAGAAGATGTTCCGTCACGAAAAGTCGACTTCACCTGTCATCCAATACAAATGCCTTCACAAAAATCTGTATCAAACACAAAGCTTGACCCCCCCAGGTAATTAATATGCAGCCTGCTGCTGAACGCTATAGTGAATATTCAAAAGCAGCCCCTTCCTATTGACTCGATCTGTCAGCCATGCTGTCCAGCCACGGGATCTATGTGATATACTAAGCCCCGGCCTGTCTGGCCCATCGACTGGCCCAGGATGGAAGGCCCAAAGAGAGGATGCACAACTGCATGCTCCTCCCATCCATTACCCAGCTATGGTAAAGCTGCGTCTGAGTCAGTGAATCAGAGAGACGCATCCAGCGCTCGTTAGGTATGCACACAACATCTCATAGTAAATCACACCATCTGAGGCTCATTGACGGAGGTGTTACAGCTGTGTGTGGATCCTTCACCACCTTAAGGCTTTTATTTGAACAAAGTCACTAAAGTAAGGCGCGCTACCCATAAATACGGTTTAATTTGCTGTGTTTTATGTACTTTCTGAACAGAAATAACAAGATCAGCCTCCCTTGAATTCAAGCCGGAGTGGCACTTTTACTTCTGTTCGTCAAAAATCAGTTTGTCAAACATGATAGTTTCAGATGCTGCTGCTGTTTGCTGACTTAAACCTTCTCTTTACTTGTGCTTTGTCGAACAATATAAATGCTCATGAATCAAAATCCACTGATTATAAGGAATTAAATCTGTCTTCTGATACTGTGTAATAGCAGACAATTACGTTACGGCCGCCCTCAGCAGCTGCAGCTATACGGCTCGCCGCGCTCTCTGAATGCAAAGTGGTAGAACTGGTGAGTGTATGAAGATGAGATCTATTCTCCATTTGTCTTAATGTATATTAACTGCTCTTTGCAGGGGATTTAGAGTCATGCTGCATGTGTCAGTCCATTACACGTCTTTCAATGATGCAATCCTGTCTGTGTGTATTTTAGAAATAATACGACTTTTTTTTTTTAAGGAATTCGATACGTTATGGTATTTAACATGGAATTTCATAAAGCCTTTATCCTAAATTCTTTAAGAGGTACTTCACCCCCCCCCAAAAAAAATGTATTTTGTCTTTCAAGTACTCACAAAAAGAGCTCATAAAGATGTTTTTGCAGCTGCGTTACTTTGTTGTGACTACAAACAACAGCGTAACGTCCATGAACCAACTCTCATTGTCTTCTTTTTCCAGCTGTACGCTCAGTAATACACAAACAAGCTAACGGTAGCACACTGAATGCACCAGCTGGTTGTGCTGGCTCACACTTGTTCACCACGGCAACAAACTGGAACTGACTGAAGGTTTTTTTTTTTTCTTCTTCTTTTATTTGTGGCAGTTTTGCAGTTGTTAGCCGTGAGTTGCTATGAGCATCAAGCTAAATATGCGTGGCCGGCTCTTCCTGCATTGTGGAGTTACAGAGGAAGCAAGGAGATGGTGAGCTATTTGAGAGTCCTTGAGAGGCAAAAAGGATTGACCCCCTTGTTTAATCTCACAAGAAATTCTCATTGAATTGTGGGTGAGGTCATGAAAATCAGAACTTTTAAACTATCTTCCTCTCACCACTGATGCGATCTGACATTTATTGTTGATGACATCAGCCCACAGTAAAGCAGGATATTAGTAGCCCTCATCTCCTTTTATGACCTGCACCTTGCCAGTACATTAATGTCACTAATGTGCTTCGTTCTGCCGGGCACATTAGCGCTGCGGAGAAGGCTTCAGTCTTTACGGGTCAAAGGCACAAACAGGTAAAACAACGTGACATCACAGGTATCAAGGTTCTTTAGAGCATCTCCTCAGTGCTTGTTATTTTTATGCTCTTGAAAGATGATACTTCATTGCTTTTTTTTTCATACAATTCTACAGTGTTTGTATTTTCTTTGTAAGAACTGCAACGTTACCAGAGGGTGTGTGTGTGTGTGTGTGTGTGTGTGTGTGTGTACTCTTGAGTTGAAAACACAGCATCAAATCCCTACAAGGTGAGGCACAACTTAAAAATGTCTTTGCTTCGCCTTCCTTATCTCCTTCACACTGCTGTTGGCAGCAAGAAAGCAAAAGAAGGAGTGAGAGACGGAGCATTATAATTTTATTATAAGGACAGAGGGGGTAAAATAGAGCATGTGATAAGGATCTGGAGATTAGGATGGAGCAGAACAATAAATTATGCAAAGTGTTTGAAAACACATACAGCTATAATTAAGTGGCATTTGATATTAAATGAGGTGACAGCGAGGATTTATTTATCTCCTTAACCCTCTAAAACTGCCATTAGCATGGTAGAAAATGAAGCGTTTGAAATGGTGGGAGAACAAGGCCCTGATCCGCTGCACAATGACTGAGCTCCTCCAGCCAAGACACACACACACACACACACACACTCATAGCAAGGTGAGATCAATGTCTGCATACACTAATCAGTGCATTGCAGGCCCGGGAAAACCACGGGAACCCGTTGCTAATAATGTCATTATGAAAAGAGCCTAAACGCTGATTTACACACCAACTGGTGTCAGGTAGTGGCCCTAATTTCAGCACGCTGTTCATCCACTGAAAGGTGTGTTGAAACAATGTACTCATTTAAATAAGAGTGTTGTGCTTGTCGGGGAAGAAAAACCCAACAATATCCTCAGGAGGAAAAATGACAAATAGGCTGATAAACGCAAGCATCTAGAGTGTTCTATATTAGGTTCAAGTGACAGTCACGCCATTCAACCCCAGCAACGAAAATTGCATTTATATAAATCAGTTAGGATATAAATGTGTTTTGGATGAGCAGGCGGTTCCTGAGTGGTGTTTGGAATGGAAGCCTTGGTTTGTGGTGTGAAGTCACCTCACCTTGTTATGAGTCACGCTGCGGCTTGCGTGTGGTACAACTTTGACAAAACATAGAACACAGTTTGCTCGCCGTTTCTCCCTGCATTCGAAATTTGACTCACGTGAGTCTGGGGTTAAGCGGTGAGATTATTTTTTTGTAAAGCGTGATGACCAAGGCGAGCGGGCGCGTGTTTTTTGTTGTTATTGCTGTTATTTTTGAGAAACAATTTGCTGTGTCCCAAATCGCATACTTCCATACTGCGTACTTAAAATTTTCAACTTGAGTATACTAAGCATGCTAGTTTTGAGGGAGCAGTGCTGGCCCAAATCGCATACCGCCGCGCCGCGCACTCACCGGAAATGACGACGCGACTGTCTTCTTCTTCTACGCCGATTTGACCGGCTAGCACTGCATCAGCATCAGCTGATTACCGTCACCTTTTGCTGGCGCTTGTTTGAGGCAGTAAAACAGCAAAATGAACGGTCGTCGCGCATCGTTACGCCACAATCGGCGCCGACAACGCGATGTCCTCCTTCTATTGGCTGAAGATGCAACGGTATGTAGAGTTTATTTGTGCGATCTATTTAGCAAAACATTTTGGTGACAAGTCATTTTATTTTTTCAAACCCGTGTCCACACAGAATTTCAAACTTGTCCCCGTTATTTCATGCTAACAATGACTCCATACAAGTCAGTGTCGACCGACTCTCACCACAGCTGTCCGCCGCCATTTTTATCAATGCAACAATTGTGGCAAGTGTCCAACAGTCGCATACTCAAAATCTTGTCCGATCTGAGTACGTCATCCGGGTACTTTTGCGTACTCAATTTTCGCAAACTATAACTACTGTAGAGTACTCAAAATTTTAAGTAATGTAGTATGGAAGTATGGACACACCAAGCCTCTCCGTAGCTCCATTCCAACTATCATCAACAATATAATGCACACAGAGGAATGAAAGCTTGTCACCGCCACTGGTAAATGATGTGATTCCTCTGGCCATAAATGTAACCCATTTGTGTTCAAGCAGAGCCGCGGACAGACTACAGCTAACCAAGACTGGGTTGTAGCCCAAGATGCTACCAAAGATGGTGCTGTTTTGACCACACCGGACACTTCATTGAGGCGTGGCGGGGCGTTACTAGTCAACTCGTGGAAGAGAAACTCCACCAACGGTAGCGAGACAACCACCCTCGGCTTTATTTCCGTCTCATTAGACACACAGTGTAACTGCTGTGTAAATGTCAACGACAACACAACAAATTTCTGTGCCGAATGCAATCAGATCCAAGTGCCGTCTCCAGCGTAGTTGTGTTTGTGAATAAGAGATCACTTAATCACAGCTGGCATGAATTAAATAAGGTGACAGCAGATTAGATGCACCCTTGTAGAAACAGAAAGCACGGACGAATTATATTTGATCAATTATCCTTCAATGCAGCCGGTTGGATGTTTGTGTCACAACGGTGAATAAAAAAACAAAAAAACTCAACAATTTGTTTTGTGTGTGTAACATCAGCCTTGTTGTCGTACAGTATTTGATGTCTTGTCAGTGAGCCAGAAAGTTACATTTCTCCAACTTCTTCAACCGGGTGGCTCACCAGGAAATCTGCTATACTAGCAAACTTAACCAACAAAACGACTACATAATCCAGGAACAAGTTAAATATTCTGAAATATGCAATTTATTCATAGTGGCTATGGAAATCTGTGGAGGGGTTTGAATAGAAGTTTTGCCAGATCAATGTGTGAGAGCGAGGCCTTTGTCTGAGAGCAAGTTGCAGTTTCTCAACCCTCAACGCTCCTTAGTAGATTTGACAGTTTATATATGCACAAATAACAAAAAGAAGCTCCTGAATAAGTAATAGGCTATTTCCTGGTAGCACACTGAGGTGAAATCTCAACGAACATCTTTTTTTTCCCCCTCTGTACACTGTTCAGTGGGGAGATTGCATGAGTGAATGCTTGTTCTCTGTGTTTGTGCTTATATTGTGTGTGTGTGTGTGTGTGTGTGTGTGTGTGTGTGTGCGCGCATGCAGATGGAAAATCCAAAGTTACTGACTGTTTATCCGTATCATCTTTGTTCATTAATTCATGGCTGATATTTTATGTATTTGGTGACAAAGTTTAAAGGAGTAGACCCAAATGGAGCCACACGACACAGAGGGAGCTGGTGCATTAAAGAAGGCTTTAATTATCATTCTCCAAAGGAAGCTGGGGACCTGCAGATCGTCTGGTGGCAGAGGAGAGGAGGTGGTGGTGGTGGTGGTGGTGGTGGTGGTGGTGGGAGGGGGGTCCAAATAAGCTGTAGCTGACAACAGTGTGGGCTGTTGCTGGACACGGGTTAGCAAGAAAACTTTAAAAGGTTCCTGTGCAATCACTGGAAAACGTGGCAGGAGTGGGGGAGTTTTCAGCTGGGAAAAACCCAGAAGTTCCATCTCCAGTGAACAGTGAAACAGGGGAAACTGGTTGCTGACTGGAGCTAGCACGCCAGGCTACTCGTCATGCGAGCTGGGCCTCGTCGCTGCTAATCTTCCAGCAAGAATAGCCTTAGATGGTTGAGTCAAGTTCAGGTTTGCTTTCGGCTGACTTACTGACTGGCAAACAAACGTCCCTTCTCCTTGTCACCGCAGTATGATGGGGGAGGGAGGTGAGGGCAGGGTGAAGAGGGTCTCCTCTGATGCTGAGGGAGGGTGGTCACATGCAGTGACCTGCGACTTTCTTGTCTTTTTCATTGATTGTTTTTGGTTCCTTTTTGAAACGGTTCTATCTCATGCAGTGTGGGATCTAGGCTGTGTGGTGCCGAGGTGGTTGGCTTCCTTCACGACAGACCTCACTGATTTGCACTCGTGAGAGGGGTCTCTCTCTCTCTCTCTCTCTCTCTCTCTCTCTCACACACACACACACACACACACACACACACACACACTTACACAAACACAATGCGGTCTCTGTGTCACAACCTCCTCTTGGGTGCAGTTTCCATGAAAGGTGCCAGCCGGCTCAGCCAAGCTCCTAACAAGAGCCGAACAGTGGAGGGAGTGAGGAGGAAGAAAAGAAAGGTGAGGTGAGGTGGTAGGGGAGGAGGGGGGGGGGGGTGAGGGAGATTAGAGAGGCTGCGGGACATGTGGAGCGTTCAGCTTGTCACTACACTGACCAGAAGACATGGGCTGTGTCGACTTGGCAGCTGTTTGGTGATTTGCTGCATGTAATAATACATCCACAAACAGCAAAGATTCTAAATTGGGCCCCACCTTCGACACAAACAAGCCTCCGAGCACAACAATAGCTGATGGCCACAGAACCATAGCGGCTCTATTTGAGGAATGTACCAAACTGTGTCCAATAGACTGCTACTCACCGTCACACAGTGGTGGACAAGCAACCTAATGATGTCTGAAATACCGGCACAACTGCTATGATATGCTGTGATAATTGCTACCCTCCTGTCCGCAGTACAAATAAATGTGGAATCGGTGGGCAAACACATTAATATGGAAATGTCGACATTAATTTGGAGCATGGTCTAAATTATTCAGTAATTAAGCCCCTGCAAATTTACACAAACTTTCCCCTGGATGACTGGAGAGAATAGGGAGGTGCTAGAAGCAGCCGGGCTGAGGTATTTGAAATATTCCGTCATGTGGTGTTGATACAGCTCTATCTGGAAAACACAGCGGTGCGTGAGTGCATGAATGCAAAAAAAAAAAAAAAAAAAAAGGTCCCTCAAACACGTGCAGTAATTCGCATAGACCCCTAACCAGGGTGCTTTTACAACCCAGTGTTTAGTCCAGTTTAATCAAACCCTGGTGCACCTCATCTGTGAGAGCAGTAATGGCACTCACACCACAAACCAGCCTGACCTCCCCACCCTCTCCCCCGCGGTCCTCGTCCAGCTCCACGCCGACTCTAGGATGGTTCAACTCAGAGAACATTTGAGGACGTTCTCTCCGGAGACTGTTTTCAAAAAGGCACTTTCAAGAAACTCGGTGGATGATCCACGTCCGTCACGTGCCAACTTCAACCGATCAGTTGACAGAAAAATAAAAACACGTTTTTGTCGAAACAAACGTTGTTTGCTCCTCTTCCATTTTGATACATTTGGTGCCACAACAGCATCTATGCTAACCTCTTCTTAGCCACGCCCCTATCACCTCCAAGGACCCAGATCAGCCGAACCCGTTTTGGTGAGGAAACGAGTGCAAAACCTGAACCCGGAAGAGATCTCAGGAATCCTGGGTCAGGTTAGGTGTAGGGTCAAGGTTAGGGTGAGGGGCTAGGGAATGTATTATGTCAAGAAACTCCCCACAAAGATATAAGCACAAGGATGTGTGTGTGTGTGTGTGTGTGTGTGTGTGTGTGTGTGTGTGTGTGTGTGTGTGTGTGTGTGTGTGTGTGTGTCTGGGCCTTTTTCCTCTTTTGTGCCAAACTTGTCATTGCTTGAGTTTGAAATTTGTGTGCATGTCTCCACGGGTGTGTGTCAGCGTCGAGCGTGTACAAGTGTGTCTCTGTGTGTTGACGCTGTGATCACAACACACACACACACAAATATATTTATTTCCACACCTCGAAATTTGTAAATAAGGCTTACTGTTAAGTGGAATTTTGTTCAAATGTGATCTATCAATATTTCAAGGTGATCTGAAAAGGTGTGTGTGTGTGTGTGTGTGTGTGTGTGTGTGTGTGTGTGTATTCCAGTACATTTATTTGTGTTTTTATTTTTTTAATAAAAACATCCTAAAGAATCCTGACAAAGCTCCTCTTACTTACCCAGGTTACAAGATTAATTTCAGCAATCCTCTCCAGAACGATGCTTCCCAGCTCATGTTTTCTTTGAATAAGCTTCACTTCTGCTGCGGTTCCTTCCTCTCCTTTGTCCCCGCTGATTTGAGTTGACGTGTGGTAGCTTCTGAGTGGACATCAGTTTAGATTGAGATGGATCCCAGGTAGGGTCTAATACTGAGTGGCATCATCTCACGGCCATACTGTAGACCTGACACTGACTTGATCTGACAATGGAATGGATCCGTGTAGCGGCTAGTAAGTCAGAAGGTAGAGCATAATCCCCTCTGTCAAGTCTCTGTCTCGTCAATATTCAAATCCAGCCAGCTGTCCAATGGCTGTCAGTTACAATCTCCCTCCGGCTCATGGCCTCGCACAGGCACATATCTAAATTGAATTGGATGTTTGCTTTCCAATGGAAATTGAGTTGAACAGGTGATCCTCTGCCCTGTATTGTGAACTCGTCATTTACCCCAACTGAGCTACATTCTAATGTACGCTATCCATGACTGAATAATACCCTTCCTCCGTTGTTTCCGAGACTTCTCGTCCTTTAGTTTGTCTTGTAACGGACGTCCGTCTGGCTTGTAGCTCCACGCAGCACAGATGTGTCTCGCTGGGAAACTAGCGATCGAGCAACTCCATCACGAGAAGCCACCCGTGTTCCTTCCTGTAATGATTTATTCACATGCTCGCTACTTTGCAGACACCTGTGAGCAAAAGTGTCCGGTAGAGTAACACTCCAGTGCTGTTCCTGGAGCAGCAAAAGGTCAAGTGCAAGAGCATGAAATTAGATCGTGTGGCCTTAAAGGGACAGTTCGCCCAAAAATGAAAAATTCGGTCATTATCTACTCGCCCTCATGCTAATGGAACGCCGAGTGATGATTTTTAGTCCACAAAACACCGCTGGAGTCAAACAGGAAAAGGTGTTGCATTAATCTCCCAAATACATGAAGCTCAGCCTCCATTCACTTTGATTGAATTTTTTTTATTTTTGAGTGAATTATTTCTTCAATGTGGCTCCAGTCTGAAGACACGCCCGCACGTGTCCTGTTTAATTCCCCGTGTGTGCATCCATCCACCTGTAACCCATCACCTCCTGATACCTCAACCTAAACTTCCGCAGGGTGAATTTAGAAAAGTTATTCTAGTCAGGAAGCAGCGGTTGATTCTCACTTGCTGCTCGTCTCAATTTTATATACTTTCTTTTTGACACGCTGTCTCCGTCAGCGTGGGACCTGTCAGTCTCAGCCTCACCTTGTGACATGAAATTTTCAGAAAAGGTTTATTTTTACGTAACAATTCCTGTCACACTAATCCCCAGGTTCGAACCCTTAATGAGATTTTAGAAGTTGCAGCCCCCCCACCCCCCCACCCCCCAAAAAAAGGTGCATGTTCTCTAAAAGGTCTAGAACTGAAGGAGGTTCTCACAAGAGCTGAAATGTAAGAAGACATTTAATCATATTCTCTCACCCGCTCGCTCGCTCTTCTCTCTTCCTACTTCTCTGACACATGTCGCCCTGGCACGCGTTAGAAAGGCCTGACCTTTGGAAAGTTTAGCACTTTAAATATTTAGGCTTGGGTTATGATGGATCCTCCAGGCCCTGTGGCAATGTGCGAAGCCTCTGATTAGGGCTGCTGTCAGAGTCATTTAGCCGAGTGTCTGGCTGTCGGTGGCGCTCTGTGTTTGACAGGCGAGCCTTTTAAACAAACAGCGGTCCCAGTGGCGGAGTGAACAGGGCGTCCAGCTCAGCACAAACACCGCACACTCGCAGAGAAAGCACTTAGGCCTCTGACAGCTGCAGAAGAAACCACTGGCCACTGTCTCTCTTCATCTTCCAGCCGCTTTGTCTTTGCGCTCACTCACTTTTTCACACATGTCAGTTTTCTCTTCTGTCTTGCATTTCCCCACTAACCTCTTTTTAAATTTTTAAAAAAAAATTTTTTACCGTCTTCTGTGGAGCATCGGTTGGAGTAAAGTTCCATGTGTACGCGGGATGAGCCAGACGGCGTAATTCACCAGACATCACTGCTCATTATCAGCTGAGAATCAGGCTGGATGTCTCGTGTCTGCATCGTGTCATGATTAGGACAGCTTACACTGATGTTCTCACTGAAATACATCTGAGCCAGCCTTTTCATCTCGCTCACAGACAATCTCCCGTGGCATCAATCCTGTAAATATATGAGTCTTAATATGTGTGTCCTATTCTGTATTCAGAGGAATAGCCAAGTCAGCAGCTCCAGTATTAATGCATGAAAAATGAGCCGAGCCCATAAGAATTAAAGGGTAAGAGTCCCCTTATTAAGATGTAAATTCCGGGGGAAACTTGCCGAAATGAGGATAAAGTGTAGTTATTGTCAACTTTATCCTACTTATGCATTTCTAAGAGGCATTGTTGTTTCGGAGTTGTTGAAATTAGATACACGCCGTAAAGCCTCTAGTGTATTTTTCTTTTTTGGCTCATTTTCAACACGAGATCAACCCAATCTCAACAAATATGCAACCTATACTTACCGGAACAATTTACACTTCTGGCAACATTATCTTGTGACAGTGTACATGGCAACTATCATGGTAATTCCATCTCCGTCTGTGGGTGCTGTTTCTTTCTCTCTCTCTGTCGCTACCTCTACCTCTCTCTCTCATTTCAAATTTGCACTTAACACCCTCCTGGGGAAAGGCTTCTCATTCATCAACGGTGTTTGTCCCGGTGACAAGCAGGGCGCCTCCTGCATATCAATATCAGCTAAGACAATGCTGAGCCTGTAACCTTCAGCTAAATGTCATTCTGCTTAATCCTATTTGAAAATTAAACATTGAAAAACCTTTAGCGTACCTTCCTGTCTTCCTTCCGCTCTCACTCGCTGCTTTATTCACCCCCGTAGCTCCAGTTTTCTCTTCCTCCCTCGTTCCTTTTCTGCTCTCCTTTTGCTCCCTGCGTGACATTTGTATTGGTTTGTTTGTGTATTTAATTTTTTCCCGTTTAATTTAATTAACCGTATAGCGGCTATTTGTCTGCCCCTCCCCTGTACTTTTTTTTTCCCACTAAAGAAACTCCAGATGTTGACAGCTCTTCTTCCTGGTTTCAGAGATGGTCCATTTGCTGTGTGACAGATGGAAAGAGAGACTGAAACAGAAAGTAGACGGAAAACTGGGAAACTAAGAGATGAGATAAGAGACGCGCCCTCTTACAGGTGGTAATTACAACAGGAGAGCAGAGGAAGACGATTTGGCCAAGCACACGTCACCACACAGGCTGAGACTCCATAAAAGGGCTTTACATTGAGAGGCCCGCTTCTTTGTATTCTTGATATAGTCGCGTTTCACCCCGTCTTCCTGCACACACAAACACACACACACACACACGAGAGCATCACTTTATGGTACATGTTTGAAGATACAACGAGGGAGCGGAAAAGGAGGGATGGGGGGGATAAAAGGAGACGCGGAGATTGCAGTGGAAATGCAATCATTTGCAGTCAGACAGACATAATTCTGCTTTGGAGGGAGTGTGATGCGGCAGCTCAAAGGCAGCCTTCAGCCATGTCTCCATATGGATTTGATTGACCACAGTCGCTCGTCAAGCGACTCAATTGAAATACTGAGACTGAATTATGAAGAATGTGACCACCCTTGATCTCTCTATATTGAAGTCCTCCGCCCACTCTGGAGCTCCAAGAACGCGGCGCACAAACATATAGCCGAACAAGACATTGAGAGGAGAAATTAACTTCATGCTTAAAAAAACATCAGTCACCAACAGCAGGGGTGGCAGGAAGTTGTCTGGGGTTAAGAATACGGTGGAGAGAAAGACAAACGGGTACACATGCACAGTGGGGGGTATGACACTCCCCAGTGGTGACGGTCGCGAAAAGGTAACGCATAAGTTTGACCCCAGTCTTCTTCGGTGAGGATCCCGGTGATCCTCTCCCACCAGTCTGGACTGTGTTCCTGTATCCAGACACAGCAGCGGTCCTGAGAGCAGCTACAAGAACAGCAGCTGCAGAACATGACGTCCTCCTTTGCTTTCTTCCTCCTTGGTTTTCACAAATTGCATACGTTTTCTGTCATTGTACGATCAAAGAATAGATGGACAGTTTCCACTCACAAGGACATTCACAGGCACACACACACACACACGCACGCACGCACACACACAGGAATTAAGAAATGACTTCCAGGGAGAAAAGAAGAAAAAGTAAACAGAAACAAAAAATGGTCAAACTACTAAATTTCGCTGTGACACGTTGCTCCAGTTTTTGAAAATGCAACATGTATATTTTCCAGCGGCGCATAGGTGGAGGTCTTCGGTCTTTCCAGCGCCGCAGTTAAAGTACCTCAATGATTAATGAAGAAATCAGCACAACCCAACATTCTCCTCTGCTTCCATTCCAGTTGTTGCGAAACAGCCTCTACGCAAGCAAAAGTCGGGGGGGGGGGGGGGGACACTACAACTTCAGAAATGGCGAGCATCTACTTCTGTTGTTGTTGTTTTGTTGGTGCACAAACGATGCGATGGTATAGCTTGCCGCCAGGAATGCGTCTGCTGAAGAAGAAGGAGACGTGACGTTTGGTTGAGTGTGAAAGAGCGTGGACTCGGGAGACACATGTAAAAGTAAACCCGTGTGGTCAAGCACATGTCTGATCACAGTTAATACTGTAATACCAGGTAGAAAGAGGGGCTCTGTAGCATTGAGGTAAAACTGTAGGATTCACAGCTGTGACACTGACCCACGCAGCATGAAAGGAGAGAACACAGGAGGTGTCGCCTGTAGAGCCGTGGAGAGTCTGCGTGCGCGTGTACTCGGTCGGGTAAATAGAAATAAATGTGGGTTAAACCACTTGAACGCCTCTCACGCTTCCCGTGTTCTCTGTGCTTTCCAGGTGGGAGATGCAGGAAGGGGCAGAGCTGGAAGTTGCAGAGAAAGCCATGGTACTAGAACTTCAAGGGGCCTATTTTGTTTGCCACTGCAGCCCGAGACAGCAGGACCCTCCTGAAGCAGATGAGAAGCCGTCATCAGAGCAGACCCCGGGGGGGCCGCAACCGTCCGACTGAAGCTCTGCCCAGTAGCGGCCCAAGCAGTTGGAAGTTTTATCATGTAGTAAATGTTTGCTTGTAACAGGCACCAGCAGCTCTCTAGGTATAGAGAGGGTTTGTATTTGTGTGCCGCCCGTTTGCATACGTGTGTTCGTGAACACGTATGTGAGAGAGATGGCACACAAAAAAAAAAAGAGTGAGGGAGTTGCTTCCCTCCCTCTTCATGTTCACCCTTCAGACAAACTCTCTGTGCTTCTCCATGCTGCATCACACACATTTCATCTTTTTTTTTTTTTTTTTTTTTTTTCGAGTGCAGCTCCAGAAATCAGTTCTGGGAAATGGAGTGCCTGGATTCGCCTGCCTGGGACACGACGGGGCTGTGTGATCCTTGCAGCTCGTGAGCGTAAAGACGTCGGTGTCAGCATCCTGTTTCCTGAAAGCAAACATCAAATTATAGTCGGGAAGCAAAGATGATGTGTGTTTTGATTGCAGTTTCCTTCACTCTGTAATACCAGTCAGTATTTTGTGCTATCCCAGAAAACATTTATTTTATGTGTAACAAGATTGCTAACTATATTTTTCCAAGTTTGTTCATATTTTGTTATTTATGAGACAGAAATTGAATGTTTTAGAAGCATTCATGGAAATAAAGATTTATGACGGATTTTGGCGTCAAGTGTTTGATGGTATGTCTTCTCTATTATACCGGGTGTTCAAATGAGGATTACACTCGTGAACAAGAACATCGTTTTGGTTTGCAAAGGCTACCCTCTGCAATTCCTCTGAGAGATGTGGAATACATTTTCTGCTCTGGAGACGAATGTTTCTTTCCTTAACTGGGTTTCTAATGCAAATGTGGCGAGATTACGATTGCCAAACCACTTAGAGAACACAAAAGACAACAAAATGTTCAGCAAATGAGTTCCGTCTTTATCTCTGAGCAAAGGCTAAAAAGCAACAACACACCATTAGTCTTTGTAGATGTGCTGTATTTAACATAACAAAACAGTTTTTTTTGGGGGGGGGGGGCGATGCAGAAATTTGTACTTGGCTTGCCAAAATGCTCTTGTCAGATAACTCTATTTCTGTTAAAAAGAAATAAACATTTGATCTCTATTTTTCCTTTCTCTCCATCCCAGAATAAGGGAGTGTGAGGTTATTCATTTGTGTCTCTACCCGACCAGGCGACAGGATCAAAAGACACCTGTCAGTTTGATTCACGACAAATCATTCGTAGAAATGATTCCTCTCAAAGATGAGTTGAACATTCTGTCGTACAGCCCTCATCCGGCAATTATTAGACTAACATAAACATTTTAGAATACAAGACTGACCTCATGACGGTTTCACACCGGATAAACAGTCACTGAAGATGAGGTTGGTCTCATTTATAGTTGCGATTCCTCAACATGTTCATTTCGTTCCCACAGCAGGAACATGCAGGTTCCACTCATGTCTGTTCACTCGTAGAACAACTGGAACAGTTTGAGATGGTCGCCGCGCCAGCTAACCGCTGCTTCACCCAAAGATCGGTGTCATGAGGTCACAAAGGCTCTTTTGTCCCATAGTGACTCAAGAATGCAAAATGCCAACGATGTTTAAGATTGAAGCTAATTTTGACTTATGTGCTAACATTAGCTACAATAAAACAAACAAAAAGCAAAACTGTCCAAAAATGACTTTAACAAATGCTGCGCACTTTGAATTGATTGTTGTTGTTGTTGTTTTTTTTGGGAAAGATTTTATTTTTTCGGGATTTTTCTTTTTGTTAGCCTTCAGTTACCATTAGCTTCAAGCTCAATATGTGGCTGGCTAACAAGTACACATGAGTCACAAGAGGGAAAAACTTTGAGCTCAAGAAAATTATATGTGAATATTTGAAAGGCATAATACTTTTTTTTTTTTTGGAAGTATTGCTTTAAAATGTAGATGTACCTACATTTAGTTTTTATTGTAGTATGAGTCAAGTGCCCAAAACACAGAATACAACAATTTCCATCTTGGTGCCTCAGAGGAATCTGATATGTCACAAGTGCAGTGTGACGTCAGAGTAACAAAATTGAGGGAACAGGTTTTATCTCGCGGTCTCAAGATATATTTTCCTGTCTGTGCCAACACAAATTAATAATAATAATAATAACAACAACAACAACAACAACAACAACAACAAACATAATAGGGTCTTCGACTGAAGTACCTTCAGGCTCAGGCCCTAATAATGAACACGTCCCTGCATGGCCCCTCCAGGGCTCCGTAGATAAAAACAGAGGAACCCCACAGGAACGGCATCCACTGTAACAAGTACTGGAAGCAGCGGTGCTACGGTGCTACTGTCTCTTTAAATAATCCTTCCAGTCCGTTGCCCCGGTAACCCGGAAGCTTCATACACTGCACGCGCGACACTGTTCAGAGTCCTTCCTGTTTTAGAAATTTCAAGGAAGCAGCAGCAGCAGCAGCAAGTGGACAGTCGCATTTACAGATGGTGCGTGAGTCTGAGCAACAACAATAACAATAACAACAACATCAACAACAACAAAAACTAGAAGCTTGCATGTGCGTCCTGTAAGAGCCGCTCTCCCCCGCGACGCCGCGGTTGGTTTTGACAAGAACGTGAAATAAAAGCACGAAATCTCCTCCATTCTCTCACTCCGGAGCTGCTGCTTTTACTTTTCTCTTCCCTCCTCCTTCTTCTTTTCTTTTCTTTTCTTTTAAGGAATGCGAGCCATTAGGCAGATGTTGAGTGTTGTTTGGTCAATGGCGGAGACGTCTGAGGTGCTGGAGCGTTTGGAGAAGAATGTTTACAGCCTGCGGGCGCCTTGACAACAAGACCAACTAGTGTTGTGTTTGCAGAAGTTGTTGCGTGTGTGCGAAGTTGAGCGGATGCTCCTGGTACATGTTTCAGAGCAGCAATCAAGCTGCACTGTGTTTCTCGACTGCTGTTTAGCTTTGCTTCATTTATATATATATATATATATATATATATATATATATATATATATATATATATATATATATATATAAGTTTCGCCCCACTGAGGTGAAGAATTACTGCTTCATGTACATCTAAAGAGAGCAGCAACAGGCTAATGCTCAGCAGGGCTGCTAGAACACCTGGACACTGCGGTGGTTAGCATGAACAGGTTAGCATGGAAGATGTGATGCCTTTAAATCCAGGAAACTTCCTGCCCCCGTCACAACTGATGCAGCAGTGTTTGTCAGCTACAAGTATTTATTCACACCACTGTACAGTTGTGAGTGACGGATGCGTTCGTCCCCTCAATGATGATTCCCACTTCTGAATGTCCTCCTTCTCAGTTCCTGCTTGCAGGTAGGCTTTAGAGCAGGAGCAGCACAGCTGTCACGTCTCCTTCTGAGTTTATTTCTGTTGTATTGTTTCGTTTACCTGTAGTCGTACAAACCAAATCAATTTCTGCATCCACAGGACTGCAGGATTTTGAAAAAAGAACTCAAACGATTTTCACTGATTGGTGGTAATTCTTTCATATATTTAGTCTTAACAGTTATGAGCCTCCCTGTGAGTTTAAAGTTGCAGCAGGCCACATTGTGATTTTGACCAACTGTGTGGTTCTGCCTCCATCTTTGCTGTTTTATTACTACTTCCTGTGTGTGTACGTACTGTGGAAACTTCCCCCCCCCCGCGTGGATCGGTAAAGTGTGTTGTGATTGGGTCACCAGGATCCACCCCAGTGACCCGCAGGAGCGAAGGATCCATGCTCTCTCACCTCTGTGCTGCCTCGCCAGCTCTGTACCTACTGTTGACCGCCATGGCTCACGTGGCTGGCCAGGAGGACCGGGAGAAGACGACTGCACTCAAAGGTGAATATTACGTCCATTTATTCACATTTACAGACAATATTCCTACAATAAATACACCACCGTCGCTGTCCTGAAACAGAACGGTACATAAGAACAATGATTTGGGTCTGAGCCCAGCTGCTGTTCACGATATCCCTGGGAATTTATTCCGCAATCCGCTCAAAGTCTTTGATGTCTTCCTTAAATTTAACATCTATATTTTCCAGGTTTAAAATTAGACTTGGATTTAAGTTTTTTTGGAGACGACAGAATGAACTGTCTAACACCCGCGTTAGTCGCTCAAAAATCAGTTGGATTTACGGTCGCGATTCATGCTTGTAGAAATGTTTGGCTTCTCCACGTTGAAAGTGCTTGACCTTAAAAAGCTGTGTGACCCTTCTAATTAGTCATGTTTTGTGGTTTTCGTGCCCTTATTTTGAAGCTGTCATTTTTGTTAAAATCAAACAAAACAAAAACAAAAACTGTGCGTGCACAGACTTCCCTGCTTTGACCCTGCCGAGGTGTTTTTAGTCGTTACGCTCCTGACCTTGACGCAGGCCCGTGTGATTCGTCGCTCTCGCGCGCTCTTGCGCGCTCTTGCGCGCTCTTGCAAATGGCAGCGTGGCATCGCCGACATTGTCAGTCTAGTCATCGTTGAAAGAAAAAAAGATTCTGCGGGATGAGCACGTGAAGGTGAGAGACATTCCTCTGCAGGAGGAAACAAAGGCTTGTTCTCGTCTAATTAAAGAAAACAAAACCCCAACCAGTTTGGAGTGTGAATGTATCCCTTTATTCTCGGAGCGACGTATCGACTCCAAATTTGATCTTTTCACGATGTCTCTCAGGTTATTCTGAAAGCCTCCATTACAAAGCGTCTACTGGCTGAAAATATGAAACACTCCACTTAATACGTATGTGATGTTCGACTTCGTTCATGATATTTGCGGGCAAATGTTAAGGTTCAGGCCATTGTTGAATGAGAATATCCTCCCGTTCTGACTTTAATGAGGAGCTGTTAACCTGCTGCGGAGGGCGTCTGCGTAGCTCTTTCACGAGTTGACAAAATATCGAGACGTCATCAAAGCAAAGTCACTTTGTCATTTATTTTGTGGCTGACGAAACTGATTCGACTCTCTTAAAAAAAAAAAAAAGAAAAAAAAGAAAGGGAAACAACCCAAAAAAGCCCTGCAGCATCTGTGGTTGTAGCCGCTGATTCTCACTCACCTTTGATCTGCTTTCTTCTCCCCCCCCAGATTTGCTGTCAAGAATAGACTTGGATGAACTCATGAAGAAAGATGAACCTCCTTTCACTTTCCCCAAAACTCTGGAGGAGTTTGAATATGCTTTCAATGAATGTAAGTACGCATGGAAGTCCTCCGACAAGAAACCGCGCGTGAGTTCACCAGATAGAAGACAAAACCACCAAATGCCATACATAGAAACACTTCTATATTTGAGACGTTTTGGTGTGTTTTGGGTTTCGATAACTGAGCGTGTTTGAGGTCCATGTTAGACCTGAACGAGGGGCTAAAGCTCTAAACTCTCTGTGCTGCTCACCTGCATTTCCCCCTTTAATTAGAATTAAAGGAAACACCTAAGAATTAACAGTGCACAGAAAAACCCCACACAGAATGAATGCGGTTGCTAATATTTGATGTAAACAAGGCTCTGACTAACAACCCCCCCCCCCAAAATATCCTCTTGACATTCAGCATGTGCTTAATATTTTATTCATTTTGTTTTTCTTTAATTCAAAGAATATAAATGTATCTTGGCATTTTGCAGTGATGATGATGAAAAAGTTCTTCTTTTTTTATGATCAAGACTGAAGTTGAAAAGGGAAAAGAAATTTGGGTGGCAAAACAATAAATTCATATGATATTTAATTTAAACGCTGCTTAAAAAAGATGGGTTGGAGGGATTGTTTCTGACGGACGCAGCGGCGGATGGAGCGGTGAGTCCTCTCACGAAAACGGCCCGATCGGCAAAGATTTGGAAAATTTGATTCAACCGATCCAGGTAGAAGTGATGGGTCACACTGATGTATTGATAAAAATGACTAATATCTGCAGATGGCGAGGACACACTGCTGATGTCACGGCGCATCCTCAGACAACAGTCCTTTAAAACCACCAAGACACTTTGATCGCCAGTGTGTGATAACCGCTCGACTCTGGTATTTCACCATTTTGAATTAACGGTACAAAAATGCACCACTTGGGATGTTTTGGTGGTGGTGGTGGTGGTGGTGACGGGCTAGGTAGGTGTACTCTAGGTGTGTGTGTGTGTGTGTGTGTGTGTGTGTGTGTGTGTGTGTCAGTTACCAGTCACAGTGAGGAGCAGAGCTGGACTCACAGTGGTGTGTGTGTGTTTGTCCAGATGATATAAAAGTCTCTGTAGAATTCACCTGGCTGGCTTTGATCAAACCAGGTGGAGGGAGGGAGAACGAGCTGGTGGCTCTGGCGTTTAGTATTCCCCTGTAGTCCCCCCCCCCCCCCCCCCACACACACACACACACACACACACACACACACACACAGCCCCCCTCTCTGTTCTCTGTCAGTATCGCTGCTGGCTGTCTGGCTGGCTGAGTGGGGGGACATGTTGTGTACTCTACGGCCCGTCAGAAACCTACTCAGCCTTGCCCGCCGTCTGACGGAGCATTTGCATAACCTCGCTGTGCCTAAGAACAGAGACTTACCCGCCCACCATCGTGCCACCAGTGTGGTATTCACCCCCCCACCCCACCCCAAGTCCCAGCTCAGTGTCCCATGGAGGGACGAACACATTTAAAGAATACCTGTCTCCTCTTCACCTTTCATTCTTCTTCTTTCTGGATCTCTCTATCCACACACACACACACACACACACACACACACACACACACACACACACACACACACACACACACACACACACACACATCTCCAGCTGTATGTCAATTTCCAGCATTTCTATTAAAGCTGCGGCGGCCCCCAGGCATCATCTCAACTGCTGCGTCTGCTCCGGCTGCATTTCCAGAGCTACACCCGGGTTACCTTTGGCCGGGACAGGTGGAACAAAAATGTTAATTTGACCATGTAATGATGTGAATGCAGACAAGGCTGTGTACAATAGTTTGCAGGTGTCTTAATCACTGAAGATGATGGCTTCATCTCGCTAGCCCTCCGGTTTTCCATTACTGGAAATCCAAGGTTATGTACACCTAATTAAGCGGCCAAATTGAGAACAGAATGCTAATTATGACAGAAAAAGAGGAGAAAAGTTGAGAAAACGTTATTCCTCTGAGAGGATGTGCGTGGGGGGGGGCGATGGAGCTGATCAGCCCTCCCACCACCCCTCGCCCCCCACACACACACACACACACACATGCTCGTCCGCCTTCCCTCCCTCCTCCACGCAAACACACACACACACACACACACACACACACACACACACACACACACACACACACACACACACACACACACACCTTTCCTACTGTAGGATTTCATTAGAGCTCCTCTCTTCTTCCTCTAAGGCGGTAATGTTTAGATCTCACCCCTCCATGAATGCATAATTGATTTTCTTCAAGGTACTTTAGCGTTAACTTCTCAGCCTTCCCCTGCTCTTCTTCCTCACAGGCTTGTTTTTTAATGCAACGCGATGACAAACCTTGATTAGGATAACACGTTGTTAAACAACTAAAAGCAAGTGCAGCAATGCGTGCTTTGTATTAGGATTGATCACAATGAAAGAAGGCTGAAAACAGGCGCAATTTAGTGTGTGATGAAAGAAAAAAACTGAGCGTCTGCATTTTTCTATCTCACAAAGATGTAATATTTATTTATATCTTAGATGCGTTTCCTCCCATCGTATGATAATTGAGAAAGTATGAGATCCCCCTGGCTATTTGGGTTCAGTATGTGTACTTTCAATGGTTTAGTTCTTACAAATGCTGCAGTCATAAAGGTCAAAATTAGATTTAACTCTGCTTAGTGTTTTATTGTGTCTCAGTGTCAACTGCAGGATCGATGGGCTCATTGCTCAAGTGTAGACCTTGTGGCAAGGGCAATTATTTATTAAAAATCTACCCTTTTTAAACTGTCTCATGACTGTCTATATTAAATAAAAGCTGGATGTGTAACAACGTGCTGAATTATGATAAATTGTCCTAAACATGATCCTGAAGAGCATTTATTTCCTCTCAGCTCTGATGTGTGTGAACCGCGGGATGGCTCACTTATCATAGCACACACACTCCAGCAGAGTGACACTCACTGCTGGACCACCTGCCTCAGAAGCTGCTTGTGTGTGTGTGTGTGTGTGTGTGTGTGCCCTCTTATATGTGAGTGTGTGAAGGGAAGCAGAGATCAGCAGACACACACATGCTCACAGATCCAGGTATTCACTATGTGTGTGTGTGTGTGTGTGTGTGTGTGTGTGTGTCCCCTGCAGATGGGCAGCTCAGACATACAAAGACAGGAGAACCCTTCATATTCAATGCCAGAGAGGATCTCCACCGTTGGAACCAGAAGCGTTATGAAGCTCTAGGAGAGGTACAGTTGTCTTCTCTGGAGGATTGACCCTTCATATGAGGTTCCATGTTCAGCAGTTTTTGCCAGCCTGCAGGATTCTGTCTGGGTTTCTGTCCTGGCGGAAGCTTTGAGTAACGTGTTATAACAAGATGTAGCAATGTTGGTTCATCGTGGAGCAACTAGAAATGGTCGATAATAAGCCCATGTGATTCACAAGACCTGTGGCAATGTTTAACTGTGGTGATGTCATGTCTAGAGGGTCGAAACTGACAATGTTATAGGTGTGTGTTTATATAAATAAATATAATCAGGGTGTCAACTAAAACCATATCCTCGCACACCCAGTTCGGCTCAAGCTTCATCACCCGTATTCGAAATGATTCTGTCAGCCGTGATGTTACTACGGCAACTGTAAACTGTCAAAGCTTCCCAACTAACGGCTGCTAACCAACGTAAAAGAACTAAAGACAGTTTCGAGAACACACCTGCAACACAGCGTCACAGCACCGCAACGGTGTGGGAAAGCAGCGTCAGTCTCAGGACGTATCTGAGCTCCTGAAACGAGGGTCGACATTTAAGCTAGTTTAGCATCATGAACAAGTCACAGCTTTATGGACGAACAAACCACTAACAAACAGGCATATTACAAGGCAAAATATAAAGAATGAACATCTGAAACATTTAAGAAAATCATTAATCATCCTGGACCACGTTGGATGTCTTCTCACCAGCGAGTCATCCTTTTTTTTCTGTGCAGTTTACACCGCTATGATGGGGGTTGCACCCTTTTCTCCGTAATTTAACAAGCTCAGATCCACTCCTTACTCAATATTTTATTGCCTTGAAGTCCAATTTTATCGTTTCAGTGCAGTTAAATCTTCTCATTTTGAAAGTGGAAAATTGTATTTCAACACAGTCTCTCAATGCAAATAACAGCATTTCAAGACAGCAAGCAGCTGGAACTCGTTCACGGAAGACAAAACGCATTCAATATTTGACCCGTGATTTTGACAACCACCTTCATACAGCTGTTAAAATTACCCATGTGCTTCTTAAAACTACTTGTTGATTATCCCTTACACATATGAAATGAAATGCCCCGGTAACTCCAGAATGCAGAAAGGGCCACATGCAGTTGAACCGACGTGCCGGCACTTGTCACGCTCGTCCTCTGCAGCGCCAAAACAGACTTGTCATCTTAAGTTTGTCTCACATAGAAGTGAGTACTGGTTCAAGAATACGTGGATGGCACCAGATGCACTTGAGAGGTTGTAGACTGATGTTTTTTGGCCAGGTCTTCTCTTGTTAGCTGTTAGTCCCCGGTTAACTCAGTATACGTGGCTGGCTCTGTCTGCATCCGGCCAGGACAGGTGGAACGGGTGGAGCGAGGAACAACAGTGAGGAGGAAATGACACAGCAGAAACATCTCTGTGAGCTCAAGACACATAATACACCTTTTGGGTGAAATATCATTGTAATGATCCAATAAAGATTGTTAATATGCAATTAAATGCACCAGTAAATGATATTAAAAATAAATGTATGCATTAAGAAGGTGCCGAGAGAGACAGCAGCACAGTATCACTGCCTGGATGAACTGCCTTCCGTGGTGTGCTAAAAAGCCTTTAAGGCTGCTGTCCTGGATCGGCTTCCCGGAGGCGGATCCTGTGGTCCGGGATTGTGCCACATTACAGTGAGGAAGGTTCACAAATATTGGAAAGGTCAGGGTCCACTGAGGCAGACTGGCGTGTTTGATTTCCTCCTCATCATCAGCCTGTCAGCTTAGTTGAGGTACGACTTCAGCTTGAGGTCAGGTTTGTTACGTAATCCAGAAATGTGAGCTGGACACTGATTCTGAGCTCGGACCTTCAGATGACTTATGCATCGTTCTGGTGGAGACTGGAGGAGCCAGAATGTTTGCAGTTGTGTAATATAAAATACATAAAAAGATTATGGACAAACTCATGATTGTTATTATTCAGTCTGTGTTCAGTGGTAGGAAACCTTTACTGAAATGATTCCTCACTAGGATACGTTCTTAAGTCCTGATGACACATATTTGAAGTTGTGACGCTCCAACTGCATCACCGTACATCCGTCCCACGCTTCACCTCTCATTCCCTCTCACACTACCACCACATGCATTAAGATAATGAGACAAATGTTCTTTTGTAATCTGCTTTTTTTAATTTCCAACCCCCCGCTATGTTGCTTTTAATTGTTGTGTGTATTCTTTGAAGTTCAAAGCAAAGTGATAGAGGCGTTTGTGGGATTACCTGTGTGTTGGTATTATTTCTGATGCAGGTATGCTCCGGCTCCTTTGAGAGCCAGCCGTCTCTGCAAGCTTTTATTTTTTCATTCTTAATTTTTTTTTTTTTTTAATGTTCTGTTTCCTCCTCACACAGTATCTAGCAGCATCTCAAAAGGCTGTAACAAACATTTGGTGGCGGGCTAGCGCAGGCCCTGAAAGAACACACATTTAAATGAACCAAACTCAGGCATCAGAGGGTGGCCAAACATCATCTAGCTGCATGCAAATTTTATTCATTCTGTGATTAAAAAATTGACAGGAGCATCATCTTCAGAGGAGAAAAGAGGAAGCAGTCAATCGGTGTTGCTATAAGCCGGTGTAATGAGAACATATACTGGAGGAGAGAAACACAGCGTGCGAAAAGATCTGAATATTACATGTCTGTTGTTTTTAGGGGACAGATGACTCAAGAAAATGAATGCTGTACCTCTCGCTCTCACACAACCGTGCAAGTACAAATGTATTGTTTGGCTGGTGAGAAATATGCTATTTAATGAATAGGCACAACTACTGAATTGTATGTCTCAGGCTGTAAAAGTAGGTTATCCTGCTTAGTCAGCCTGTGAGTTTAAGAGTGTGTGTCACGCAGGCAGGCTTATTTCTGTATCTGTCTTGTCGTATTTGTGCAGCGAATCTCTGTCCTTGTTCAGCTACTCGTCGTCTCACTTCTCTTCAGCATATCCGTGTCAGTCCAGACTGGCAGTTGCCCTCTTGGTCATCTGAACCAGGCCGGTCCAACACGGGGGCGCAGCCTGAATAGTTGAACCAGCTACAGTGCAGCGTTTCTCCCATCTTGTGATTGTTGCAATGGAAGATAAAACAATTGCAGCTGTGGTAAATTTCCTCATTTGTGAAATCTTCTCAGACTATTATCAACAGCTGTGTATTTTTTTTAATTTTTTTTTATGGGAAGCGTCCAAATTCACCTCAGACTGGACTTCCTGGCTAGCAGTAGCAGTTAATTGATAGTGGTATGAGTGGGTGTACTGGTTATCAGTATCAGATTAAAATTTGCACGTGGTGTCCGTACAAGAAAAATTACTTCCTCAGGGCCCAGCATCTGGTCCCTGCTTGTCTTTCTGGTTGTTAGCAGTGGGAGAGCAGCGGTTTTATGCTGCAGTACCAACGGCAGCAGAGTGACAAGGTCTTTCCTCTGCACTGACCTCTTCTTCCCCAAGTTGAGAAATCTTCATCTTTGGGTAAAACGCTGCACTTGTCACTGTCAGGTTTTAGCAAACTGCCCCCTTGCAGCAGCCATCACATCCTACATGTACCAGGGTTGAACAGCAACAGCGGAGGAGCTTGTGAACCAGACGATTGTACTTTTCCGTGCTCACAAATTCTCACGAATCCTTCGTCTTCCCTTCCTGTTGCAGCTGATTTACACTTTGCCGTCAATTCAAATCGGCTCCTACTCCCAAGCGCCCACGCCGTCTGTGAGCGCTTACACTTCTGCGCTGGTCCGGCAGAGTTGAGTCTTTTTGAGGTACTTTTAACAGTTGCCACTGAAACGGAACAAATGTTTTTCGGGAATTGTAGCAAATAATCACTGAACAACAGTTTTATTCACTGAACTAAATATCTCACCAAAAAGAGGCGATGGAGGAAATACATGTGCGATGTGGAAATACGTAGGAGGAAATATTATTATGTGGAGGACTAGCCGCAGCTGTTGCAGCCTGCACTGGTGTGATGTGTAGTTGCATTGCCTTCCAAAATGCTCACAAACACCCCTGTGTTGGTGCTTCCAGAAGAGCCTGGTGTCCTGCTGGTGGACTCGGGTCCTAACACCAGTCAGTCAGCCTGCACAGGTCATTCAGAGGCTTCCGTGAAGACAGTTTCTACTCTGCTGACAGCAAGACCACCACCACGGACCACGTAGCATGAATGTTAGCTTGAGATGATAACGGGTGACTGTGGAGTTGTTCTATCTGACTATGCATGTTAGTGGACACGCCCATTAACACACCCTGCAATCTAAGTTTACTCTGAATGTGGTGTAAGACCTACATTATCTGATGTAGCAGGGTGTCACGTGAGCTTGTGTGGGTCGGAACACCACGCTACAATACCCTACGATGTCCTCTCTGAACCCGAGACATCTGAGAGCTCGGCACAATAGCCAGAGACCCGAGTGTGATGGCACAAGGATGTGTGAGCATGTGTTTGCCCCTGGCGGTGTGAGAAGAACGACATCACCATTGCCCTCTAATGCTCACTTATATTCCTTATCCATCCCTCCATACCTCTGTCCATCCCTCCATCTCTCACTCCTCTTTTCCTTTCATTGTCTTTGTATTTCCATGGTCCTGTATTTTGTATGGAGGAGTGTGTGTGTGTGTGTGTGTGTGTGTGTGTGTGTGTGTGTGTGTGTGTGTGTGTGTGTGTGTGTGTGTGTGTTTGTGCGCATGTGTTCGGGGGGTGGCGACTGTATTGTCAGACACATCACAGCACCAGATGTCCAATTTGCACTTCAGCCTCGTCTGAATGGAGAGACAGAAAGAGGGAGAGTGAGTGAGGATGGTGGTGTGACGGCCTCCAAGAGAAGAAAGAAATGACTGCAAAATTTGGGTTAAGTGAAAGAGCGTGAATTGTTTTTATGTCTCGATTTTTAATGTGTAAAATTATTTAAAAAAAGAAAAAAAAAAACAAAAAAACAAAAAGCCCACGTGTGTGATGTGGAGAGCCTGGACATCATGAGTAGGAGGTCAGGTTAAGGAGAACGCAAAAATAAAATCAATGACAGGTTTTCAGCAGCTTGATTGTCCTGACAGTGATGACTAACGTGTTGACTCAGTGCAAATACAGAGTCAGATCAGGTGGAATGCCAACTTCTCCAAACTAGACACTTTAAATATCTGCAGGGCCTTCTGATTATTGAATATTTTAACTACTTTTTTTTTTTTCCCAAGGCATGCTCAGTTAATTTGGTTGATGAAGCTATTTTTCATTTCTGTCCGGAGCCAGCTCATTTAGTGATGCCTTTATTAGTTCTCACAGTGTAATCTTAGAGTATGGCAGTAGACATCTAATGATACATTGTAATGGCTGTAAAAGGTGCATTTTCTTAGCGCGCTGTAATGATTTTGAAGCGATAGTGCACCTGAAGATGTAAATGAAGTCATCGCCAATGTCGGGGGGGAAGTATTTTACTCCGCAAAACAACTGCTGGACTGTCACAGGAAAAGGTGTGGCAGTCATCAGATTTACAAACATAACGAGTCAAATACAGCCACAAAATGCTTCCGTGGTGATGGTCTGATGTCATCCCAGTGTCCTGAAGCCTCAACAGGCCAAGTTGTCTTGAAAAAGCTCGCTGTGTGTTTTTAACACCCCTAGAACTGCGGTTTCGCTTGAACGTTGGTCTCCATTCACTCCCGTTATTTGGCAGATTGCCGCTACACGTTTTCCTGTGTAAAACCTGCAGTGATTTATGAAAAAAAAAACAAAAAACCCAACTTATTCTTAACCTTCTGTTGCCTTGAAGGTGAGTAGATAATGGCTACGTTTTTGCTTTTGGTTGAACTGTCCCTTTGAAGGTGTGGCATTAGCAGAAAGCAAAGATTTAACGACACGCTATACAAATGTAATTTGTTTTTAAAATCTATTTCGCCTCTCAATGTTTGTATGCATTGTAAAGACTTTTAAATGCCAGCGCAGATGATGTCATTCTCTGTTCTATCGCTTAACCCCATTTTTTAGATTCTTTTATTGGTCTACTGTTTTTGTTGTGTAAAGCTGAAGACAAACCAAGCCTGGAGAAAAAAAAAAGGAAAAGCTGCATGTCGTGACATTTTTGCTCCCTGGCTCTGTTATCCTAATGGCTAATTTACGGCTGTAATACAGTGCTGGCTCTGTGAGCAGTGTTGCTGGGTGCAGCAGGGTCACCTCAGCCCGTGTAGGTGTCAGTTGTAGTCTAATTCCTGGGATTCGGTGATGAATCTCTCTGATAGAACACAAGCATAGGGTCTGGCCCAGATGGAGCTCTATTAAGCTGTTAATAAATGAGGATTCTTCTCTGCTCTGCCTGCATCTGTGGAATGGAAGGCACTCGCAAATTTGTGTACACACACACACACACACACACACACATACACACACACAGAGAAAATATTATAATGAAGTTAAGCTAGCCAGATGGCTGAATTAGAAAGCAGTCTCTCTCTCTCTCTCTCTCTCTCTCTCTCGTTTTCTTTCTGCCTGTCTCTTATACTCGCTGCTGTCTCTCTGTTATCGCTCTCCTCCTGTCGCCCTCTGTTTCTGCACCATGACGGGTGTGTTCATAGTGGTCACCAGCTGGTCAAGTTTGCTGAAGTGTCCTTGAGCAAGAGAAGGAGCAAGAAGGGCAAAAGAATTTCCCAGGAACGTTCTCCACAGTCCATAACAGTAACAGAACCATGTGCGTCCTCTCTACACCCGTCTTCCCGCCAAGAACGAGGGCCTATAGAGCGACACCCATCTAGCTTATGTTTCATGAAGGCATGGAGCAGGACATGACATCATAGACTGCGTGTTAGCCACATGGCTGTAGAAAAGGTGGATGGATTGTTTTTAGCATTACACAACCTCCGTGAAATGACACAGGCTGAGGTGCTGTAGCCCTGAACACCACCAGAAATGATGCTTAACCTTTGACCGACACGTTTTTCAGGCCTGCCTTATGATTTCCGTTGTCTTTTCTTCATGTTGCAATCCCCTCATGAACGTTAGCAGCTTGAGCAGCACGTATGCGACAGTAATAACCTTCCCTGTGAAACACCGTGACCACTGAACGATCGTGTGAATTAAAACGAAGCTTGTCTGAACGTGGAGGTTATTAGCAGGCTGCGAATGATAAAATGTCATGAAGTGCGACATCAGATCCATAGTGGGAACCTCTGAGACAGGCCTCCATCCTGTACTTAAAGGACCAGGAGTTCCCATTCCAGTCATGGACCATTTTGTTGGGTAGCTAATGGGATGCCTCTAAAGAGGGACTGTAAATGACAGCTGTCTGCCCTGATTCACTGACTGCCATCACATCTCCATTCCCAAAACGCTTAAAACACTGCTGCCGCTGCTGTTACCTCTGCTGAGAGCAGCGAGGAGGAAATGGTTGCAGGGCGAGGTGGATTAGACTTGATGAAAGAGAAAGGAATGAGGAGGGAGGTGGGGTTTGGGGGGGGGGGTATCAGAGAAAAGACGCCAGGGCTGGTAGTTACAACACTGGCATCTGTCGATACCGCCGGCACCCATGGTGGCATATAGTACTTAACTTTGAATTAGCCCTCTGCTGGCTTCTCGGTTAACACCTGAGGAGGTCATTATGATACTATTAGGGCGGGCGGAACAAGGAGAGAAGGGAGGCAGCGAGGAAGAGGAGTAACAGTGCTAAGTGTAAACAGTCTGTCTTCCAGTGGCTGAGAACTTTCTCTTCCCCTGGAGAGCTCGTTCTCCTCTGACAGTAGAATGACAGTGACCCCATGGGAATAACGCCAGTCTCTCTTTGTTTCCCACATGGACTGACAGATCACACTCTCACAACAATAAGCCCTATTTTAATACCACTTTCTGCTGGTACACACGGCTGACTTAAAATAAACAACCTTTCTATTGCTTAATGCTCCCTCTTATTCTTACAGTCTCTTCTTCTGTTGTTGCCCCTGTTGTTGTGATGCATTGTTTGGGGGGATTTTCTTTTCTTTTTTTTTCATCCTCCCCTCTATTCTCTGTAGAAGGAGGAATGCTTTCCTGGGTGTAGTCAGTGATATGGCATGGAGCAGCTCTTTCTTTGTATAAATAGCTTTGATGCCTCTTCTCGGTTCCTAGTTTCTTTGGCTAAGTGGCTTTTGGAGAGGGCTCTGGACCAGAGAGACAAGAAGTGGCTGTCGCTACATGGGATTGTGCTGCTGTCCTGAGTAGGTTTGTCCAGATCGCTGATTGGTCTATCAGATGAGTCAGTGTGGCTTCATGGGCAAATGAGTATGTCTAGAACATTATTTAAACTAACAGCCTCTGTGGGAAAGAAAAAAATGGACTTTGTTTAAGTCAAATTTAGACCCGATTGCTCCCTTCAGGAATCATCCATCACTTTTTTTTTGGTGCTTATCCAGGAGGAGTCCTAGATTCTGCAGATCCAGCAAGGTAACCCAGACGTTCTTCTCCTCAGCAACACAATCTTGGCGTCCTAAGGCTAGATGAGATATAGAATCTATCCATCCATCCATCCATCCATCCATCCATTTTGTACCGCTTATCCTGTTAAGGGTTGCGGGGGTGGGGGGTGGAGCCTATCCCAGCAGCCTTCAGGTGAGAGGCGGGGTTCACCCTGGACGGGTCACCAGTCCATGGCAGGGCCAACACAGAGAGACAGACAACCATTGGCTCTCCCAGCCACGCCTACGGTCAATTTAGAGTCTGGATTAACCTGGTCCCCTCTTGATGTCTTTGGACTGTGGGAGGAAGCCGGAGTACCGGAGAGAACCCACGCAGGAACAGGGAGAACATGCAGACTCCACACAGAAACTCGAACCCGGAACCTTCTTGCTGTGAGGCGACAGTGCTGACCACTGCACCACCGTGCCGCCCAGATATAGAATCCCTTCAGTGTATTGTGGTTTTACCATGAGGCCTCCTACTAGGTGCCCAGGAAGCTTCTTGACCAGGTGCCTGAACCACCTCGGATGACTCCTAAGGACACGAAGGAGCAGTGGCTTGACTCTCAGTTCCGTGTGGAGGTCTAAACTCCTCACCCTAGTAACAGGGTTAACCTCTTTTTTTCCTGCTTTTATCTGCATTGTCATTCTTTCGTCCCCAAAACTTGATTGGAACGAACTGATAGAATAAGAGCCTTGCCCTCTGGCTCATCTCCTTCTTCCTTGCGACTGATCAGTGCAACGTCCGCATGTCTGAACTTCAAGACTTTTGAACTTCACTCACTCCACTCTCAACCTGAAACAAAGAAGAGATGAACTCTGGAAGATATTTGAGGATCTTCATGGCCTGGTGTATGTCCATATGCATGTCCTGGGAAGTATGAACAAACAGAGGGAAGTGGAGAAAATGTGCAAGCATTGAAAAAAAATATAGAAGTGCTGGCGAAAACGCCATCCACAAGATCTTTTAGACTGACAGAGAATAAACGTTCTCCATTGGGAGCTCAACAGTGCGTGGGCCAGTTTTCTTTCTTCTTTAGTGTCTGAAGCAAAACAACTGTCCCTCTGCAAAGGTTTTCCCAGGCTAAACTCTGAGTTCTGAATGTAGAGCCACCATTCACAACGCTCAGCCCTGGTCCAGGGACGGAAGGCCCTGCTCAACCCCTAACCATCAGAGGTCCCTGTCCTTATTTTCTCTACATATTTTCTTAACTCTCGCTCCTCATCTTCTCTTTCCCAGCCCTCTGTCTTCCTCCTCTTGTTTGCGTTGTGTGTGCAGGGGAAGGATCATCTCCTCATCGCCTCAGGTGCGGTCAGCCAAACCAGGCGTAACTGTTGTAATCATTCTGAACACACACACACTCATACACACACACACACACAGTAACTGACACATGCGCACCTAATGTGGGAGGTCTTTCTCTCCCTCTGCGGTTAGGAGTTTAAGAACATATCAACTTACAGTCCTCATTAAGACCTTGGCCTAGTGTGTGTGTGTGTGTGTGTGTGTGTGTGTGTGTGTGTGTGTGTGTGTGTGTGTGTGTGTGTGTGAGTGTGTGTGTGAGAGAGAGAGACAAAGAAAGAGAGAGAGTGATGAAGATTGTTATGGGGATGACCAGAGGCTTGTAGGGAGTTGATGTCACAGCCCACCCACTTCAAGGCCTCTTATCAAGGCCACGTACTGTACCCTTCTCTCTCCCCCATCCATCCTGCCTCCCACGGCTCCCTCTCCTCTCAGCTGTTCACCACAATGGGAGTTGGCACAAGATTCTGGCTTCTGGGGATTCCCTCTACATCTCGCCCTTTTTGTCTTCCTTTGTTCCTCCCTCTGAGCCCCCCTGTAAGTCCCTTCCTTCCTCCCCTGATCCCTCTCTTCTTGCTTCATCGCCACAATGCTTCCTCTACAGAAACAAACCGCAGACACAGGGGTGACCTCAGCCGTTGCGGGTCTAACTCTCCCGTGATTGCTCTCAGAGTCATGTAGAAAGGTTGCTGCTGTTCGAGGATACATCATCACCAGCTGTCCTGGAAAACAATTGAATCTCTCTTTGGCCCGTTTTGCTCTCTTTTACCTCAGTGAAGGTTGACGCTGGGTGACCCACAGATCATCTTAGAGGGCTACATGTTTCATACATGTCCAGTGGTGGTAATCTGTGTGTGTGTGTGTGTGTTTGTGTGTTTGTGTGTGCGAACTGCATATTTTATGATGGAGAGAAAACGCATGTTGGATGATGTTGCATCGACACACTCAAAAATAGAGGCACCAGTGTGGACCCAACAGGCTACACCTGTGAATCGTTTTGTAACACCATTGTGTACCCTTGTTGTTCACTCCTTGTTCACTTCTGGCCTCTGCAAGAACAATATTGTACTTTTTGAGGTAACAAATCTACCTTAAAAAAAAAGAAGTACCTGTGAGTACAGAAGTTTTCTGGTGTTGTACGCTCTTGTGAATGAGTGTGTATTGCTTATGAGCCTGAGTGTTGTCGCATATTTTTTTCCAGATACCTACCAAACAGGTTGAGTTGTAAAAGCTGAAATTAAAATCTTGATATTTTGAGGCAGGACCACCAAATCCCCTCTAAAGCGCTTCATACGGCCATCAAAGCACTTTCACTTCAGGTTGGAACCTTTTTATGCATTCCATACAGATAGCGTGGAGCTAACAGTTTGAATTTAAAATAAAAGCAGAAGTTGATCTTTTGTATAATTTCATCTTCATGTGCTACACCTAAATAACCAGTGTATAGAATAGTATACTGGTGTAAGCATGCATGTTATCATGAAACCGATGGATTTGAATTCTAGATGCTTTTATTTCAGTTTCTCAGATTCTCTCTCCTTCTCTTTCTCTCCCTCACCCTCTCATTGTGTTTTTTGTTGCGTGTCTTGGTGTTATTTAGTAAATCCACTCCTCATGCCTCTCCTGTCGTCCAATCCCGACAACACCGGCGCTCAGTCAGTGTTGCTTCCTGCAGGCATTTCATTAAAGCACTAATAACACTTTGGTAATTAGGTGACAAAGAGGCTTTTCTTATTGTACTGATCAGCTGCTGAGACGTAGTCCACAGAGGCCACACAGGAGGAGTTAGGCTGCATGTGTGCACGTGCGCTTGCTCAGGTGATGTATGTTCTTGAGGTCTGTGCCTCCTGCTTGGGTCTATCACGCCATCTCCAAACCCAGCTTCAGATTTGTGTCCAGTGAGATGTTGCTAAAATCCTTTCTTCCTCTATGACCTTTGATGGGTTCCTTGAAAAAGTTGTCTGGCTTCTCTAAAACATACAAATTACCACACAGCTTATACTCAAGTTTATATTTAGATACTTAATCAATCTGCGCTATACTTCCATCAACAGAAACACATCCACACAGCCGAACTCCTGGATTCTTTCCTCTTTTTCTCCCTTCTCTCCTTTTCTCTCGGTCTCTTTTCTTTATTCTATATCAGATGGTGCTCAGCCACCTGAGGCACTGAACAAATAACGTAGTGCAAATGAAATTTCCTGTGAGGCGTATTGATGTCATTAAACACTAGCATACTGAGGCCCGAAATCATTTTAGTCTTCATCAGTCCGGCTGACATTTTAGTGAATTAGCTGTTGGAGGTTTGGTGGGTTGGGATGAGGTGGGGTTCTCTCAGCTCCTCGAGCTTTCATCCTCCTCTTCTCAGGGTCAAATGGTAGATCGATCATCTCATTTGGTCCATCTGCTGGCCTTTGATTGGCTGTCATAAGGCTAATATATGTCTGGTGCAAATGTTATTCTCGCATGTTGGTCATAAGCTGTAAATGAAGTTAGCATTGAGTTTCTTTCAGGCATTAAAGAGAACGGCAGTGTTGTGATTATTCACGAGATTCCACTGGCGTTTCCTCTTCTTTCTGTGTGTGAGAGAATCATCTGTCACCATCAGGTGTTGGGTGAACTTTTATTGTCCATCAGTTTTATTCTTGAGGGGTTTAAACTTATGTCTTGTTGGTTATAGATTACATTAACGAAGCAGATTGTGCCTGACACCTCTCACCACTGTTTTGGACCAGTGGTTATTAATCAGCCGCTTCTGTAGTGATGGGTGAGTGTTTATCACTCTTTTAGTGAAATAACCGATTTACTTTTTGTAGAACTGCTATGAAATCCGGTGTCAATGGCGTCCAGATGGTCAATCCCATGGTCAAAGGATGAATCCTGCTTCCCTTGGCCAGGACACCGTGTCAACCCCCTGGATGGTTTGTCATCTTGTTTGGTGCACAAATTCAAGTTGATAAGCGATACAGGTTTGAGTCTCCTGCCCAGCGTCCATGTTGTTTTAATAGTACCTGTACTTTCATCCATGGCTTTGTTGGCAGAGTGTAGCGAGGTGCGTTGTTTGCACATAGCTTTCTTCATTTTTCACAATTTTTTTGCAGTATTGACCCCCAAGAACGAGGCCTAAAGTCAGTGACAGATTATTTTCCTTGTTATTTAAAGGCCACATTATCTAGATGCAGGGGTACTCTTTCATTAAAGGGTAAACAAAGTGAAGACGCTGGTTTTACACACATGTGCCTGCAGCAACGCACAAACATGCGACACAGAACATCACTATGTGATAAATTATTATTGTGTCGGCTTCAGCTCAAGGAGCTGTAGTGAATTCTTGCTGTGTGCACAGTTTCAGGTCCACCCCCCCTCCGTGTGCAACTTTTTTGTTGACAGGATAAACAAATATACTATGCATATTTATTAAATGCAGACAGCAGTGTGTCTCCTTCTAATATCAGTGTGGTTTCTTCCCGTCACACACGTAGATTAGAGCTAAGCATGATGGTACTCGGTGCTGTGAGACATGTCAGTCCCTGGTTGATCCGTGTTTGTGTTTGGGGTCAGTCAGTGGTCGGTGTCTGACTGGAGAGCGTGACTGGAATTCGGACACGCTTTGTAGTGTTGGCGCCACTGCTAGCCTTCACTCTCCTCATACGGCTGATGCTCCAGAACTAACCAAAGTGAAACTTTATAGCCGGGCAGGACACCCTGTTGCTCCCCTTGGTCACTCCTCCAAACACAGTACAGTGCGGGGCGTGTAGGGGACGCGGTGTGTGTCACAGCAAACATTAGGGACACATCATCACAGCAGCGACATCTCCCATCTCCGCTCATTGCCAGTGGTCGTTTGCACTGTCATCTGATATCTCTCTTTACTCCTCAGCCTTTCCCTCACATCTGATCAAAAGTCAAAATCTGTTCTACAAAGCGCTTCTATCAGTTCTCAGCTGAGACAGACATGCAGAGAAGAAAAGAGGGAGAGGAAAAAAACGGGGCAAATGGAATAGAAAGTTGTTAATGTCACTGAACCATGAAAGGCTTGTCCTGGGGTTGGAATAACTTGGTATACAAGGTTCTTTGGTGCTGTGGCTGCAGGGATAAACACAACTTACATCAGCCCCTTTGCCTGTACAGGAGATTTCCTCTCCTGGCACTTACAACCTCAACACTCTTTACTGCAAAGTGACACACACACGCACACAGCAGAGGGAAACAAGGGCTTTGGATAGTATTTTTTATTCTGTTTGCAACTATGACCGTGTTTGATATTCACATATACACACAGACTTAAATGGACTTTTTTTGGGATGGATTTGTATCAACAGCAATATGAAAATATTAATTGCCTGAGACAGTATTATCAATGTAATGTCAGCTTGTGTGTGTGTGTGTGTGTGTGTGTGTGTGTTTTTTTTCTCTCCAGATCATCACTCAGTATGTTTACGAGCTGTTGGAGAAAAAGTGCAACATGACTAAAGCAATCCTACCAGTAAGTACCCCGAATGAAAAGAGGCATTTTCCTCTTTGATTTATGCCCTTGAAGATTAAAGGGAGTATTAAATATGAAAATTGACGTAAATTCTTTGGCTTCAGAGTGTGATTATGATATTGAGTGTCCTGTTTAAGAAAAAAAAATAAAGAAGAGGGGATTGCGAGCAGTCCTCTGTCTTTGTCTTTCTCTTTTCTGTCGCACTCAGTCTCTTTTCTTGCTTCCTCTCTTTCTATTACCCCCTCCTCTGCCCACATCCTTTGTGTAAAAGTGTCTCCTCAACAAATTAACTGTATTGTGACGTGTCATTTCAAAGGCGCAGCAGTGCTGCATGCTGATGCTTAATCTGTTTTGCATTCATTTGCACTGAAGGGGACTTTCTACTCTGCCGTCATGGAGTTATTCTTTGCCCAGCTCATCCAGGCTCAGAGCACACACTTGATCCCTTTTATTTGTTGCTGAAAGCATGTTTGTCTCTTTTTGCCCCCATTTACCCCTCCATCCCTACACTTTTTTTCCTTCTGCCTATAAAAGGTGTGATCATTTTTCAGGCTGCATTTATGGGGATGTTAGGCATAGCAGAGTTAGCAGCAGCGCTAACAGTGTCCATAAATCACCTAGCCTGGGACTCAGCGCCTTTCATTAGCCCCCATACACGTTTACCGGTTTATCTGCCCGGCCTATTTATATCATTATTCCTCTGGAAAATGGCTCTGTTCTGCTTTTCTGTTGCCCACCCGCCTGAGTGTATATGGAGTGTGTGTATTTGTGTGTTAGTGGTGGGTCCGTCCACCTGCGTTGCATTGAACTTGTGACCACAGATTTTAAGAAGATTAACCGCAGCCAAGTATAGGGAAAGGGAATGAGGGAGCACCAGAGAATAAAGGGTAAGATTTTCTCCCCCACTCGGCTCTCTTTGTCTGCTTGGATTAAGTTCTTGCAGCTGCCACCCATGGCTTTTATGGACAGTGTTTGTCTCCTTAGAGATTCTTCCAGGCATACTTGGGAGGGATGCAAAGACGCGTGGGATGTGGATGGAGCGCGTGCATGCACACACACACACACACACACACACACACACACACACACACACACACACACACACACACACACACACACACACACACACACACACACACACACACACACACAAACACTCACTCAGGCTCTCTTTCTGTCTCTATTACTCCAGGCCTCCGTTTTAATCACACAAAGACTGTTTTCTATGATTATTGATGAGCTGTGTGGTGATTAGTAATTGCAAAATAAATAAAAGCTTTAATCGAAAAATCACAATTTGATCTTTTCATTTGCTGTGTTTGCATGGAAAATATTCAAAATAAAGTTTTAAAAAGGATGGAAGATTAGGAAAGTATCGATATTTCTAATCAGAGACGCATCTGTGTGTTCAGGTAGACGTTAGCGGGGACGAGCCCACCAGTTTTATCTACCTGAGCCCAAACGCGTTGTCCAACCCGTCCAAGCTGCTGGTGCTGATCCAGGGCAGTGGTGTGGTGCGAGCTGGGCAGTGGGCCCGCAGACTCATCATCAACCAGGATCTGGACTCAGGAACACAGATACCCTTCATCACTAGAGCCATGGAGGTAGGAGACACAAGAAATGTGTTTGCTGTTTGACCGAGTTTTCTTTTTATCTTTGGAAATAGTTGCAGTACATTTAAACTCACCTTTTTCTTGTAGCTAATTCTTCGAGTGTGTTGTGTTTATGAGTGAAAAAGATATGCTCTGTGCTCCTCGTGGCCACTGGTGACCTGTTGTGATATTGGTGTTCTTATTTGAAGCTCTGGCTTGAATAACTGAAGCGTTGTGCTATTCGCGTATTTGGCTGGAGGTTTGAATGTGATTTGGTTAACTTGTTGTTGCTTTGTGCTTTCATTGCTGCGACTAAATTTTGTTGAACTTCATTGTACAACTTACACAAGTGCAGAGTGAAAAGAACCTTTGTCCTGGGGTCATATAAGAAATTACATGAGACTTTGCAATTTCAGCAGTCCAACACATAATAAGTCACAGAGGCAAATAACAGACAGTTATTAATTCCCGTGCAGGTGCCAACTCTTGAATATTACTGTTATTGTTCAGCCTTCAGAAGCGTATTCTGCAGCATAAACATTACTATGCACAAAAACATGTGTGTGCGAGGCATTACTTCCTGTGTAGCCCTGTGTATTCATGGGTGACTGAGCAGAGAGAGAGCAAGAAATATAAAATATAGATTAGTTTTTCTTCCCTACCATATCATTATATAAAAGTGTGTACATGTGAGGAAGCAAGCAAAAGGTGCCTCTGCCTGTCTTATTATTTTCATCCCCATCTCCGTGTTCATTTGTCAGCCTGGCCGCGGCTACCTGTGTAATTTCATCGGCCTGCTGTTCAAATTGACTTAAGGGAGATCCCACTCTCCCCCTCTCTCCCTCGTTTCGTCCATCTGAATGCCATAAAGACTTTCACTGCTGTGTAAAGCCCTCTCCTGCTGTGTACAACAACGGGAGAGGTTTAGGTTGCATGCCTGTGTGTCCGTGTGTGCTAACGGATGATTCAGCTACCCGGAGACTGCCTTTGAATTACATTTACCCTGGCTGGGATTGCAGTTGAAGGCAGTGTTGTGCTGCAAAGAGCCGAACTGACAGCCTGGATATAGAGAACACGGTGTGCGTAGTGCGAGTGTTGCTCATTCATCATAGTAAACAAGAAATCATGTTCTTACACCCTGACAAATCATCATCCAGGCACACACACACACACAAACACACACACACACACACACACACACACACACACACACGCTCACACTGTATAGTCTGTGTGCGCACAGGAAAGGCAGTCACACACATTTACAGTCGATCCGTGCTGTCTGCATCTATTAGGAGTATGTTTGTGCTTTAGTATGTCAGACCATGAAATTTGAGTGGATGTCTTTTGAAATGAATGTACAGGAATTACTGCTACTCTATTATGGAAATTTAGAGGATACTTGTACTTTAATTCACAGGTATGCAGGATATAAGCAAATCTGAGTGACAGCATAGATGCGGGATAGCTGGGATACAAGGACAGACGGCGGCGTTACGCAGAATTAAGAGTAGAATCTTGGGAGCATGCAAGACCGTGGGGAAGCCACCTCAAGGTCAGCCTAACTAGCTTTTATTACAGTGACAGAGCAATATAGCACTCCTGTGCAATGTGGCATGGAGGGCCGAGAGCCTGCTGGTGTTCCTCTCAACATATCACCCCTTTAGCTGATTTTAATGATTCGTTTCCCGTCAGGCAGAGAGGAAGGAACTAATGTGTGAAGCCACCAGCTAAATAATTGAAACTACTGACATACTACTGTACATACTCATCAGTAGAGTAGTGTTCTTGCCACATGACTTTTCACATAAAGTAATGCAAACAATCGCAGGCAAAATCTAAATTGGAGGTTTCTGTCCTGGAATTCCATGCAAATGTGCAAATAGTTAATTAGATGATGCCTCATTTGCATATTTAAACATTACATTTTCTGGAATCTTGTCATATAAAGAATGGTAGACTTGGACAGGAGGATTATGTTGTGTCTGAAAGGTAAGGATATCCACTAATGTAACACGTAGTAGTACCAGAATGATCAGACTTGTTGTGCTGAGGGGCCTCCAAGTGTGATCAAAAGAGTACATCACTCTCAGTGAGACTCACCCTGAATAAATAAAGCTTTAGAGGTCTTGTTGTTGCTTCCTCTGTGGCTAGCAGTGTTACTCTCTCTACCCACAAACACAATCCAGTGCTGAATGAAATGCAGAAACTCAGACGGACGTGTCAGTCGCCAATCTGGGAAATACAGGAAATTACTACTAATTGAGATAACTAGCTCAAGGGAATATTACATCACTTCTCTGAAAAAGAACTTAAAGTTCCCCTCCAGTCAGAAATGTGCTTTTGGTTTTATTCCTCCGGTTGAATGTTTGATCCTCAGCTCTGTGGAGTAATGCTTGACACTATAGAAAACTTCTGTCACAGTCACCGGTGAAAGTTCTGGCAGTTAAGGTTTTAGGAGGTAGTGTTACACAAAGGATTTTGTGACATCACGACTATTTTTCAACGTGAGAATGGACATAACTTGTGAAGTCTGAGACATCTTGTTGCAGCTCCAGAAATTACAATAGAGAAATGAAAAAATTTGCATTTTACTTGGGAATATATATTGAGCGCATGCGGCATTTTAAAGATTGTACTGTGGTTATTTGAATGTGGCTGATATTTTACATCTGATTTTACAGATGGCCAATTTTTTTTTTACATACGTTGAGACCAACTGTATTAAAACAAGTTTACATGATATTTAGATGCTGATGCAGCATTGTTTCCTCTTCCGAAAGGACAGATGGTAAGCAGAGATGAAGAAACTTATGAATATCGTCCATCAGACCAATACCAGTATTGAAAAATTAACCAATACCGGCTGATATCAGTGATGTTGTTGTGCATCCTAGTGGTAATTATTATATATTATGCTACACAAAAGAGCAATATTCCTCTAACTTTCATCCATGCACAGATTAAGAGTTAAGCATGGAAACGTGTGTATAAATCATTCATTAGAGCAGCAACCTCACGCCGTTCGCTCGTGTTACTCCGGTGACAGTTACTTGATAGCTGTGATTTACAAATGTCATTAAGTGCATCGCCGGGTTATGTGTTTACATTTTTAGCGTGATTTTTATTACGTTTATCTTAGGCCTCATTTTATTTAAAAAAAAAAATGTTTTGTAGCAAGAAACTGTTGCCTGGAGTGCAGCTCTTGTGAAGTTACTCATGGGAAGTTGATTGGAAATTCAAAGCCTGCAGCAAAGGGTCAACTGGAGTGCATTCGGGGAAATATGGCAAGAGCTTGTGGCTTTTCAAAACATACACTCACAAGCACACACAGACACACACACACACACACACACATCAACAACACTGGGTTTGTGCGCGCATGTGTATGTGTCTGTGTGTGTTAGCGTTTGCACACGGCTGCTTTAAAACATCGCTCAGAAATTCTCAGCCATGTTCCTTGGAAGCTCTCGTCAGCCTTTCCTTCCGATGGGATCATGGCTGCCAATCAGGGGATTGTGGGAAAAGTAGCTGATTGTGCGAGTTAATCAGGCCTTTCACACCACACACATGCACGCCATCACATTGGAGGGTGAATCTCGGGGCAGCCTGTCTCTTACACGCCACTATACATCCAACTTCCTGTCTCTGCCTCCCATGTCCACCGTGCTTCTGTCTGCACATATATCACAATCTTTGTCATGCCGCTACACAATGATGACACAGTAATAAGCTGGCAACATGTATGGCTTCAAGAATCCAGTGTGTATATTGCAGCACTTTTTTTTGTGTGTGTGTGTGTGTGTGTGTGTGTGTGTGTGTGTGTGTGTGTGTGTGTGTGTGTGCATGGTGACTCTTTGTGCATGCGTGTGCACATGGAAGTCGTTCTTTTCCCATTGCCTAGAGGTAAAGTGACAGGCGAGAGGAGGTTGTTCCAACAACATCCAGAGAGTTGGAGAAAGAGGTGGAAAAGAGGAATCTGATACATGGAGGAGGGGTGTGGGGGGAGTGTGTGGGGTATTTATGATTGGTTGGAGGAGAAGAGAAGGAGAGAGTCACAGAGAGGATTGAAGCAGGAGCAGAGAAATGAGAGGAGGGCGAGGCAGTGACTGCAAATGGGTTGGGACTGGCAGAGGAGAGACGGGAGTGTAGAGAGAGGGAGAAAGTAAGGCAGAAGGCAGGCACCTGACAGCTCCACTACTGGGACAGGGCCTCTTAATGACAGCTTATTCCTTCATGATTTCAATTCCTGACAGTCGACAGGTCTGCTTGTTGCATCATGGCAGCTGTATCATTACCTTCTGGCCCTGTCACTGCTCTGCATCCCGAGACTGAGATGGTGGAGATGGAGGGTGGGCGCCATGGGCTCTGGCGAGAGAGTGGAGATTGTGAGGTTATAGTCAGAATAATTGAGGGAGGAGGGAGGGTGGCGAGGTGGGATCATTAGTTTCACTATCTGTCTTTGGATGGCTGTTGGATCAACTTGTGTTAAGTTTGTGTACAAAATGAAAGAATACACACACCTACAGTCGCTTCAGCCTCCACTGGAGAGTGTTTAACAGATTAATTATGAATTATTTTGTGTTGTCTTTTTAGTCCTGTTGACATATCTATTAATCAAAAACTATACTTTTTATTGATTGACAAGTCCTTTTCCAAACATCCCTGGGCCACACGGGTGCCTTTTATGAACATGGGTCTAGTGAAAAGTTTCTATTTTGAACAATATATGAAGAATTTTTTTTCTCAAAAAGTGCATTAGCTGTAAACTTTAAACACAGGGAAAATTAAGAATAACCAGTTGAGAAAGATGACTCCTAAAATGATTGGAAAAAAAAACAAAATTACTCCATCAAAAAAAACAAACAAACATCAGTTTTATTTCTGAACTCTTTTAAAACATGAATCATTGCAACAATGTCACGTCTGATTGTCCCAATATTCGAAAACCAAACATAAAAACAACACACCCTCCTCACCAATGATGTAACTTAATTTAGAAGTTGTTTATACAAAATCTGATCCATGGCCCTTATGTTGCCCCCATCCTTCGCACCCCCGTCACACCTCCGACCCCCAGTGGAAAGACAGAGGGGGTGTGGTGTTTTCGGACAAGTGTCAAAAGCCTCGGGGTTTGTATCTCCCCAGAATTTCAATGGGAGGCTGAAAGGGGGCAGCGAGGCAGACAGACTCAAACACAGAAATCCCCTTTTAATTTTTGTCATGTGGCCCCTCCCCAAGCACCCCCCCACCCGCCTCTTCTTCTGCTGGATGATGTCTTCCTCAGCATCGGCTCCACACCTTGGCTTCTGCCTATGTTGTGTCATGGCCCTGTATTATGGCTAGATCTCTCTCTCTCTCTCTCTGTCTCTCTCTCTCTCTCTCTCTCTCTCCAATCACCACCTCTCTCCCTCCTCCTCAATTCTCATTAGTTTCTCTCTTTCCCCCCGAGCTGTGATTCTGTATCCGTGTGTGTGTGAGGTGCAGTGATAACATTGAACATACAGTGTCTGTCGAGCCTATCTTGGGGCATCAGGTAGCTACAGAGGCCAGACAGGTATCATTCCATCTAACCAGCTAGCCAGAGGACAGTGTGTGTGTGTGTGTGTGTGTGTGTGTGTGTGTGTGTGTGTGTGTTTTTAGGGGTCAAAAGATGCTCCGCCTTGCCATGGCCTTGTAATAGCAGCCCTGCAACCAACACACAGATACATGCAGGCATACACCCACCTCCAGGTGGAGAGGTCCCAGCACATCCCGCAGCTCAGATCAATGCACTTGACACCTTCAAAGGCGGGTGTGGGGCCTGGACTTGCTCTGGGGTTAAACCTCTTTTAAATAGCCTCCCACGGGAAGGCAGCTGTCAATAACCCACCATAATTACCGGGGCTAGGCCCGCCAAGGGCTCGGCTGCACGGGCCAAATTAAAAATTGATCAGTGGGAGAGAAAACATTATTTTGTGGTGGTATTCCCTGTCCTAACAGCCCTGCTGCTGCCGTATGTGAAATCTCATCAACCGTGGTCCATCCAGGATATCTGGAGACCTATTTATCTATCTATCCGCCGCCCCCCATGTCCAGATGAACAATGGGATGCTGTCCCTGTTGTAAGAAAATTATTTGCATATTAAGTGTCTTTCAGTGTGTGTGCGCACTTGCAGTACATGAGTATATATATGTGTGCATGCATACTGTATGAGCATGCAGCTGATTGTTATGTGCTCCAGGTAATCATACATCATCCCCTATCTGGTGTGTGTGTGTGTGTGTGTGTGTGTGTGTGTGTGTGTGTGTGTGTGTGTGTGTGTGTGCGTGCGCGTGCGTGCGTGTGCGTACCTTGTAGCACTGTATTGATTGTGGTCTCATTGAGTTTCTCTTGGCAGGGATCCTTTATTTGTCAGTCAGAGAATGATATGAAGAAGATATGTACGTCCTCAGGCTTCCTCTAGGAAAACACACACTATTGTTTCACAAGACACTGATGAATGAGAATGACAGTCCACAATGGATTTGAGGTATTTTCTAAACACATACTGGAGGTAAAAGGCCACATTTTTAAAATTCATGGTTACGTGTGTTTTGCCGTATTTTAAAAAGGTGATTGACCTCTTTAAACAGGAAGTAAATTAACTTTGGCAAATTGACTTTGCAATTATTTATTTTGGGCGAAGTTCCTCCGCACTTCCACACATAGCAGATGAAAATTGTCCAAATAGGGCATGTAATCCACTTTGAATAGTGAGGTGTTACCCACTTGGGATGGCGAAAGTGGTAAAAAAAAACAAAAACAGCAGCACAAAACCTCTCAAAAGCAAAACCTTTTTTACAGAAGAATTAAACTGCATGAAAACTCACTGAATGACAATTTTTTTTAAACGAAATTGTGGGGTCATGATTTTTCATTGAGTTTATTTGTATTTCTTAATTGCACTGTTTGTGTGTGTGTGTGTGTGTGTGTGTGTGTGTGTGTGTGTGTGCGTGCGCGCATAGAAGGGAAAGAATTGACAAAGATTGAGACATTTAAAAAAAATCATTATGAAACCTTAAATATTTTATTTCTTTATTTTTTTTTCATTCAAGAAAATGACACCACATGTGCTGCCTATGAAACCAAAGCAGAAGAACAGAACAATCACGTGCACTTTCTAGAGCCAGTTTATTAAAAGATGTGGAGGCAGAATTCAAAAAGCAACTCCTCCAGTATCAGGTGATAAGGGATGCAGTAGCGTGGCTTTGCCACTAGGGTTCTGCGCATTAAAAAGTTTACTGGAGAGCCACAAGCTGAACATGACAAGTACAGATGTTAGATAGAAAACAACAACGACGACGACGACAACAAGCCCATAACAGCAGGTAATTGAAGAAGCTGTTGATCGTTGTTTGGTCTTCAGGCGGCTCGTGTTGCTTCAGGGAGGAAGAAAGAACAAGAGACTGAAGTCGAGAGAATTTGATCTTTGCGGGGAAACATTATCAGGAAGTGTACATTTATTAACCCACGTGTGATAATTGATTTTATTTTCTCTCTTGAAATTATAATATCAAAAAGGCTGTTTCTTTTCTGTGTGTGTGTGTGTGTGTGTGTGTGTGTGTCTTTGTGTGAGTAATAGGTCATTTGCAGCTGCAGGCTGTGTGTGTGTCCCAATGGGAAGGTCTTGTTTAGTCTCTCCTCCAGAGGGCCTCAGGCAGTGTGCGGTTGATACCTCTTCACTCTCTCCCTGGGAACACTCCTCTACGGCCAACGCTCTCTCACAAACACAAAAAGATGTGCACGCACACAGAAAACTCCTCCAACACTCGTCAGCTGGCGCAGCATCACGTGCGCTGTCGGACACATGCAAACACACGTATGCATGAGCTTCGTCCTCTCCTAGAGTTGGCATGTATCCTCCATCACGGCAGGTTTGTGGAGGTTAAAAGTGCTTAGCTGTGGTTCCAGGAGGAAATTGAGTTTTTGTGAGGAGCTAGCAGGTAGCCACATGAACACGACAGTACACACACACACACACACAAGCGTACACAATCAGCCACCGAGCATCCCTGGGGTCAAAGTTGAACCTGGCTGTAAACTCCTGCTCCTGGACAGTGCGCGCCACACTTTGATGGATGAGAGGAAACTCAGTGCTTAAATAGGGGTTATGGAGGTCTGAGGGGGTCCACGGGGTTCGAGGCAAACAACAACAAATCGCTCTGTTAATAGTTTTAGTGCCGGCTCGGTGGTTAGAAATGAAAATAAATGCTGAATGGAGGTTTTTTTTTTTGTTTTGGCACAGACCTTTGAAATTGAGATTTAGAGGCTGGTTTTTATTTGCTGGGTTTGATGCTAACAGCAGATCTGATAAAACCTCTGGATTATTTGTCATAGACGATCAGTTATATGCCACGCATTTATCTGAGACACATCTTTGACTCATAGTTGTCTCCCGGCTCTCGGCTCTTGTGCATTCTCTGTCCCTCTGTGTGACCAGACATTGAAGATGGCATCCTCATTTGAAGGCTTATCTGTCGTTTAGACTGCGATTATTCTGAGGATGACAAAGGTACGTCTCAGTTCATGGCCACGTCTCAGCGATTTTAAGATGCGTCCTTTTGTGTCTGTGCTCAGTGACTTCAGCGATCAGATTTGTCTGGAGCTCTTTTGTCATGTGGAGCTCAGTGTGTCATCGGATAACTGTTTGTATTTTCTCTCCTGTACAAGAGGAAGCAACGTGCAGTTTGCATAAAATTTAAACGCAAAGATCAGATGAGGGCGTGGTCACCCAGGTCACCGCTGAAATTCCAGTCATGATCTACTCAGCCGCAGGATAAAAACATGGCGTCGGTGATGTTTTTCAAAATAGCTCGGCGTGTTTGAGAACACTACTTTGAACACATTACTTTGAACCAGGAGTATGAAGGCAGATTGGCCTCCCTTCACTTCACATGTTCAAGTTTGTCCTCCTGTGAAACTTGAAATTGTGATTTTTGGGGTGAATTATCCCTTTAAGTGATAATGATATGCAGCTTTTGGAGGATGATGAACAAGCTCGACGATTATTTTATACACATCTTGCTCAACTGTTTCGTAACACAAAGGCAAAGGAAGGAGAAGTCAGGGATGCTAAGAACATATTTTTGTCATCTGACTCTCGAGTCGATGCCACTACCAGATGTGAGCCGGTTCTATTTGTCTGAATGATTCCTCCGTAACGCAATCAACTCTGAGATCAGGGTTTTAACTTCCTCACTTCACAACAGCCGCCTCACACTCGTTTAGAACTGTTGCAGTTAACCCATCACGTTTTCACTTGTAACTTGTCAGTTTTTCCAAGTGCGCATTTGGTGTGGCTCCTCTCCCGTTCCTCTAGTATATGACGCTTGTGATAGGTGTTATTTTGCTGCCGTATGCTGACAGCCTATCCCTTAACCCTCTCAGGAGCACACTATGCCATGCTTGGCTGACTTGTTTGCGCTGATGTCAAGTTTTAGCGGTTAGCAGGCGGTTACCATATGCCACTGTGCTGCTGTCGCCCCCGATGTCAGTCAAACGAATGTCAACCTGAGCTCAGAACACAGTACGCTGCTGCACACACCCCAAAACTAGACAGACAGACACACACACACACAAACACACTCAGTAACTCATACACTCCTACTGTACAAACAAATAAATCTGGGCAAATGTAGCAGGTAATATAATAACAAAGGACCACATCATGGCCGGGATGGCATGACAGGACAGTTTCACCCGTCTCCAAGAGGACATGCTACTGTCCATCAACTAACCGATGAAGGCTACAATGTCTGCGGTGAACCACAAGTGAGAATTCTCATAACTGGGAGACACAGACCCCCACATGCACACGAGTACACATTAATTGATCTGTGTTGTTCACCTCACAACACTGTCTTAACAGCTGTCCAGGCGTCATTTTGGCCTCAACTCTTTCAAGTCACGTCCAAGACCGAGACTTTGCAACGTCTGCGTCTTCAGTCAGAAGTCTTCACTTGAAATTTTTTACCCAACATTGATTTATCTGATGTTTCTGACTCCCTCTATGATTGTCAGATGGATCAGCAGCAGACCAAAGATTATTTCCTTCTCAGGCTGTAGTGCTGAGTTCAAGGCTTTCCTCATCCTAAGAGAATAATCTTAAAATAAGTTCAGTTTGATCTCTGTGCTTCAAGTGCTACTTCTGACATCACTATTGTTGGATGAAGCTGTGATGACTAACACCGCATGCATCACTGAAAACAAAAATAAATGTTATCTACTTTTGGGTGTGCTGCTCGGCTCTCAAACGAATCCTAAGTGAACTCAGTTTAGTCCAACTTTGTCATAAAATCTCTGAAATTAAACTTCTTATGGATGCAAAACAAATATCGGTCTAAACAGATGTGGTTCCAGATGTGAAAACCCCATTCATATTCTCCATAGAAGAGGAGAAAATCAGTCATAATGTTTTTATCATCTTAGGTCAACTCATCGTGAACCTCTTTTTAAGGAAAAAACAGGTTTTAACAGTTAGCACACAGTAACTCATGCTGGTACACATTAGGATTGTGGGTAATGTAGTAAATCTCTGTGATGGTGTCAGAGAAAACTGGCTGTAGAAATATGCTTTCCATTGTTATTCCGTGTTAATTGACATTAATTAGAAATTAGCTAGCAACAACAATTGTCATTTGGTCAAGAGATGTAGTTCTTTTAAGCAAACGGTCTGCAAAGGCTTATGGGGCAAGTAGTTCCTTAACTGTTAAGATAAATACTGTACCTTTGCCTTCAGATTTCCTACTGTATAAAGGTTTGCTGAAACATCAGAGGAGAAGGAGAAGGAGAAGGAAATTGCAAAGTTGTTGAACTTGACATAAAAGCCCAGTTTCAGTAATTGATTTGTCCCTTATGCAAATATACACTGTACAATGTAGCTTAGAGAGCAAATTTTAGTGCTCATATCTCAGGATGCTAGTGGTTTCAGCCACTCCTGCAAAGTTTAAATGCTAAATGCTAACCTCGGTCTCTTACATGCTGATCTCAGGTCTTAAATACGTGTTTAAGACCAGTATGTAGATGAACCAGCTGCTCCATGTTGTCTGTTTGTTGCTCTCTACTCATTCTGCACTCTGTGAATGTTGTGTCTCCTGCCCTTCTCCCAACTTTATGCAAAACAGGGTGAAATGTAGACTTGGTGTCATCATTGGGGACCACGTGTACTGTAAGCACCACTTCCACATGCCACACAGGTAGACATGTGTACCTGCCCCCTCTTCCTGCCTAATTCCCTCTCTCCTGTATCCGTCTATAGAATGTTGATGGCTCTTTTCTGGTGGAAGCAGGGTTTGGCTCAGTGCTCTGATCAGTCTTCTCAAAGGGAATGTGGTCGTGCAGCTCTCGGTTCAGTTTGACCTTGTTCACACCTGCCCCAACTTTTCTCTGCCCACTGAGTTTTTCCTCTCGTTAAGGATCATTGTTCATCATAGTTCCTTTTCTGTAGCCGTTTTATCCCCCAGCTGGTGCAGAACATATAGTAGTTGCTGTCTCTTTGACCTGAGACTAATCAGTGGCACCATTTTAAGCATTATGCACAAAGAAAATAGTGCCACTTCTATGCAACAGGCACATCCTGAATCCTCTGAAATGTACCTGCTGCATTTTACTCCGGACTGGAGTATAAACCTAAAGCACATGTCTTCGATGGTGGGGAAAGCACCCAGAGAAAACTCACACAGACACTGAAAGGACCACGGATGGCTGGGAGTCAATGCACAGAACCACACAAGAAATCTGAATGTAGCTGAATGAATCAGAACCGTGTTCTAAGCCGGTAGACTAAACACTGCTGTAACTACAGTGATTCAGACATGGATTCATTACGTAGCAGAGTTTTTTCTGAGGAGGATATATTCAGTATTCTTCGAACTGGATTTTGCATGTGATGGCGTCACGTTTTGTTGTGCTTGTCTGTTGAGACAGTTACTCTGCCCGCTCATCGTGAGTCCAGATAAGAGGGGATTCTGATGTAACTGCAAGGTCCTGTCACTCTCACCAGGCTGGAACACCTCTATGCAAACTCTGAGCTTTGAGTGCAAACACAATGGTTGGAGACACAAGATTAACATGCCTGTTATTGTAACCCACAAAACCAGCAATGTTATTTGTGCTGGTCAGCCATAACTCTTTCATAATCACAACCTCTCCAAGACATAGACCATGGCAATTCTGTATCACCATCAACTCTGGAGCCAGAGGACAGGACAGGACAGGACAGGACTGGACATGGCTGACGCCTGTGGTCAAGAAAGCTGTCGAGAGTCCGAAGGTTTCCCTCATCCTGACGTGATTGTCAGGATTCTTTTACAGCTCAGCAGCACTAAGTGATGAAGTGATCATCATCAGCTGAGGAAATCCAAGTTAACATCAAATAGAATTCATTAAGACGCAGAGCATCAGTGGTTGTACAAGGATATGCGTGCGCACACACTTGCCAATTTAGTAGGACCACTTAGATACAGAGGTCTGCAGTAACTCCTCCCTCTATGAGGATTCGGATGTTCACTTTTTACTGAATGTTGATTTATTTTAAGTTATTTTGCAGGTGCGTAGCACTCCCAACTCCCTGAATGTCACATTACTCAAACGAATGAACGCCTCCTTTGGATGGAGACGTTACATTATAGAAACAATAACATGACATGATACAAGGGAGGAAAGCAAAGGCTGAGTGAGAGGGAGGGAGAGGAGGGAGATGTCTCAGACCAAAGACTGTGCTCTTGCTGACTGCAGCGTCTTGTGGTGACCTAGTTGCAACCTCTTTGAAGTCCACAGGCTGATCTCTCTCTCTATAGGCTGCAGAGGAGATCTGCTGCATACAGCTTTATTAGAGCAGGCTAGGAAAAGGGAGAGATGAATTCAATTCAGGGGTCTTGGGCTCGTCCTAAACCTCCAGAGCCACAGCAAGATATGTGCAGTTAGCCGTGTTTATAAGTGTGAATTTTAAGATTTGGCTCGGCCGTCGTGAGCTGTTTGTGTGTGTGTGTGTGTTTGTGTTTGTGTGCCTTTTTATGCAGCAGGTATTCGGTTTGGAACACCTAGCTGAATGTTAGGCCAAACACAGCCTTTATCCTTTCGCCCTGCACATTAGGAGACAGTGGTGCATTGTCAGGAGGGCTGACCTAGAAAAGTCCAATCACTCTACATCCAGCCCCCTGTCTGCCCTCTCCTGTGATCACCATGCTGCCAATGCCGCAGTCTATACTGTGTGGGAGTGTTTGACCCAGTTCAGTCGCTGGTGTCGCCAGCATGCCCCTGGTGAGGGCATGCGAGTTATGGGAACAGAACCCTCAAATGCGTGTGTTCTTTAGCTGTATTTTTTTTTTTCTTAACCTGTGGTTGAGGAAATCTAAGCATACAAATTCAAGATTTCCGTCTTTGTCTGTACATTCTCTGACCAGATTTACAGACCCATAGTTTGGTTTGTAAGTGCAACATTTCATGGTATGTTCAGCATGTGTCAAAGAAGGGATAGATGGGTGTGTGTGTGTGTGTGTGTTATTCTGCCTGAACCTTTATCTCATTCATATTGCTGTTATCCAACAGCCCTGAAGTGTTCTGCAGGGCCTAAGCTGTATGATCATGGAGTGACACGTTTCATTTCTGGTGGCGTAGCTGCTTCTGCCCTCTGGTCAGGTTCACTCCATCCACACGTCCACGTTCATTGGCAGGGGAAGTTGCAACATGCAGGGGGCACATTAAAAAAAAAAAAAAAAAAAAGCCCTAAAAACTGTACGGCTCATCGTCATTATTTGTCCGACGTTCGTGAAATGTTCTCATGTGCGCATTTGTTCTCGCACTTGACTTTTTTTTTAACCCTCACTTTCGTCTTACAGACAGGAAGCAAAGCCTGATTGCTATTTGTAACTCCTTGTGCTGGACAGCTACTGTGTACCTCTTTGAACGTATGCCTGGTCTGGGTGATTCACGGTTCCAAGACATACACAAAACATGTCAGGAGCAACTTACAAGTTTTGCTTCCTTTCTGTAAATTTAAAGCTAAAAAGTCTTGTAGTTTGCAGAACGATTGTATGCGAAACATTTCCTGAATGAGGCACAATGTGATTATTGTAGCTTTTGTTTTCTTCTTTTTCCTTGTTGAACAAATATGGTCATGAAAATAGCCTTTGATGCGTTAAAAACACAGTTTTCAGTCAAATAACATCAGATTTCTAGGTAGATGAGGCAAGACCCTACAACCATGTAACCCCAACCCCGCCCACAGCCCTCCAGCCCTCCAGCCCTCCAGCCCTCCAGAAACCCGCAGCAAACCCAGAGCTGCATCGGATTTGCTGTTATGTGGGCAAACGCAGGGAACCAGGGACTGGGGTTTGCATCTCTCTTCCATGTGTGGTTCAGTTTAGGCAACAAAACACTTTATTTAAGGTTAGTGGAAGATTGTGGTTTCAGTTAAGTGTTAACAAACACACTGTGTGTTGTGCTTCAGGTCACTGGCAGATACATTATTAACAACATTTACTCATCGACTTACTAGAAAACATAATCTGGCCAGTAATCTTTTCCACTTAACAAAGTTGTTGTTGCAAAGTGTTCCACAGATGGACACACACACACACACACACACACACACACACACACACACACACACACAACATGGCCGCACAGTGAACTCTCTCAATTACCATCAGCATTTCTCCTGCCACCCTCCATCCTTCCTCAAGTCCTGCATCTTCCCACCTGCTCCCCGTTGACAGCTTGTGTGTGGACACACACTGCTGGGGGCATGCTTAACCTTTTTCTTGCCGCACAACACAAGGAGACACCGACACACGTGCTCATCTTGAAGTTCGGCTTCAATTAAAAAATCCACTTTACTTTTTTTTCCCTCTTGCTTTCACCTTTTCCTCTGTTCTTTCATTCACTTCCTTTGCCTTTTTTTTTTAAGTTAGCCTGGGGCCTTGCAAAGCCTCATCAACCCTTTGCCTTGGCTAGATTGCATACAGGTACCCTCTGTGGCTATTTCAAATGACTTAATTAGCTTCTGAGCGAAGCCTTCGCTCCCCCCCCCTCTCTGTCTCTCTCTTTCCCTGCTAGTCTCTGTCTCTCTGTCTTCAGAGAGAGAGAAAATGATTGAGCCCATGTGACACTTAGTCCCTAGCCGTGTGGTTTCACTTTCTAGGTCATGCTCTGGCTGTGAAGTTGACTGCCTATTACCTTGTAGAATAAGATGACGCACACTGGGATACATGGAGAGACAGTGTGAGGCATGTGCACATACACACACACACACACACACACACACACTCACACTCCTCATTCTGCCTTTTGTTTCTTATTGAAATCTTTTGCTACAATGTGATTGATCCTCCTCTTGATGCAATATTTATTAATAACATCGTCAAACAGATTGTGAAAACACAATAAAAAAATATGTATATATTTTTTTTTAGATTGGCACATGTCATACAACACTGTCCCCAGACTTAAACACACACACATACATACACACAAACACACACACACACCAGAGATCAAGGTGTGTGCTGGTTCTTTGTTTTTATCAGTGACAACAGTGTGAACGCTGTGCCCCTCTGCACGACAAAAAAACCTCCACGTTGCCACTCAGGCACCATCCGGGACACGGCACACACGCACATGCACATGCCATCAAACATGACGGAGGTTGAAAACAGACACATTTGGATGTCACCGCCTGTGTTGTTGTGTTGTTATTACGGCTTTCAAGCGGATTCAGCATGTGCGTATCCAGTCACGTCAGAAGTTGAGTCAATGACAGCTGAATGGTCCCTGTACCTTATTTGTCATCTGTCAAGGTCTTGAAAGTTGAGCGGAAAAAGTTTTTGCTCCATAAAGCTTTATTGTAATGAAGTGCCTGACGGAAAGATGTGACCACAAGGATGTGATCAGTGATGGTCATCAATGGCTAAATGAGTTCTGTGAGGCCTCAGGGTGGGAGCAAGATCTCAGGGGGGTTTGGAGAGCAATGTGCCCGTAAATGTCTCTCTCCTTGGTCCAGCACTTGCTTTGCTGGCTCGCTTCAGGCCTGTGTTAAAAACCTGGGCCTGCTAAATTAAGTTTGGCTGGGTGTACAGCCTGTGGCTCCCCACACACACACACACACACACACACACACACACACACACACACACACACACACACACACACACACACACACACACACACACAAGTGCAATTACAGCTGGTAGAAGTGAGGAATTCACCTATACTAGTGTGCACGGACTCACACATTCTCACATTTCCTGTTCTATTACTGAATCTTAATTGGCAACGTTCTCTGTCTCGGACGGGCCTACAGGTCTTTGGGTGCATCGGCATGCATGAGTAGGCCTGGCAGTGTGGTGAGGAAATGGAGGGAGAAGTAGCAACAGTGGGTACTGGGATGTATGTCCATGCGATGTCATTCGATGATAGAAGAGAGTCTGTGTTTTAATATTGTTTTCTTTTGTTTGTCGTGTAAGTTAGTGTTTTACGGCATTTTGACCTTATGAGATGGTACTTCAGTTTTCTTCTCTTTGGCCGGTTCAACATAAACAAACTGTAAAACAGGAGCCAAAGTCAAAACAGGGCCTTATTTTGTTGTACAGACATATTTGCTCGTGAAAAGTCAGACACAGAAACAAAGAAAATAGAGTTGCACTCCGCTGAGCTCTGGAAAAACTTCCCCAGGCCTCAGAACTGATCACTTTTTGTCCTGTACTGTATTTTTGAATTTACTTACAATTATTCCTCTTTAAAAGTCAGACATGGGCAAGAAAACTGTAAGATACCTTACAAATAATGACACCATTGCCCCACAACACCTCTAACCTCTTATCATAACTGCAAGAATCATTTTCCAGCGTTGTGGAGTAGAGTGACAGTCGTGAGTGGTGTACAGAGACGCTGGACTCTGAGGTTGCAGGGAGCTTTTGGCTGTGAAACACTGAATTGTAAAGAATCAGCAAGATGGAGGGAAGCAACCGCTGCCATTATCACTTACATCTGTACACACAGTCTTGATTTACACAGCTGAGGAACACTTCTCGGGCCTCGGGAGAGGAGGAAAAGTACAAGCTACGCTACAACACCTCGTATGATCGGTTTTGGTATTTCGAAGGATATTCTCATTTTAGCCCTGAATGTCAATTAACAGACTTTTATTAAAAATGCTGCATATGATTGTGTTCATTTGCAGCTGTAACTTAAATGTATTTCATGTTTTACTTTTCATATCTGACACGTCAACACTTGTTGGTTTGTTAAAAGCTTGGTCGAAATCTGCAGAAAGGTTGTTCATCAAAAGAAATATTTTATTTATTCTATTTTATATTGAGACTATCATTTGAAATGTAGCCTGTAGATATAAAGAAGGAGGCCCTTTGATTTGGTTGTTTCATAGAAACAGTGAATATGGATAAATATAGGATTTGGATTTCTTGATAATGTGCTGCGTCAGGATGTGAGATCTTGGTCACGCGGTCGTACCAGGATGAGTTTCAGAGCCCAGCCGTGAGTTGAAGCCTCAACAAGGTGATGATTCACCCTAAATGCGGTGCAGCTGTCTCTGCACCACCAGCACATATCCAGGCCACTTGTTAAAGCCAGCCTTAAAGATGAGGAGATGCCTTTCTCCTCCTCCTCCACCAGCTGAGGAGTTGTCATGTGCTGTCAGCCAGCTTGTTCTCCGTGTGCCTGTCACTGCTCTGCATAGGAGCTCGTGGTCCCAGCACCCTGCCAATAGATGAGCCGTGTGTGTTTGTGTGTGTGATTGTGTGCGTATGTGTGTTTGCGTGCGTGCATGTTGCCCTCAGAGCACTTTGTTGATTCTGCTCTGTGGTGTCAGTGACACATCGAGTTGGTTTACTGGGAGTCCCCGGGTTCCCCCGTGCTGTGTTTACTCCATCTGTTTACTCCCCAAAAACACTCTCAAATCTATTACCTCTCTCTCTCTCTCTCTCTCTCTCTCTGTCTCTCTCTCTCTATCTGTCTGTCTCTCTCTCATTCTCTATTTTTCACTCTCTGTCTCTCTTATTTACTACTGACTTGCCATTTCAAATCAGTAGCTGTTTGCTAGTCAGGTGGTGGGCCTGTCGACAGCCGACGCTCGTCTCCCTCTCAGCAGGAGGCGGGATTGAGTTTCACTCTCAGCCAGCCAGCCATCTTTTTCTTGTCAAAATGGAACACAATCCTGTCTTGGATGGATATTTCCATGTGTGTGTTCTTGATCAGTGGAACAGTTGAATGAGCGACTTTGGTTGAAATGAAATGATAATCATGCACATAACCCAGTAAGAGGGCTTTAGCCATGGAGGTAAGCAGCTCTTTTTGAATGTGGCCCTCAGCTCATGCCAAGGAAGTTGGGGTGGATTGTTACTACCAGGCACTTGAAGCAGTTCTGCCTTAACATAAAATCAGAAGAATGCCCTTCCAAAGCCCACGATTATGTCTTCAGACTGCTGACGTCATCCCACCAGCAGTCCCAGAAATATTTTATTTCCAAGTACATCAAACTGAGAACTGTTGTAACACCTCGTTTCAAGAAGCATAACATGGTCTGAATTTCCTGCACGACAAATTATGTAAATCTATTATCTAATCTGTCTTCCAAAACCAAATCCCTCCTCGTGGTACTCTTGGACTTTCACTGTCTTGACATCTGTGTTTTCCTGTGAGTCAGAAAAGAAGAACAAAGTGAAAAGCCAGGAGACAGAGCTGTCCGTGTGTTGCTATCTCTCCTTGGCTGCAGCTACAGGAAGTGGTCACCGTGTGGGCTTGGATTAGATAACAAAAGAATCTGTCCAGTGGGCCTGAATGAGTTAAGTTCCTGTGAGGAAAATATAGTCCCTCCAAAGGTTATATTTGACAACGAACCATACTTAAATTCATCTCCGGACTGTGAAAGAATCACTGAGTTTTCTTTTCCACACAGCAGCATCACCCCTGAAACAACTTCATTAAGCTGTGTGCTCATTATGCAGACCGTGGTACGTTTTTATAATGCCAGTCCTGAGTCTGTGTGATGGTATGAATTGATAGTTTACATACCCAATGCCAAGGGCACCACCAAGGGCTCATGAATGAGAGATGAAAAGGAGTAGAAGTGGAGCAGAGCAGGAAGATATATATATATATATATATATATATATATATATATATATATATATATAATATATCTATCTATCTATAAATATATATATATATATATATATATATATATAATATATAATATATAATATAATATAATATAATAATTTTTCCCCCTCTCATCCCTGCGACTGGCTAATTAGCCTGCTACACTACCAGGTCTTAGCTGCAGGGACAGGGTTCAATAGTTCACCCATCCACCACTGAGCTACAACCTCAGTAAACCTGGATTAGCTGTCATGGCGGCTACCAAACCCCAGTATTACAACAACTTGTCTTGTTCAGCAACCTGGAGATCGAGTCGGTCCAAAGAGCTGGCCATTGTTGTGAGAGGGATCCTAGTTGCCTTATACACCGCATTATGACATGGTGTTAAAAGACTGGTTTCTTAATGGGATCAGATTTATGACGACTGTCAGTGATGATATAAAAGCTTAGTCTCAGACGTGCCGGCTGCTCCTGTCAATTATTGATGTTATGGACTGTCAATCAGTTTCTGTTGTGACAAACTAAAGCTGTCGTCTTGATTTTTGATATTTCAAGAACTAGTGAGGCTCTAATACATTAGCCCGTGATTAGAAGAGACCCGGTATCCCCTTTTCAGCTCTCTTCTGTAGCTTTGCGTAATTTATTCAGTTAAAAAAAAAAGAAAAAAATTTTTTTTTTCAAGTCATACGTGACTGCCCTGCTTCTTTAAGTTCCTGCTCCCTAAAAGTCCACTTCTCTTATGACTTTACTGAGCAGATGATGGGATGTCCATGACGAGCTACGTCAGCTCACCGCTAAAGCAGGAAGAGATGTAGGGAACCAGTAGTATGAGACCTAAAGAGAAATATAAATATATTTATTTTGACTTGTAAATTTTGTAAATCATTATAGTTATTTCCAGTGTCATTATAGAATTGGTTCTTCTGTAAAAAACAAACAAACAAACAAAAAAAACAACAACAGCAGCAGCTGCAACTGTTTCGCTGCCAATTACTCAATTGTAGCTCATTTTTATTTCTCCTACAAGCTCTCCAGATCCAGTTACTGTAATCTAGCCGTGTAGAACTGTAGGATTACGCAGCACAGAAACATGAGCTTTCATGTCGGCCGGTGTGTAGTAGAGAGCCTGACACACACCCACATGCAGCCCCTGCTGCATTCTTTAACACTGCAAGATATACACTGATGTGAAATACGTGCAGAGGAGGCACCTTTGGAGTTTCTGGGGTTTGTGTTGGTGAAGGGAATGAAGAGACTGATTGACTATTTATTAACAGAGAGAGGTTCCTTCTACATGTAAATAAAAAAACAAAAAAATAGACGACGGCATATTTGAACTCAGTTTGTCCATCGTTATCAGTTATTAGTGAAATGTTGACAGCTCTGTAGATGCATCACTGCAGCGCAAAAACTAAAATGGTGATATCTGAATTTTCACACGCGACTTTTTTTTTTTGTGGAGTAACAAGACAGATTTGCTGGAAGGAAAGAAACAGTGACATGTTTTGACCTATGAGTGTCAGCTCGGTGTGTTTGTCTGCACGAGTACTTTTCTTTGTGTCATTTTTTATTTTTTTTTATCATACATAATATTTCAGTCCTCTTTTGCTCCTCTCTCCTGAAGCAGCGCTAGCCTTCTGCTGCTAGTAGAGCACACTCGACTTGGAGGGTTGATTCGGGATAATGAAGTTGTCAGAGGCGTGTAGCATCGAGGCTGATGGGAGGGCCTGCTAGGCAGCCAATAGTGAGGCTGCGTCTGTGATCAGCCAAGCATGATGGGAGACCACCCTGCGCAGCGAGTGCTGAGGCCCGGCACAGCCCCCAGATCAAAGAGCTGGCCTTCTAATACACCAGCAATTAGAGAGATGCTCCAGCGGAACGTGCACACACACACACACACACACACACACACACACACACACACACACACACACACACACACACACACAAGCGCGCGCGCAAATCTGTGTGCACACACTCGTAGAGATGTAGATGCACGTAAACGTACACATGCACACGTTTAGCAAAAACTGCACCAGTTGCACTCATTACACACCGAGCGTGCAAAGCTTTAGAGAAAGCGAGAAAAGAGCTTTTGACATGAAAGTATATGAAACATTTTTCTCCCGTGCGCCATCAGTTCTGTTCTCTGTGTCCAGTTCTTCTCATCCTCCATCCTCTCTTTCTTTGTTGTCCTCCTTGAGTTAAGATGTCTCATTAACAAGCACTTCTCCTGCCTCCTGTAAGCCTCCAGCTCGCCGCTCCTTCTCTCGCCTCGCCGTCTCTCTCCGTCTTCCCTCCTTTTCCTCGGCTCTGGTCTCTGCTCTGCCCAGGGTTCTTGTTTGAAATTCAGGAGTGGTGCAGTGAGACTGCAATAACCTACATACACATCGCTTTCTCTCTCTCTCTCTCTCTCTCTCTTTCCTTTCTCATTTCTTTTCATCTTTCTGTCTTCTCTCTCATTTGTTCCAACATCACTCCTTTCCCTTTTAACCACAATACCCTTCACCCCTGCCATGCCGCGATATATTTTGAATAAATATTATTAAAGGTGTAATCTATGTATGTATGCAAGAATGCTAATGAATATCTTTATCTTTTCTTTTTCTTCATTGGGCCTGTCGGGCACTTCTTTTTCCTTTCTCACTGCTTCAGGAAGACAGGCTTCTTGATGTCAGCGTGTTCTGTGTTTGCCATTGGTTGATTTAAAATGCTGATGCGTCCTACAGTACCTCCACCTTGCCTTGTTCCTCATTCCACACCATCCTGCTGTCTGTCCCACTAGGTTTGCATGTACATGTGTGTTGTGCTGCAGGCGAAACTCTTCCATGCCCTGTTGACTTCCCGGTGAACTCCTCTCCTGCAGATTAAAATAAAGACTTGAGTGGAGGAGGCCAGATGAGAAGTTCTCGTGCATGCGTGCGTGCGTGGTGGTGTGTAACAACCTGGGCGAGAGTGTGTATTTTGTTTACCGATGTGTCAGCGTGCGGTTTCTATAAAGTTCCTGTCTACTTTGGAAGTGGCATATGTTGCTGTGGGTGGCAGTGCAAGAAAAGCTGGTGTGCTGGTGGGTGACCTGCATTCAAAGAGGAATGAAAAACAACTTTATGCTGCGTAGAAAAGATGCTGCTGTCCCTCCTCCCTTTGCTCAAAGAACGTTGGTGCTCTATTATGACAGCAAGAACATTTTTATCTTCTTTGGTAATCTCACCTTTTGCTGTAGTCAATATGCCGCTTTATGCAATGTTGCTTTAATGTTTCAGATAGAGGACTATTATTGCTATTTTAGAAGGGAAATGCACACTTTTTATAAGTGTATTGATGGACAACTACTGCTAAAGGTTATTACAACTTCACTTTCTTGCTTCATTGTGTGTGTGTGTGTGTGTGTGTACACATGCATTAATCAGAGCAAAAAAACTTAATACCAAAAGAACTTCTGCAATTTCAGTCTGTGCTTAAAAAAAGTTCCTTAAAGTTTGTCAGATGTGACGCTCAGAGGTTCAAAGCCTCTTTGGAGGCTGCAAAACGAGAGCAAACGGCAAATGATTCTTGGCACGGAGCTACGCGTTGGGTCAGAACGTGGGTTTAGGTGTTGGGGCGCTGTAACTCTCTGAGGGAGTTGTGTGTGTGTGCGTGTCAAAGGAAAAAAAGAGCGACAGGCAGGGAGAAGGGCAGATGTTGTATTGATGGCACGCCATGCTTCTCTTCTCCGTCCTGAATAATCATGATCCTGAGCTGATGGGATGCTGCTTCAAAAAGATGGGAGTATGTGTGAACTGTGGCTGAACTGGAACCTGCATATGAACCGAGGCTGGGGGTAACCCAGCCCAGCAGCCATCCTGTTACCCCAACCGGGGAATTCCTAAACCGGATTGATTCTGATATCGAGGGAGAGAGAGAGGGAGTGTTGGTGGGGTATTTGAGCGCTTTTATATCTTCTTAGATGCATGCACATGTTACTAAATTGTTGGTTTGATGTTGAAAATGATGATTTGCTTAGGTGTGCTTTTTGTTGTTTTCATGTGTGATAGGAAAGAGAGGGAGGGAGAGAGAGGATGGGTCTGGCTGGGCTGGCAGGTGAGCAGACGTTTGCTCCAGGCTGCTATGCTACCTTTTGATACAACAGGCTTTGTGGAGACAGACATGATTTCTCTCTTTTTTCCTCTCTCTATCTCACCATCCCCCTCTTTCCAACACTGTCACTGTCAGCGTGTAATCTCTTTAGGGCTTTTATCATCTCCCTGCCTCTGATTTTAGGCTCTCCTTTTTTCTCACTCTTGCCTCTCTTATGGTTGTGTTTTTTTTCTGTGTAATATGGAAGTTGGGCATCAGATTTGAGGACAGATGTGTGTGTTGTCCCACATCAGAGAGATAGGGGGCAGTATACTGTAAGCTTAGATCCACTATCTACCTATCTACCTATCTATCTGTCTATCTATCTCTCTATCCCTCTCTCGTTCATTAAATGCACAAGCTATATTTGATGATGTACCCTGATTTATATACAACCCTGGAAAGGCAAATCTATATTTCCAAACTATTAAGTCATGGATTGAGCTGGATTTGTATCTTCATGGTCATCTTCAGCTCCCACTATCCCAGCATTTTCATCATTCATCTTTTCCTCTCAATCTTCCTCCTGGCTGCCTCTTCATTTACTCTTCTTCCACCTCCCCTCAAAGTTTCCCCTCCTTTAAACGCTCAAAATGCAGCCATGCTAGCACTCGTTAGCGTAGACGGGGGGTATTCATTCTACTGTGGCTGATAGACTCTATAAAAGAGGGGATGCATAAGAAATTGTAGCACTGCATACCAGCTGTGACTCAGTACCATCAACTCAGAAAGGATGTGAGCAGATAAATGCGCACACACACACACACACACACACACACACAAATACACACACATTGTTTGCCCAGATCAAGGCCGTGGCTCTGAGGGACTAGAAGAGATCAGGCACAGAGAGCCTATGGAAATAGACGGCTTTGTCATCGAAAACACCCACCACTCTTCCCCAGAGACACACGGCCGTGATGGTATCCTCACCTAGCAGATGTGTTTTCTCCTTTTTTTTTTTAATATGCTCCTCTTCTCCCACCTGCAATTTACTCACACACACACAAACACACATACATGTATATCTTCTTCGTTTCCCATCCATCCTTTTTGAGGTGTGAGGAGGATGTCGTTTTTGTTTTTGTTTTTTTTTAATCATTATTTTTCCAATTTTGTTCACCACTGTGTATTTTTTTCATAACACTGGGCTTTTCTCCACCATTTTCCTGTTTATGAAGTGACACAATGTTATAAAAACTCCGACATGTAGACATTGTCACGTCCGGTCTTAAAAGGCCGAACAGCTCATACTGTATGATGCATCCAGTCTGTTATACAACTGTGTTTTGATGGTCATAAGTGTATTTCTGTAGAGTATTTTGAGGATGTTACGTTTTAAATTGGTGACGTTGGAATGTGACTCAGTTTCTATCTTCTCCTTTCCAAGTTTTTCTTTTCCTGACCATCCATATTTCTACGCTTCTTCCGTTTGCTAAGCAACGGCGAGCGCTCAGTGTCCTTGAATTGTGAGTCGGCTGCTAGAGGAGGATTACTAGTCAACTATTTGCTGTGTCACTGGGAAGAATGTGCAGGATTCAGAACTTCTCAGAGTGCTGAATGTGTTTCTCTTTCAATGTTGTCTATTTTTACTTCGTTTACTGTGATTGTCATGTCTCTGATACCTCACGACACAGCACAGTTAGAATGCTTGTGAACTTGTACTTTCCATGTCTGTTCACATGCGCGTTTTTAGACCCTCTGATTGTAGCGTTAAACAACGGTCAGAAATGTATCTACAGGTCATTATGATGTCACAGTGAAGCTGACCTTTGACCTTTTGGATATGAAATGTAATCACTTCTTTTCATATCAAATGTTTAACTTCTGGAATCCTGGCCAATGACAATGTTTTGTGGGGTCACTGCGACCTTGACCTTTGACCAGCTTGTCCTTGAGTCCCAGTGGATGTTTGTGCCAAACTCGTAGGAACTCCCTGGAGGTATTCCAAGATTGTAACTTTTGTGACAGTGTGATGGACGGATGGACAACCTGAACGCCTCCAGCTACAGCTGTTGCTGGCACACAAGAATCCATTTGACTTCCTTTCCAGAGGATTTTTGCTATCCAGCATGCAACTGAATGAGTAAGATAACCAATATTCAAAGCTCATCTTTTTATCCGCTTTTGTTTTTACTCATCTTCTGTATTTACTCTTCTTCTACTCTTCTTCATTCTCTAAATGCAGTGGGTTCGACAGCTATTTCTATTCCCCATCCACCCTCCTTTTATTTCCTCCTTATTTTCCTTGAAGCTTAGCAGCAAAGCAGTTGTGTGAACTGTTTAAGCCTCAGTGTGTGGCAGATGAAAATAACACAAAGTAAAACCATTCCAGTCGCTACTATTACGGAACACCTGGAGACGGTCCTCTCTCTCTCTCCCTCTCCCGCGTCTCTTTCTCAGTCTGGTAGTTTTGGCAACCCTCCGTAGCTCATCAAAAGCAGATTATGAGTAATTGTGAGTGTGTGTTTCTTTAAAGGGAGTTGTGCATAGGTGAATGTGTGTCCCTCCCTAAATCAAGAGGCTTTACCTTCCCTGGCCGCTGCCCTACTGAGCTGGAGTGGCAGACGTGGATGTAGAAACGCAGATACCGCGCTAATGCTTTGATGTGCATCTGCGGGGTCGTCATCATGGCGTGGTCAACAGTCAAGTAATGCTTGGAAAAATGCCGCAGGCGTGTGCTGCGTTCGGCTGTACAAACAGGAGCTGTGGCTCAGGCGAGAGTTGAAGAGCTGCAGACGTGGCTGAGAGCCGCCGAAAGAAGACGGAAATGAGTTGTAAAGTTGCTGGCGGATGATTTAAAAGAGATAAATAGGATTTCAGAGAAAAAAATACTTTTCTGATAGGTTTTCATCATGTAAATAAAAATGCACATGTGGTTTTATTTCATAGTTCAAAATATTGGTCATTTATGGTCCGATTTGCATTGGGAGGATTTATTCGCTCAAAGACATCTTTCATTTTAAAGTGGATAGTAAAAACAGTTTGGTGTCTGATACCAGCAGCATTTTCAACAAGTTGCCACCTGGTCAAGTCCAACACGCGCGGTTATAACCCTGTCACATTACATCAGGACGCCATCTACAATCATCACCGTCATTGTTCAAGTATCAAAACCTTTGGTTCTCTTCTTTTGTGCAATGACAGCTGCCCAGCAGAAGTAGACACAACATGTCTGTCAGGCCGCACACATTCTTATTTCAATAAGGTGATTATGTATGAGAAGAAACCACTGTGTAACTGTGACGCATACAAAAACCTGTAGTTTGTAGTTGAAGGTTAATGTTTTAGTTTGAGTTGATTAGTTCCATCCACGTAATGATTTTAATTCCATTAAGGGTCCAGTTTCTCATATTAGTTTCTCAGTAACAAACCAGAAACATACACTCAGTTTTGGAGATGCATCACTTTTAAAATACAGCAGTGGCCAATGATGTTTCTGTATCTGCTGTGGCCTCTCCCTCCATTTTATCCTGTCCCTCTCAGCAGAACCCATCATGCATAAGTGGGCAGGTTCTGTGCTGATACACCATCCACACACAGAGCAGCTCAACCAGATAAAGAACCTTGCAAGTGTTCTTTGAGCACAAATTTATTTTTGAATCAAGGTTGGACATTGAGCCAGCCCCGTGCCCTCGTTCTCCTCTTTCTCCTTCCATCCACCCATTCCCACACCTGAGATTTGAGGGTCTGTCGTGCCCAAGTTGACCACATGTTTGCAGGGTCAGCCAGAGTAGCTGGGCGAGAGCCAGCCTGCTGAGAGCCAGGACCAGGACAGCCCAGGGTTTGGTTGACCAGCAACCAGACCTGGAGTGTGGCTAGATAGGAGCTGGAGGTGGGGCGAGACTGTGGAGCTTGTATCCTGCTGATTAGAGCGATGTGCCATCTCCACACATGCTCACACACACACACACACACACACACACACACACACACACACACACACACACACACACACAGGATAGGCTTTTCAACATACCACTACCCTGGCCATGACCCCCCGAACTCAGGAAATCTGTGTTACAACTGTGTGTGCGTACGAGGAGGGAAACGTCAAAAGTGGCGCACAAAGGTTTTTCTTTTTTCTTTTTCTGATGGGTAATAGCATAAACTTTTCACCCCTCTTTCCCATGTGATCTGACAACACGGCATACCAGGGAAAGTGCGCCTTTCTTCTGCACTGACTGTGTGTGTGTGTGTGTGTGTGTGTGTGTGCGTGTGTGTGTAAGACTTGTGTGTGTTTGAGCTAATAGCAATAAGAGCGCTGGACTGTGGATTACATCTTGTTCAGACAATTATCTTTCCACAAGTCAATTCAAGGTCAGTTTTACAAACCCATTTAGAAAAAAAATGCTTCAATCAGATGAATGAAATTGTTGTTTCCAACATCTCAATGCACTTTTCATTATTCTTGCTTCACATTTGTAGTGTTAATTCTTACAGTGGTAAATATCTTTATTTTTATGCCTCGTGTCGGTGACAGCGTGGATGGTGGCGTCATATTTTCAGGGTCCATCCATCCCAGTTGGGTTTTCCTACATCTAGAACATCCTAAGTATGATCTTTCAAATTTGAAGCGGGCTCAGATTCGGGGAAGAACAGATTTGATTTTGCTGGTGTGTGTGTGTGTGTGTGTGTGTGTGTGTGTGTGTGTGTGTGTGTGTGTGTGTTGAGTTTGTTGCTCAACCCTAAATCAAGAGTATGAGGCCTGATGTTTGGACCTTAGTTAATAGGCAGTGCGTGCGCATGTTTCTGCGCTTGTGTGTGCTCAGTCTTTAGCAGTGTGCCACGTCTCAATCCCCTTATTCTTAGATAATTGTGCGGCAAGTCCTCAGCCTCCCCTTTAACCTGAAAACCAAGCTCATTGCGGCCCCCAAAGAACCCCCGTCTCCTCCCCACAAGGTAAAGAAAAAAAATCCCAAGTTGTCCTTGTGCATAAAAGTGGATTCTACTCTCCAACACCTTTTCAAATTAATATTTGTGATGGGCGCCATTCTGCCAGCCCCAGTTTCTGTTCCCCACCTTTGTTCCTGCGTTTGATGTAATGGAGGCAAGGACAAAGAGGAGAGCAGGCAGAGTGTGTGAAAATGGTAGTTAAGTGGGCTTAAGGGCTCCTTCAGTAGCTTCTGAAAGGCCTGGACCCTGAATAGGACCCTCGCACTGCTAAGCTGTAGTGCAGTAAACAAGACAGGTCCAGCACAAAGGTGCGTCTTAAATGAGCACAGACACCCTCCTCCTCCTCTTTCGACTCACCCCAACCTCCCACCCGACTCTGACATCTGGCCAATCCCAAGATCTGTCTGAGTCCTCTCTCACCCCCTCACCGCTCCCCTCTCCCTTTTTTATTTTGCCCTCATTCATATCTTTTCTCTTGTTCTTTAGTGTTTCATTGCACTCTCCTCTGGTGTGTGTGTGTGTGTTTGTGTTGTGCTGGTAGAGGCTGGACGGCGGGGGACAAGGCAGGCCTAGCCTAGCCTGCCTGCCTAGCCTGCCATGTCCCCTGCGCTTGGGCGGTTCAGCTCTTTTGTTTAGTTAATTGCAATGAGTATAATGTACTAGTCTCTCGGAGGTCCGCAAAAGACAATTAGACAATCCCAAGAATTTAATGAGACACCAGCAGCCCCAATCCCCCATACTCTGCTTTGAGAGACACCCTACTCTCTGTTGGCACCGACTGTGATGTTGTGAAGGAGGTGGGGTGTGTGTGTGTGTGTGTGTGTGTGTGTGTGTGTGTGTGTGTGTGTGTGTGTGTGTGTGTGTGTGTGTGTGTGTGTGTGTGTGTGGTGGGGGGGGGTTACGATGCTGTCTCTTGTTGTGTTTTTACCAGATTGTTTGTCTGCCCATCAGAGAAATCACCAGAGGGAATATAAAAAACAATAAGACGAGAAAATCAAGTACTCTTTTGGTTTTACGTGGAACTGCTACCCCATCTCAAGTACTGCTCTTCCTGGACAAGACAGTACTTCCTGGGAACATCCATGTAATTATTAAGAGTGATTATCCTGTTCACCCACTGAAGGGACGGAGTACTTGACAGTGTCATCCCCGAAAGGAAGAGGGATGGCTGGGGGGGCCTGGGTGATAGACGAAACCCTGGGTGGCCCTTTTAAGGACTTCACCCCACTCCTTTCTCTCACTTTTTCTCTCCGTCTCTATTATTCCTCCCAGGGTTCTCCCTTACTCTGTCTGTTTCTGTCATACATTCCGTGCTGACCTCTTTCCAACGCCTCTCTGGATCTCGCCAAGATAAAGCCCTTAAACCTGGCCTTTAAAACATAGGACATATCCATAAGTGATTAATTATGTCTTTCTTCACCTCACATGGAGATTAATTAATAATACCAATCTGCCATCGTTAAGTACGTGTAATTCCTGGCCTTAAAACCTACACTTGAAGAAAAGAGGGTTTCCCTATATTTGTCTTGTTTTCTCTTGTCTCCTCCACTCTTTCTCTCATTCTGTCATTCCTTTACGTTTTTCCCTCCCTGGCTAATCATGGTGTTACAACAAAAGACAGGGCTCCATTATTGCATGTGTGCGTCCCAGAAGAAAGGAAATGAGAACGGGACAGAGGGTGGCCGTGGCCTGACACCGCACTATTAATCTTCCAGTAAAGCCTTGTCAGGCAGAAACGGACACAAATGGATCACTCCCATTAACTGGGGGAGTGTAGGTAAGGGCTTTAACAAGCGTTTACCAGAGTCCATTTTCTCACTAATGAAGAGGGGGAATACGCAACCTCCCATCCAAACCTGCCAGACCGCACTTAAAGGTCTAGCTGGAGGAGAAAATATGTGAGCATGGATAAAAAGCTCTGCTAGCAGTGCTGACACGTTGTATCAGACACGGTGAAATGGTAAAGCTTAGGCCACCTTACAGTCCGCCCCCAACCCCGTGGCCGAGAAAGGCCTTGGCAGCCGTATTCTGGCCCTGAGAACCTGTGAAATTCAATCGAGATCATCACGGCTGCTTCCCTGTATGACCCGTGTGAAGTCAAAAAGATAAAAGTACCCCCTGCCTTAGTTCTTTGCTATCGTCTAAACCTTGCTAGCATGACCGCATGCAAGCTAAGCTGTAAACAGACGTAGTTTTACTTGTGATCCTCCTTCCAATTTCTGTAAAAGATATTCAGGCACAAGAGTGCAGGGTTGTTGCATTCTTTGACAAAGTCTTTTGGGAAACCCGTCCCATAAGGGCTTTGTGTTTATGCACTATGTTTTAAACATGTGTCTGTCATCCTCTCTTGCTGTCTCCTGAGCTGTCAGGGCCACAGCTCTGTCCACGCAACCTGCCGCTACTGTGGCACGGCCCTCGGGGATGTCTCGCCATCGCACTCCCACAGGGCTGTGTGTGTGTGTGTGTGTGTGTGTGTGTGTGTGTGTGTGTATGTGTGGTGTCATACATGTGCACAGTGTGTGTTTGTATCAGAGTTAGCAAGAGAGAACTGGACGTTGACTTTCTGCTGCATAATGTCACTTTTCCCTTGACGCAAGGCGGATGGGCAAGTGATGGTTGGCAAAGAAAACAAGAGACGAGCTGGAAAGATTTTTTTTTTTTTTTTAAGGCGCCAACTGCGGTGGCGTAGTATAATTCATCACCACCCTTCTAGATGTCAGAGTGGTCAGGTTAGTAAAGTTATTCAACTGCAGGTTGTTAAAAAATCATAAAAGTTAAGTTGCCCTCAATATGACCCAATTATTTTATTTCTAACCTCCAGCAAGCAAGTGTTTGTCTGTCTGATAGCAGGGTCACACTAAAACACTGAGGCTGATTTTCATCAAACTCCTTGGAACACACCAAGGAAGACCAACTTTGATTTTGTGGGTGGAACTGTAAAAAAAACAACGAAAACAAAAAAAAAACCCATAGATTTATTTATTTTATTTTATTTTTTAACTTTGTTTGTAATATTGTTCAGATAAGTTGCAAGTGCTCTGAGAGCCGGGCTGCCATTGTAAATGAAGAGAATTTTTGATGACTTCTCTGGTTAAATAAAGGTTAAATTGACTTAAAGCAAAAAATTCAAAACAAAACAGAAGA
>NC_141325.1:4000000-4032500 GCF_037954235.1 Aulostomus chinensis
GCGCGCGCGGGCGCGTATATATTGCACTCACAATGTGTAATACCGCCACAAATAGAAATGAACTGACAGATTTCAGATATCAAAATTATCTCATGAATTGCAACAGTCGTCGTTGTCAGGACCACCAGTTTTCTCCGTGGCCCCCCCTCCTAGGTCACAATAACAGGGCAAGGGTGAAGGGATTCCTCTTTGACCTTTGACCCATGGAGGTCACAGTGTTCCTGTGATGTTGGCTGAGATTAATACCCTGGACACAGCAGCATGGTCTCATTATCCACCAACACACTTCAGATAACTGCCATCAGCACATCTGCATGATTTATGTCACACTTTGCTACACCTGCTGCACCTGCATGAAGTTGTTTAGCTTTTCACCAGACAGAGATACTGTAAAAATGTCTTTTTATCATTGACCATATCCCCCCCACATGTGCGCATGTGTATTATTCTGCCATGCGGATGGCTCGGTGCTGCATACATGTGTTCAAGCATCTGCAATGTTTAGATGTGTCCTGCCATTGACCCTGGCTGGCTCAGTCGGTACATATGGCCATACGTCTCACACCCACCGCGTGCTCATGTGTGTTAACACACTAACTACCTGTCCAGATGGTGAAGCAGGAACATTCATCGACAGGACCGTGGAGTTGGCGGGATTGCGTTAAATGCACTAGTTTGCCTTCTTTTAGTCTCGTGCAGGAGTGAACAATGAACGAACATTTGAGGCACCACCGTCATCATAATCATCATCTTTATTTAGGACCTCTCTTTCCTCTCTCAGTCCATGGCCTCCCTTCCTCCCGTGCAGTTATTAGTGTTCTTCAGGACAGCAGAGCTCCTGTTTTCCTTCTTTCTTTTTTTGTAGCTTCACTGCTCCCCCCCCCCCCCCCCGCCTGATTTATACATTAAATAGTTAGGCAGGAGGGCAGGGACGCACCTATCATTCCATGATCTATATCTCTCTGTGCCCTCATTAAAAATACATGTGTATGCTTAGGGGAGACAATATAGAATATATAAATCAAAATGCTAACGGCATCAGAATAAGCCTCCTGTATTTATTTCCCCATAGCTTTCCCTCTGTGGGCTCTTCCTGCTTACTGTATTTCCTCTTCTGTGTATGTGGCAACTACATGTTTTTTTTGCTCTTAATATTAAACTGTAGCAAAAGTATTTGTTAATATATGATGATTTGATCATCTGCTCAAGCATCACTGCTGGCTGTTTTTTTGATGCTTTACTGTGAAAGTTGGAAGATTGCACAGACAGTATCGCGCGTGCTCTACATTTCCTGAGTTCACATTTACTGTTGCATCCTCGCACAAGACAAGCTGTTCCTATGTTTAAAAAAAAAAAAAAAAAAAGTTGACAAATGACTTGGGTAACATTTACTTGCGCAATCAATAGCTCTGACAATTTCCACCTGGACGGTGATTAATGCTACATCCACCCCCAATCTAGCAACCCCCACCCCCCAACACTGCACCTCCCTCTGTGTGTGTCGTGCTGGGAGCAGATGAAGCAGGCCCTCCAAAGTCTGTGTATGTCAGCGTATGTGTGTGTGTGTAATTGTGTGTATGTGTATATATGTATGTGTGTGTGTGTGTGTGTGTGTGTGTGTGTGACATTGTCTGTCCAGGATGCTTCCTCTTGATCAATCACCAAGCACGGAAAGTGGCTGAGCAAAGTCACACATTTACTGACGTGGAGTACAGTAAATAAACACACGGTTACGATGGGGAGAGAGTAACTCAAGTAGTTTGCGCGAGTGTCATTATGTCTATCCATTCACCAAGGTGCTGAAAATAGACAGGTCGGGAGGAGCGAGACAGGAAGAGAAAGTGAAACAGAGAGAAAGAAATGTAAATGCGAGCATGAAAAGAAGCTGAGGCATCGGGGATCAGAAGCTGTGCTATTCTCTTCACTTCCTCCACCCCACTGCTCCACTTTGAACTCATTTATAAATATTCAGCTCCACATATAAACAATTTCCAAATGAGCCCAGACATTCATGCCAAGGTTAAAAACTCTGCTGCTTATTACAGCAACAACTACTTGACTAGCTCCAAAGGTTAGCCTCGTATTCTCACCTAAACCATTTGTGCTCATTAAGATCAAGAAAAAGATCATCATTACCACAGCGTCTTCTTTACTTTGACCAAATTAGTTTACGACTACATTAGTGGAAGCAAACATCAAAATATAGTCTTTGAACTTTGAAGTGAAAAGTTGAATTTAGAGAAACTTAATTAAATGTGCGCTCTTAATGAGAGGAGATCCTGATACAGTGGGCGATTTGTTCAAAATTAACTCAGAGGGCAGACGAGGAGATGAAGCTGCGGTTTTCCTGACTTTCCCGATGTTAACATCTGTGTTGGCTGCTCACTTGATTGCTTTGGATGTTGACTTATGAAGACGGTCCAAAAACACACACCTGTATTTCATATATCTCATATGTGGGCATTTCTGCTGCTTAACTTACAGGCATCTGTTGTTACTTCAGTCTTATGTCCTTCTTTTCCTTGTCAGCTTTTATGTCTTTTTATGTAAAACTGTGAGATAATGATATTGAGTAAAGTTGAGGTCCTCTCAAGCAGACCCCCCCCCCCCACCCACCCCGACTATCCAGAGTTATCAAGAGGATGATGGATTTTGTGCTGACAGGCTGATGACAGTCCCATCTCATACCCTCTCACATCACCCCTAAGATCCACACATGTCTTTTCATAGCCCCCGTGGTACAGTAAGTACTTTCCTGCCCCTCTGTTCTTAGCGAATAGCTGTGTGTTCTGAAGGTACGGGGGGTGGGGGGTGGGGGGTGGGGGTGGTGTCTCAGACTGGTGCTGTGTTGAAATGAGAAAGGGGGCACTGTGACTTAATCTGACAGTACTGTGCGATCTGTGTGGTATCTCCGCCTCAGGGAGAGGGGGAGTGGGAAAAAATGCAGAGAGAGCGGGAAAAGAGGGGGATTGGATGGATGAAAAAGCTCACGTAGAGACGGAGACAGACAAGGTCACACAAAGCAGGGTGGCCCTGACAGAGAGGGAGAGCGTGCACTTATTACAGTACACCGTCCCTCTCAGCGACTTCATACCTCTCCGTCTGTTTTTCATCCCGTGAGCATTTTTTGTACTGAAATGATTCAGCTTTGCTTATTTTCCAACTTCGCCTTTCTTTTCGGTCAGCCATTGTGCCTCGCTCCCATCTCAAACCTGACTGCAGCCTGCAGACATCCCTCCCCTCCTCCTCATCTTATTGGGTATGCCATGCTGGGTGACCCTTTCCCTATTGTCACTCAAGCCTTAGTAGCGAATCGGGAGCTGGGAAATGCTGAAACAAGGAAGTGGAATGAAGGCTGCTGAGAAAAGGGAGCGCCCCTTGCCCGGATCCAAACAGCCCCCGACAGAAATCTAATAAGCCAAGAGCCAATTTTAATGGACACTCATAAACTGCACGCTGATTCCTGAGTCTCAGTGCACTGACACACAAACGCATTAAAGTGCAATGCAAAAAAGAGCATTTACATGCTCCTATTCAGCAAACCGTGCATACAAGCTCAAATTCACACAACCATACCATCCACTTTCCTCACTGCATGCACCCGTGACCACTATCAGCCGTGCTTTGTACCTGTCAAGTGTTGTCCTTTTCCTTGTGCCCAAAGCCCTGCTCACTACATGAGAGCTCTCACATCAAAGCTTCGCTGAGCTCCGCACGCACAGATGAAACACCCTCTCACGCCGGCCGCCTTTCTCCCCACTCCCGCACATTAGGCGCATTTCATTTCATTACAACGCCACTGGAAAAATAGAGGTGCTGCTGTCTTAAAGGGACATCTTATTTACTCTGGCTCGCACCTCTGTACACACACACACATACAGACACACGTCATCCGCTAATAATTCACATAGAAGGGAAACTAATGATCTGTTACCATCAAAGTTTTAGTGCATCCAATTTAACCATCAAAGATTATTGGTAATAGTCTTACGACAGCTGTTGGGGACTTGAGTTTTGCAATGATAAATCACAAATATTGCTCAGTTTGTTTGATTTATATTGCAGGTTTATACTTGTTTCTTTTCTTCTTCTTTTTTTTGCCTGATTGCGGTTTTTTTCTGAGATCCACAATGCTCTGTGGGTCGAGATGGGATGATGATGATGATGATGATGATGATGATGATGGAGGAGGAGGAAGGGTTCCTTCACAGTGATGAGACAAGCTCCGGTTTCCGTAGCAGCGACAGCCTTTGTTGTGCTATCTGATGCAGGACAGGCCGACAAAGGAGTGCTAAGGAGCGTCCAGAGCAGGGTGATGGGGGTCGGGTTTCCCTCCCTTAGAGGGGTCGGGACGACCCTCTTGACCGCTGGCCCCGGGGCAGGGACTCAGTGTGGTGGTGGCACAGGGGCACCCACAGGGCATGGGAAGAGACTTAGCCTGCACACTGCAGCAGAAAGACAAGACTGCTAGAGGACTGCGTTTGTGTGTTTTATTTAAGACAGCATGTGTGTGCGGGACAAAGGCAAAGCGACCCAACGTTAGAAATCTGTGTGAGAGAGATTTAGTGGTATAAAAAGCAGGGTGACCCAAGGTTTGCTATGTGCATTTGTCTACGATTCAGACTTTGACAGCACATCACAACACAAAGATCAGATTTAGCCTGTGTAGTCTTCAGTGTATGTGACTGATTTAACAGTTAGCGTGAAGACTGAATGACCCGGCTCTGGAGCAAGAAAGAGTTAGCTGTCACAAAACAACGGCAAGACTGGGACGATGATCATGAGCTCTGTGGGAGAAATTACTTGTGTGGATTTGTGCCATCAAATGTGAATATTTTTATTTTCCCAAAATATTTTTTTTTTAATCGTCTGCTAATCAGTTTGTCCAGTTTTAATACTTGAACCTTCCAAATTTCAAGAATTACTTTCAACAAAAGTTTTATTTCAAATTTAAACAAAAAAATCCTCACGTAATGATGCTTATCTACTTGCCTCAGACTTATTTTTGCATATTTGGTCACTGGAGAGAGGAACGTGAGGAGGAAGTGGCGAGCGGTGTTCTAGACCTCTCCAGTAGAGGTGAACTCGACGGCCCTGCTCCTCCAGACATAGCACGCCGACAACACTGGCCGCCTTTACAGCAATATCCTTCTGGGTGATTGAGCAGCTGAAAGGGTGAGTACTATTAGCTTGGTTAGGTGTGTTAGCCTCTCCAAAGGCCAGAGGCTACATCCAGGCCACTCAGGGTTGGCATAAGGACGCCAAAGGCCAGGAAGCGGGCTACTTGGGCCACTTGATGTTAGCATCAGAAGGCTGAAGGCCAGGAAGGGTTATTGACCAGGAGGGGTGAGAGTAAACAGGGTTGTAGGCCACTCAGGGTTAGCATCCGAACACGTGGAGCAGTGTTGCTAAACCATTAACTTTTGGCCTTGTGAACCAGGATTAGGGGGAAGCTGGAATGCACACAAAGTGATGTGATGTGAGGGGAAAAACTCTTCCCGCTCCTCCTGTCACTCTGTCCCTCGGTGTCACGTTTGATCACAGCTCATTGCTATTCTTATTTTCTTTCATATCTGTTTATTTAAACCATTGATGGAGTTTAAAGCCTCTGATGTTTTTGCCATGTACGCTGAATTAGTCTGGTCCGTTATTTTATCAGGCTGCCACCAGTGGGCAGTGCCACAAAGCTGGTGTGGATCTGCTTGGACTTCATCTCTCTCTGTCTCTCCCTCGCTCGCTCACTCACTCCTGTTCCCTTTTTTTTTTTTTTCATCTGGTCATCCATCTGTCGGCATGTGCTCTTGTGCGTCTTAAATTCTGGTATTTGTGTGCAAATGTATCTGTGATGTCTGAAGGCTAAATTTAATCTCCCTAATAGATCCTCATCCATTAACTCTGCAGCTTTTACTTTTGCCACTCTACAATATACACTCTCTCTCTCTCTCACACACACACACACACGCTCACTCACTAACTCAGGTAATATACCAGATATAAATCACTCGCTAAATTACTCCACTTATCTCTCAGTAGAACACAAAACTGAGATATATTTCATCTTCCCATAGATGCTGTTATCTAGTGGAAAACAAATCTTGAGTGTGAAAATTAATTAGTTGAATTTTAAGCTAACATATATATTTTTTGAATGCATTTTTTTTTAATGTTATCATGACTAATTTATACTTGATTTATTTTTTAATTTATTTTTTTTTAACAAATGTATTTATTTATGAGTTTTTGCATTACGAATATGTCCAGTGAGAGGAAAAGGGAGCGAGGCTCAGACTAATTTTATAATCCGAATAAGTGAGAAAGCGTCATTTTGCCGTTGTCAACACACGGCAGGTGCTAAGGGAAAGGGTGTGTGGCAGGTTTGATGTGGATGGGCGCAGAAGGGACAGGCACATAATCACACACTCTCTCTCACACACACACACACACACACACACACACACACACATGCACACATCAACGGAAGACAAGCGCATTAACACTTATTAAAGTAGAGGAGATATGTGCTGCCTTGAGAAGTCAGTGAGGAAGCAGAGCGACGTCTCACATCTCCTAAAGGTCTATTTGGCAGCGCTGATATCTTTCATACTCTTTAGTGTGTGTGTGTGTGTGTGTGTGTGTGTGTGTGTGTGTGTGTGTGTTTTTATTGCATGCATCCATATATTTCAGTCTTGGGGTGTTTTATGTGTGTATTCTCAATAGGGCTTTTGATGCACGTGTGTGTGTGTGTGTGTGTGTGTGTGTGTGTGTGTGTGTGTGTGTGCTCCACCAAAGTGAAGCAGGAATCCATCTATTTCCTGCTTTAGTTTCAGAGTGCTTGGGACAATAAACACAGTTAATTAAAGTGTCTTCACAGTTGAAGAAGTCGCTCAAAGTTACGACTAAATTTCCTCTTCTCCTCGTACACGTCCCCGCTCTCTCTTCTGTCTGTCTCTCTTTTATACAGCTCCTCTTTATTCTCTTTTTTTATATCATGTAAGTGGTGTGGAAACTTTCTAATTTTACCTTTTAGTTCGAGGTGTTTTTATAGTCGTTTGTCTGGAGAAGGTTCAAATCAGGTGCGTGCACAGACACATGTGCGAGTCCTGCGTTGAGCGATGGTGGGAGCGATTGGGTTTGATATTAAGTGACACATGGCCTTTGGAGTCACTAAGTGCTATTCACTGACTGAAACCACCGTCATTGAATTCCAATGCCCCCGGTACTTCTCAGGCTTATCCCTGCACTGACACTCTCCTCTGTCACTCTCTCTACTGTTTCTTTCTGGATGGATTTGCATTTTTTTTTTCCCTTCAGTCATTTAACAGTTTGGGGTTTTTAGAAGTGTTGTTCTGGTATCGTTTGCTCTTATAAATCCGCTGCTGAGCTCATGAGCCACCAGACGTAGCCGCAAAGTTGCTGAACTTTTGTAGCTTGGAGTTACCATGCGATATTCTGCTAACTTCACTTTGTAGGATTAATAAGGGTTGAAAAAAAAAAACCCTATAATTTCACGGACAAAAAAAGCAAACAAACAAACAAACAAAAACGCCTCTCTGGAAATGAGAAAAATACACAATTCCTTGTCAGTGTGAAATGTTGCATTTGGCTGTGCCTACATTAAAAAAATAAAAATAAATATATATATATATATATAAAATGAAAATATAAAGAAATATTGGCCACAATATTCCACAGTTACTCTTCCTTTGAGTCAGACCATGATTTGATTTTTAATAAAGCTTTTTCCTTGAATAATGTACATAAGGACCTTGAATTAAAGTCCATTTTAAATTATTGGGAAAATAGTACTCTTCATCAGTGTTGCTAAACTAAACTAAATTGTTTTAAGGACCTCCACCCATTTATGCATCTTAATTTCATTTTCATTTTCCACTTTGTGTTACTGAAATACTGGATATTTTATGGGCATAGTTGGGTTTGTTTTTCTTGTGTTAACTTTTTTTGTGTGGACCTTTTTAATAAAAGATTTTTTTTTGTCTCAATAACCTGGTGAGGTAAATAATAATTACAATAATTAGACTTATTATTGTAATTTTATCATGTTGTTTTTTGCATTTGATTACAAATGTGGGAGTTTGGCACAGTATTTATTTATTTTTTGATAAAAGTTATGTACAAATGAAGTTCATTGTGATGCATCATGTAGATCCATACTTAATTTATCATGGTATTGTATTTGTTTTAGGAGGGCTACAGCGTGATGGTGCTCAACCCAAATGAGAACTACCTGGAGGTGGAGAAACCATCGCCGGCTCTGCCCGGTCTGACTGATCCCTCGGATGAACCTGCTGAAAAGAGGGAACGCAAGGATGACAAAGAAGGCAAGAAGAGGAGAGAATTTTATGAGAAGTACCGCAACCCTCAGAAGGAGACGGAGACGGAGCGGATCCCTATACGGGTAAGTCTCCGAGGAAGGGAGGGAGGGAGGGACGCAGAGATGGAGAAAGGGAGGAGAGAAAGGCAGGAAAGAAGTGTTTGGAGAAGCGTGGCGGAGGGACAAAAAGATAGATATTCATCAAATGTGGACATGGCCCGAAGAAGAAGGTCATGGGAACAGGTAGGAGACCTAGGTGGGGAAAATGGGAAGGATTTTTGGCAATTTTTGAAGACAAAAGAGGCGAGAAGGTGGGGAGCGGAGGAGAGTGGGAGGTGGCTAGCTGAGAAGGCAAGGGAAGGAAATGTTAAGTAATGAGGGAGGAAGGGAGGATGGGAAGCAGAAGGAGAAAGAGAGGCTCTTGTGTGGTCAGCCTGTGTGTGAAGAGGTTGGCCAGGCTCCAGTCGCCTCTCAGTGAGCAAGTGTTAACCACATGGCTACCTCCTTCTCTCCCTCTTTTCATCCCTTTTTCCCTCTCTCTCTTTCTCTCCTCGCTCCCTCTCTCTCTCTCTGAGATGGTGGGCTGTTCAGTGCAGCTTTGGCCCTTCACTCTTGTTGACCACTGGGATTATTATCTCCCTAACACACACTCTGCAAACACACTGCAAAATTCTTATCATATGACACTAAACGTACACCCTCTAATCGCGCACACATATACAGATGCACACACACACTCACACACACGTGCGTCTGGAGCACATTGTGGTCAAACAAAGGAAGTTACCCTTTACAAACATCCATTGTGAACATCAATCTTTTAATTTACCCTTCCCAACGTTTTCATAATTTACAGCCTGTGGAAGATCGGCACTTTTTAAAAAGCTCTCCTTCAGTAAGTTAAAGATTAAGCGCAAGATTAGCGAAGCATTTTCCTGGAATACCAAGTGTGTCCTCCTCATTTATCTGTGTCTTACCTCTGTTGATGGCAGCGCCGTCATTGTAATGCCTGTATGCTCATACGTGTGTGTGAAAGACGTCAGTCTCTAATGTCTGACAAGACTTAGTGCTGCTGTGGGACTAGCCGGCGGAGTGTGAGCTGTCAACTCAGGCACCCCCCCCCCCCTTCAACCCCTGGCAATACCTTAACACACTAGAATAAGAGGTAATTAGCAGTGGGGTTATCGTACTCCGTCACACGATCCCCCCATCACACAGCTGATGAACCGGCAGGTTGCGCTCATTGCAAACATTTCTTGTAATGTAATTTCGTTTCACCCGCTCTCATCCGCTGTCTCTGAGTGGCTCAGACAGCCTTGATATTTCTTATCTTACACTACGTTAGAATTCAAAATGCATTTTTGTGTTTGCATAAGGATTTGTTCAGGATCTCAACTCTAGTCGGCCTGAGAGCCCGTGTGTGTACATGCGTGTGCTGGTACCTGCTGGCTATGATGCGAGCTGGCGCTATTCTAAAGGTGCAGCTTCAAAGACTGTCATAGGGAATAAGTTGAGCTTCAAAATCTGCTGTTACCAACAAATTCCTATTTGTGGTTTAGGTTGAAAGATGAAAATGTCACGCTGGTCAGTACAGTTCTGACCCCTACCCCCCCACCCCCAGCAGTCTTCTGGAACTGGTTCGGTTTTGCAGAGTCTGACGTTGACTAAACCGCTGTCCTGTTTGTCTTGTAGCAACTAAAAGGCAACAGCAGCACAACTAATTTATTCCAGCCTCTCAAGCAGAGGCAGTCAGCTGAATGGGAAAAGTGTGTGTGGAACTGAGAGTAGCACACAGCGCTGTCAGACCCAGATCACTTGCAGAATTTTCCTATAGTCTCATATGATAAGAAGTAGAAAGATTATACAGATGTGGCAGCGTTTCATATCGTCATATGGTCCCCATATATACAGCCACATTATAATAACATATTTGTCCTTTGTACTTTGTTCATAAAAAAAGAAACTGATTAAAATCGTAACTGGGGTGTGGCGTCCTTTTATTTTTGACCGTATCGCCAAGCCCTAGAAGTCATGATCTCTCTCTCCACTTCCCTTCTTTTCTCCTCCGCAAGTATCTCTCCTCCCCCTCCCCGCCTCCTCTTGCATAAAATCTTTAGCGCTCGGTAACTTTAGCAGTGATTATTAATACCAAGATTTCCCTACCCCACAAGGAAGCGTGCAATATTATTCACATCTTGATATTGAACTTGTCTTGCTTTCCCCTGGTTTGCATAATGCATGCCAGATAGGATAAGATGCATCGAGCCAAAGGCAATATGCAGCTGCGGTGTGTCTTTGGAATACTGCGCAGTTCAGAAGTCCTGGCTTTTTACGAGACAAGAAAGATAACATTTAAGAAAATAGCACACTTGCTATTTTCAGATCAACTTTTTTCTGTTTAATGTATGTAGATATATAAGTATAATACAATTGATTTAGCGGAAAGAAAAGCATTCTGTGTGGGTATTTTTCCAAAACAAAATTACGCTCTCAAACCGGGAAATATCTGTGTCGTATATGTGGTTTTCCAGCCTAATACACTTGTCCTTGCAGGGATTGCAAGACTCGGGATAAAGATTAATGAGTGAACAGGTTGGCTCTGAGTTGCTGCCCCTTGAATTTTGATCTTTGACCCAAAAGTCAGCAGGATGTTAGCACGTATGACCTCGCCGCCATCGTCCACGCCTCCTCGTGCACCGCTTTCACTCTCCGCCGCTCTGCCTCTGTCCGCCCAAGAGTAAGCTGTCACACACACGCGCAGATCAGCAAAGACACGCACATACTTGCAGACAAAAGAGTAAAGGAGGAGGAAAAAGGTTTTTACGTGTGTGTGTGTGTGTGTGTGTGTGTGTGTCCTTCTGTTAGTCCGGGTGGGTGGTGGATCAAATCAAACTTCTTTAGCAGGGCTGTTTTCATCTTTCTTTCTTTTTTTTTTTTTCTTTCTTAACAGCACCCACCCAAGACACGCGCATTCACACACATACAAACCTTTTTGTTCTCCACACCTCACACTCTTAACTCCCGCTGAGCTGCTAGACCACCTGCACACAGCCATTCACACAACCACACACACACACACAGACACACACACACACACACACAAATATTCAAATATAAACCTCTAACGGTTGAAACATACATAAATTCGAATCATCCAAAAAAACTGCACATATACAATAAAGGCATTTCAGTCTACTTTTACTTTTTGACCACATCCAGTCACATGGGCATCAGTTGAGTTGATTAATATGCTTCCTTACACACATTAATAAGCTCTTAACTGCTTTTAGGATTCTTACTTTTTAGCCTTGGGTTCATAGTGTGCAACCTCTCAACCTTATCTAATCCCTCTTCTCCTCTGCTGCAGATCACACACCACTGGGCCATGTTTAGGGGGCTGTTTGATAGAAGAGGGAGGGAATGAGAGAGGACAGAGGGAGGGATGGAAGGACAGAAAAGTCTGATAGGAGGGATGCTGATGAGGATAGTAGAGGGGGGTGCTTTCTTAGCGGTATGCCATATAGAAGTTTGGGAGTTCACTTTACTCTGAATTTTAGCAGTAATCCAGTTAGCTATTTTCTGTCAGCCAAGCGGAGGAATGGCAGGAACAAAAGGCACATTCATAGGCTTAAGAAGCTTCCAAAGAGTTCACCCAAGGCTGGCTGGCTGGGATTAGACCAGCAGGCCCTAGAAAGAAGAAGGGGGAAAAAAAGAGCAAAGGGGACCGAAAAAAAAACAACCCAGAGCCTCGTCTTTCTTTAAGCACCACTTATTTTTATAAATGACCGGGATACTTTTCTCACTTTATGCTTTTTTTTTTTCCTTCTTGCATCTCACACCGTACATTTTCTTAAAAGAGAGAGAGAGAGAGAGAGAGAGAGAGAGAGAGAACCGGTCCTCGCTCTTATAGCATTTTCGAAGCAGATTGAGACTCCTTCTGCTCATTTTCCTCTCCTATAATCAGCTTCAGTGTAGCTTGAAGAATGATAAATGTGTACGATGAGACTGGGCAACAGCAAATGCATGACTTCTTTATTTTTCAAGTATACATTTGACATAATCACGTCATATTGTGGGAAAAGTGTAGCACTTCAGTGCAGTGCGCTTGTGTTTGCACTCAAGGCATTGTTAAAATCTCTTGTGTTAAATCGTATTTACCACTCACTCCGGTTAGAAGGGATATAAGATGCTCTCTTAGCGAGTGGAAATAAGTCTCTTGTAGAGAGAGTGTGTTTCTGAAAGGAAGAGTTTTTAGTCCCGGCCTCTCTCGGAACTATTACTCCCAGCTGCAGCTGTCTACAGGGGCCAGCCTAGACCCTTGTCCTTGTGTGTGTTTAGCAGATGATGTCCTGTTTCCACATGTTCTCTCTACAGTATGTCCTGAGGAGTCACGATGCACAGGCGCACACACACACACACGCACGCACACACACACACACACACACACAGACCTGATTATAAACATTAAGACATGGACACACAACTACACACAGGTAATTGTATTCGACATGGCTACATTTTTTTTCTCTATGGGGCTGTTTTGGCTTTTTTTTTTTTTTCTTTTGTCACCTTCACCGCGTTGCCCCAGTCTCTGGCCCGCAAGCAATTATACAGACAGGATTTATTTGACCTTTGACCTAGGGTTGTGCCAAGAAGTAAGGCTCAGCATATCTGCAGACAGGTAGGGACTTCATTAACCTCTGAACTGGGTCAGTGGAGTTCAGCGGCCAGGGCTCGGGGGCAGCTCACCTGCCTGCTGCACGAAGCAAATTAGCTTGATGCTATGTATGTATGTATGTTTCCATGTGACGATGGCAGAGTAAAAGCTTTGACCTGTGTGGATGTGTAGCCACGTCTTCTACAGTGACGACGTTCAATCTTCCTGAATTAACTATGATATTTGACATAGAAAAATTTGGAATGAGATTGAATCTGTTGAGCTTGTTAGTGTCGGTCTGGATGTGTGTTATGTGTGACTGCATTACATCTGTGTGTGTTCACATACCTGTGTATTTGTGTGTTTGCTCAAGGCAGAAACAGTGTAGCTGGTCTCAGATCCCTGCTCCCAATCTTCTAGTTAGGTCAACCATCAAACACATCCATCCTGCCCTCCCTCGCACCTCCCCACCCACTGAGCTTTCTCTCCCTCTCTCTTTCTCCCTCTCTCTCTCTCTCTCTCTCTCTCTCTCTTTCTGTCTGTCTGCACACAATCCTGTTGTGGATACAGGCTGACCCGAAAAGACACACACACACACACACACACACACACACACACGCACACACACACACACACACACACACACACACACACAAATACACACAGAACCTCAGGGTCATCCTGGAACAAACACAGCCTTGTCTGCCTGCCCGCTCTCCTTTGCCTTATGTCAATTAATGGCTCGCAGTAATTTCACCTGACAATCCGGGCGGCAGCGTGAGGCTAGCCGAGATGTCACAGCGATGACCTTTCTGGCCCGCAGCCGCTCTTTTCTAATAAAGAATCTCACAAACCCACAGCAACTTCCTTTGTACTTTGTTAATGAGTTATTGATTTGAAACAATGCCCTGGCAAATATTGTCAGAGCAGACTGACCCTGCCAAGGTCATGCTATTTTATTGTATACAGTCTGTGCAAGCTAATCTGCACGTAGGATGACATGTACTCCATAGTTTTATTCTTCCTTCAGCTCCTGCTCGCTCATGCCTACTCTCTCTCTCTCTCTTCTTATACTGTATATCCACTTACCGCAAAGTCGAATAACCCACCTACACATACATGTCTCTCTCTCACACCCCCCGATAGTTAGTCTTGCACACGCTTTTGACCTCGTTCTCACTTTTCCTCATCTCTTTCTCACGTCATTATATTCCCAAACCTCCAAAGCTACTATACCTGCTAATTACCCACAATGCCACAGTCATTTTCCCATCTCTGCCGCTAATTTGCTCCGTACCTTGTTTTCTCCCACTCTAGCATCAGCTCCAAGACAGCTTCTAGCTAACTTCATCTCTCTGTCTGTCTTAAAAGGAGTAAAGAAAGAAACAGAGACTTAAGGGAATTTAAAAGGGAAAAGAGACTGAGAGCTGTGACTGCAAACAGGTGCACAGAGACGTGCGCCGTCATGCACACATGCCGACGCAAACTAAGTTGCTCTAACAACCTCTTTGTGAATACCAAACATGCAATCTTGCGCTTTGCTTTTTTAATATTTAATGATGAAGCCAAATGAAAGTAAGATTGTTGTCTGTAATATGAAGACTGAAGCTCCAGGGGGTTGGTGTACGGAAGGAGTGGGTCAGTCAGTCATCCGCCCAGACCGTGTGTGTGTGTTTAGGTGTGTGTGAGATCCTGTGTGAGTGACAAAATTTCCTTTATGTCTTTATTACATGGTATGGTATATATTTTCTGTGGCCGCTGAAGTTGTGTGGAGATTCGTTGACAGTGAATGAATATGATGTTGGAAAAAGATGATTTACTGTATTTAAATATCTTAAAATTCTGGTCATGAGTGATGGTCTTTTAATTCAATTCCATCGTTCGACAGGGACTCTACTTGTCCCTTGATATCTTCGTGTGATACAAAAAGAGAACCAGAAAGAAGTGTGATCACAGCCAAGAGGGCAAACTGCCACCTCCCACTCCAGTGGTGGGCATATTTTCATCAGTAAATTGATTCTGCTCTGGTTCTTGTATACTGGAACAATGACAGTAGTCCAGTTAAATGGTGTAATGGAGTTTTATCGATTTGCAACATTACATGTGAACCCACTGACTGTCCTGACACCGCTTGCTCCCACTGAGAGTGTAAAAAAGTATGATATGGATTCCCTCTGATACGGCCTGGAAATTTCTGCTTCCTCAGAAGTTCTCTGGGTCTGTTTGGTTTTGATGACACGGGGAGGAGGAGCAGGGAGGTCTGAAGCGCTTGTTTGTCAGAGTGTGTTATGTGTTGTTCTTAAACTCATTGTTTCCTGTGTTGGTCAGACACTGGGTTTGTGTTGGCGTTGGGACTGTTATTCTGGCTGAATCCTACTCCTCTGCTCTCCCCCTCTCCTCGTTCCCTGCTTCTCATTACAGAGAATAAACACTGCGAGTATAGCGGTGGACAACTTTTGAAGAAAAGTTTGTGCGCGTGCTCACGTCTACATCTGTTTGCATGCACTGGAACCTGCGTGTGTGTGTGTGTGTGTGTTTGTGTGTGTGCACGTGTATGTGCATGTGTGCATACAACTGTCTAAGTAGTGGAAAGAGCTCAGAATCTTGAAACTGGACAATGGAAGGCGAATAGTCTCAACAAAGGAGTAACAGTTGGAACCACTTAAGGACTAAAAGTGGAGTAGATAGTCAAGCACAATGTTGCGTTGCAGCCAGTCAAGCGTTTTTTAGGGTGACGTAAGGTAAAACACATAAACAGCATTCTGTTGAATGGGTTTGATAGCTAAAACCACATTTTGCTAAGCTGACTCACTACAACCCTTGGACCTGTGTAAAACACAAAGACGTGTTTGGCAGCGTTCATCGGCGCACTGACTGAGCTGTCCGATCTCTGGGCATAAATCACTTTAATCACAAGCTGTGTGATGAAAGCGCTTACAGGCGATTGTACTTTAGGGAGCTGTCTGCTCTGGAGTTCATGATGACTGACAATAAATGCACATTAGCTCTGTTTGTATGTATATAAGCATGTATCTGTGTGTGTAAATGTGAAGTCCAGAGCTGAGAGAACCTGTCAAACTCTGCTGTCTCCCTTTCTCTCTGCGGTGGACAGATATAACTTCCATAATGTGTATGGATTATGCTTTCTCTCTCTTTTCCCATCTTTCTCCATTTCTATCTCTTGTCCTCTCTGCACATTTTTATTTCTTTTTGATTATAGTAAGCTGTCAGCATCTGGAGACTGTCTGGTCCTGAGACTATCTAGGGAGCAGAATTGTATTTCATATTCTCTGAGGGGGACAGTATAGATCACTATGTACTCAGTAAACACACACACACACACACACACACACACAATATACATCCTCAGTGTCCCTTGACAGTCATGGCTGAAGGATACTGGCAACAGGTGTGCAGTTGGGACACTATTCTGACAGCGCTGGCAGATGCACGCACATCATACACAACCGGGCAAACACACACAAATGCGTGAAAATAAATAAATAAAGGTAAGATAGCGCTGGTGTGACAGGAAGCTGGTCTCGCAGGGCGGTGCGCTCCACTGCAGCTAATTAACCTCAGGAAATAATTGCAACAGTATGCAAATGCTGTTTAGATAATTCACTACACTGCCACGCCAGGTAGTCACTCAGTGCTCGGCCGCTATATCGAGGATGAAGAATATGTGTCAGTGTGTGAGGAGATGGAGTCAGAAAAATCGGGGCATTCACCTGCTGGGATGAAGACATCAACCGTGCAGCGTAGATGCAGACAGATTAGATTTTGTAGGAAATAAATAAACAAAAACATCAGGTTCTTTAAGAGTGAGTGTGATATGTTCATTTGCATGGTTACTAAGGGGAGGGAAGAGGTGGACAAAACTGTGTGAAGAAGTGGCATCAGTGGAGAAAAGGTTGAAGAGAGGGAGGCAAGGGGGGAGGGAGGGAGGGAAGGAGGGAGGTTAATGAAATGGGCTTCACAGATGAAGGGTGACATGGCGGTGGAGAGAGGAGGGAGACTTCAAAGGACTTTGATGTCACAGCCTTTCAGACAGACAACTCTGTCACTGCCAGCCCCTCCATACACACACACACACACACACACACACACACACACACACACACACACACACACACACACACACACACACACTGATGGCAGGAGGACAGGGCAAGAGCAGAGTTGCCTGCTCTTGCATCACACTCTGTGAATGGAGGTGGGTGCTGACACTACTACCCTCTCATGCTAATCTCGCAGTAAACACCAACAGTCTGACAGGTTAATTTACCTCTAGACAAACACGGCGAGTAAAACACACATCAGCACATCATCAAATCACACAAGCGCACACAAATTTGTACACACAAACGTACGTTGCCAAAAGAAAAAAAAATCATCAAATCACAAACTACCTTCCTTAATGTTGAAGAAAAATATCTGGTGTGTGTGTGTGTGTGTGTGTGTGTGTGTGTGTTGGACTCATCAAGTGCCGCACGAAGTAATTATCTTTCTGTGAAAATATGCACTCTATACAATACAAACAGATTTGTGGGAACTAAAAGGATAGTCTCTTAAGACGCCTCCTCTGTCCTCCACCTCACATCCCTAATTATTTGTTTTGGAGTGGTATTGCACAGTTTGACACTCAATTAACAGATGAGGTTCCATTCTCCATAGGCCACATGTTTGTTTATTTCAAGATACTCTTTATATATATATATATATATATATATATATATATATATATATATTTAGGTCTCTATGCTGATTAAGGGTGATGTGGTTGCGTGCGTGTGTGTGAATCTAGTGTTTGCATCCAGCGTGGGATACAGGTGCTTCCAGTCGACTCGGCTCCCTGCGTGTAGTGTGGGATTGTGTTGTTGATTTCTGTTGTGAACCAGACAGTTTGATAGGAAATCAAAGTTTCTAATCAATGTCACAAGTTCATTAACGGATGCCCTTTTCTCGCCTCTATACTTTGACTATTGTTCTTCCCAGCCCTGGATAACTGCTTACATCTCTGGTTAATTAAACATGTCTCCTGCTCACATGTGTGCGCTCCTGCTCATGTGTGTGTCCATGGACATGGGAATATATGTGTGTCAGCCATTTGTGAGTGTATGCAGGGGTGCAGTCATGAGCTTGATTGTGTGTTTTGCATGTGTGCATATCTCCTCTGTGTTGTTTTTCCTTTGACCTTCCCCAAGTGTCTTCCCATTATGCCTCTACTGCCGTATAGATGGGCCATTGATTGAGCAATGGGGTACAAATTAAGATTTAAACGTTGCGTCACCCAGCCTATTGAGTTTTACATTTAGGGCATTTGCAATATGCAAGACTTATTGATCGACTGAAGTGTGGCTCTTTATAGAAATCTCCTCAGGCCACCGCTGCTTTTTTAAAGAACCTTTCTCTTTTTGGTTGGCCTCAGGTGCAGATTTTGATGCTGTAGCATTACATTTCAATGAGCTCCTCTGTTGATGCTTCACTGAGTGTGTTTGTTCAACCCTTAAAAGTTTCTGGTGTTAGCCTTTTTAAGTATGGATTTTCCTTTTTTTTGTTGTTGTTGCAGGAAAATGGTTCCTCCGAGGAACACGTGCTTTACGTGTGGGACCACTTTGTGTCCAAAGCCAAAGCCAAAAATGTCTTCATCATGGCCCACAGCTACGGAGGGCTGTCTTTCGTTGAGCTGGTGAGTGTTTCAGTTTTCCGCTTATCCATCCTACCTCCCACTGACACAAAGACACACAACAGGCTAAATGTAGGGGAAATTACATATTCCAGCACTCAGACAGGCTCAAATGTGCATCGTGACAATTCGTGCAGCACAAACACCCATACAGGCATTCAGACATCAATATGCATGCACTATATATTTCCTCTCAAACACTATGTTCTAACGTACAGAGCAGTTCTGACACCGGGCACCTCGGGGAGATGGCGTGATCATGTGTGAAACATGGTGGAACAATTGAAAAGGATTTGCATTGTTTTTTTGAAAAAGTACTGGTTCTGCTAACTGTGTGCTTCGTTCTTATCCTTCTTATCCACCTCCTCCTCACATCAAGAGTGGGAACAAAAATGGGGAAACGATAAAGAAATGCAGGGATACAGCAGGAGTGGTACTGTTAAACTTGATCTGCGGCTGAGCGTGCATGATCTCGCCGTCTTAAGAGAGAGGTTGATAGATGGTGGGAGGGAAGTGGATTTGAAGGAATTAATGGTGCACAGGGGAGGGCGAAAATAAAAGTTTGGCCAACCTGTTGACTTTATAACCGTACCCTACAGCTAAATGGGCCCACAGTGTGTCTTTTGTGGGATATATGGAGGCTCCTGAGGTTAATGCTTTATTTTCTAGTCTTTGGTTTACGGTGATGTCCTTGTGGAATTCTGCATCAGATATTGATCATCACCTTCTCCTCTGTTGGTGTTTTAATGACTAGACTTATGTAATACCGAGGCCTCAGCATGCATGTGGCCAATACCATTCTGGTGAGTTATACTTACTGAGCCAGAGAAGCATTCAGGAGACATGGTTGATGATGGGGAAGTTCATGCGGGAAGTTTGCTAGATTGTTACTTGCTGCTTGAGTTGTGCTTGTAAAAAAGAAAAAAAAAGAAAAAAACAATTTGCAACAGCTAATACTTTATGTAGGTTGTCTAACGCCCCTGCACCCTGTATCTTGTCCAGTGTTAAGCATGCTAACATTCTTTACTGTCCCTCAACTTTCCACTTCCCACCCCCCACCCCCACCCCACCCACACACACAAAGCAAAATATTGTACTGTGCAATTGATGCTGGACAATTTTGGACATTTTTATCCCAAAATATCCTGACACAAACTTTACATTGACAACGCGGAAATAATTTGCAAATATTCAAGTTACTATCCTACAGTATAAGCATATGCTGACGATGCTGTAACATAATCTAACGCACACCCATATTGTATAATCCCCCGCCCCCCAATAACTTAAATTAACAAACACACTGTTGCTGCAGAAAACACTTCATATAGCTAATTAAGTTTGTTACCAGGTGTATTGCACACGTGCTTTGTGAGCCGTGTTAGCATTTTGGCTATCATTACTACACAGAGCTACGCCGTATTAAGCTCTGCTATGTAACACACTGTGCGTGTTGTCTTTGCAAGCTTCTCTATGATCCGTGAGTTGGGCTACATTGCCAGTCTGCTGATTCCTTGATCTGAAGGATTTCCTACTAGATTCAGCACGTCCCATATTATTGAGGACATATCTCTTGTTTCTTCTTAGGAGGGAGGAGGCACAGTGAGAATACGGCTAGTGGGGATTAAAGGTGGACACTTTTCCCACTGGTGTTTTCAGGAATATTTTATTTTCTTTCTCTTTCTTTCACCTACTCTTTTTTGTTTAGTATTTTGTAATTTTAATTTGGCTGCTAAATATTCATGCAGTGTTTTGTCCGTGACAGCCTCACAATCTCTTGGGCTTTCTGGCTGTGTGACGAAGACAAGCTATTCTACCTATCTCACTTTCTCTGTGTTTCCTTCAGTCAGACTCTGTATGTGTGTGTAAAGTGCTTTTATGTAATGTCCTTGTCATGTGAAAACCCTCTTAAAACATCCCTATACAGTGTGCATATATAAATACTTCACATAAAACAGATGCAGAATGAAAACACAACATCAAAAAAGAGTTGAAAGATCCTTGTCTCCATTTTAAGTGACAGTGTTCGTTAGTGCCAGTCAGCTTTCCCTTGAGGCTATCGTAGCTTCTGTTGTCCATTAGTGCCAGAATTCCTTCACCTATTCAACCCGAAAGTAATATAAACACACATATGCGCTCTTAATTCTTATTAGCTAACTTGTCCAACTTATCAGCAACTTTTTTTTGTCCAAGGGGGAGAGTCTATTAACTTGTCCAAGGCAATTAGCTCCATACAGGCTGTTTGGCTTTTTAACCAAACGCACTCAAACTTTTCCGCTCACAGACATGCAATCTAGAATAGCGCATATACACATGAGCAAAAGCAAAGTGACAGCTAGAGTTCTCCAGGTTCCAAATAATTTAAATACTGGTTGAAAGGGCTGGAACGGTGTCACTATACTTGTACACAGACCTTCAGCCATGACCGCCCGGATGCAGGCAAACGGCGAGTCCCAGCTAGAAAGACGAACAGCCAGGCACACTAGCTGCTGTCAACACCCTCATCAAAACCAGCCCAATTTGGGGAATTCATCCCCAAAAAATGTTCTACCAGCTGCCTCCTGAGGTGATTAAACATGGGTTATATCAAAATTTGCTTCAGGAGACATTATAACCGAATTTACTTAGCACTCCTCATTAGCAGTGACTGCAATTGTTAGCCTGCCTCAGTGAGGTCATGCTGCAGCCATTGTTGTTTCGACTCTTTCACTGTGAGTTAATTGTGTCATAGCCTTCAAGGATTCTGGTTACTGTGGTTGGAATTCCAAACAGCCTGGCTCCTGAATCTGAATTTTCGTGGTCTGAAAAGGATCTAGTCAAAAGTGCTTGCTCTAAGACCACATAATCTGTTAGCCTTGCCTTTATTAGCCTAGCCTTGATTTATTAGCCTCTGTTGCTTCTCAGTTAGCACAGTTACATTTTTTATTCTTCTTTTCCACTCTAAAACTGTATCCTAAGCTTGTGCAGGAAATTGTGCTGTGCTTCCATTGGCAACTGCTGCTGGCTAGCAGCGACAAAGAAGAATTGATTTGCGGTATGAAACATTTGTAAGGTGATGCTAGCAAAATGACAGCGATATAGTAATATTTTTACATTGGAAAAATCCCCCAATAAAACATCGACGTGTTCGGTATTAAAGCTGTAGTTAGGAGATGTGACTGTCATGTTAAAACAAAGTCCTATAGCTTCAGTTGTGACAGGAAAATATAGTATTGAAATACCTCTAGCAACTGCTTTACATTTCTTAGTTGTTGTTTGTGTTTTTGCACTTGCTCACACAAACATGCACACACTCATACACGTCCAAATACACACTCAGACAGACATGCACTATGTCTCCTTAAATGAGGAGAAATTGGTCCAGCGGGACGGTGTGTGTGTGTGTGTGTGTGTGTGTGTGTGTGTGTGCGCGCGCGCGTGCGTGTGTGTGTGTGTGTGTGTGTGTGTATGTGTGTGCAGACGAGTGGAGAGCAGAGCCTTGCGGGATGAACTGTTCGACACATGAGAAGACCCGGAGAAAACAAGCTGTCTGTGGGTTAATTACTACTCCCCTTTGCAGTTAATAAAAACATTTCTGATCAAGCCCATCAAAAAGGGCCGCCATTAATTTCTCCTGCTTGCTCCCCTTGCTCTGCAGCATGTTAGCCCCTGTGTGGAGTGCTCAAGTGTTTCATTGCAATTTGATTTCTTTTAAAACATGTCACAGTGTGTACTGACTAATTATGGATACATCAAAGACTAGCTAACTGCCTTTGAATGAGAGCGCCAGAGAGAAAGAGAGGCTTGCACTAGAGGGCGAAGACGCCACGCTCTCTTTTCGCCCTTTTACCCTCGCTATCACTCTTTAGCTGTCTCACATTCCCTCCATCCATCCATCTCAGCTCAATACTTCTCCTTTTCCCTCTATGTCTCCCTTGGTGTCTGTAGTCTCGTCTGACATCTGCTAACATGGCTTTACTCCTTGCCTCTCCCTCCCAGCTGTGTAGTTTTAAAGATAGATGGGTCATGATACCCGAATCTTGCTACTCTGTTATGAAACCAGTATTCCTGTATTCCCTTCCTTTTGGCCAGCCTTGAACTGCTCCTCCGTCTGTACATCCCATTAATGAGAGTGCCTTACCTGAGTAACACTGTGAATGGATTGTATCAAACTTGGTACGACTGTTCACTTGGACTCGAGGATACAACTGATACAAACTGGTACAATTTTGGCGGTCAAATGTGTTGTGAATGCGAATTCTGAGGAATGCCTCAAAGGAATTCTCTCAAATTTGGCACAGACGATCATGTCGATCCATTTAATATAGCGGTCAAATGGCAGGTGTTTTGCCCTGAGAACATGATAAAGAAACACCTTTAAACCGGGCACAAATATTCACTTGCTCTCAAGGATGAACTATTTAGTTGTGGTGGTGATTTTTGACCATAACGCAAGAATTCCCAGGCAAATGATGTGAAAAAGTTTCACCCAAATGTCCAGTAAAAAGGTTTACTTTAATGTCCCATCATCATATTCAGCAAAAATACGTACCTTGTAACTAATCAATGTAATTTCAGTCACACTTTAAAGGAATATTGAGTTTTATCTTATCAAAGGGGAAAAAAAAGCTTTTAATGAACTTATAATTATCAAACTTTTATTACACCTTTTGTTGAATAAGCCTGCTCTATGTTACCGTAGTCTGGACAAATAGGATCGTAAAATGCAACCTTTTGGCAAAGGCATGCAACCACAAAGCAGTTATTGGAGTTTTTTTTGGGGGGGGGGGGGTTGTTTATTTTTTTTATATCCACCAGTCATACTTCTGTATTTATTCACCTGAGTCTCACAACCAAAGGAACCAGATAGAGAGGTAAAGGACTGAGGGCATAGAAGCAGACGGAAAGATCCATCTCTCCCTCCACTCAGGCCTGTCTTTTCATCTTCCTTCATTGCCAGGCGTTGGGGATGGACTTGTGAGTGTAAGCGGTGGTTGTGTTGAGGAAGGGTTGTCTAACCAGAGCTAACCTTCCCGCTCAGGGAGTGAAAAAGGAGCACTCTTATTGGGTAGGACAGGGCAGCATTATATAAGGTCTTATGTAAGAATGCATCTGTCTCCCAGTACGCAAATGTGTGGGTGCCAACCAGCCAGCCGCCACAACAGCCCCTCAAAAACATGATTACAGATTTAAGTGTACCCTGTGAACATGCCACATAGATGATGAACATGCTTGCCAAATATCTTTTTTGCACTTTCTATATAGTGCCATCTGCTTCAATCTATAATGAATATAGCTCGATTTCTCTCAGTCATATTTGGTTTTGTGAACGTGTGTGTGTGTGTGCGTGCGTGTGTGTGTGTGTGTGTGTGTGTGTGTGTTCGCACGCGCGTTAAGTGAGTGTGTGTTGTGGTTAGGTGTCAGCTGTGGGAAGAGATGTTTGAGGTGAGACAGACAGATTTGGAGGATTTCTTCACTCCTTGTGGATGTTATTGCTGCAACAGTGTGAGGAGGATGAGAGATGAAACGCTGCGAGGTGAATCAGTCGGAGTTGGAGAAGTTAGTTTTACATTGCTCGGAGTTTAGATGGATACAAATTTCCCTGCAGTGATATGGCGTCTTTAGACTAGTTTTTATGTTAAACACTATAGGGAGATGCAAGCTTATTTCCGTCGAGCAACACTTTGCATAGTTTGTGCCTAATCAGATTCAGAAGCTGAAGTACCACTTAAATAAAGTTGTTCTTTTACTTGTCTGTCAGAGACTTCTTATTTATCTACCAGAGTTTCCCAAACAAGCCATTTCCTTTTGCATCTTTGTGTTCTCAAATTTCAGGTGATATTTATCCTCCTGAAGTCCTCTTTGTGTCCTTATCCCCCCCCCCCTCAGTCTTGGTGACCCTCATGGCAACAGTGTGGCCAACTGTGCCCTCTATCCAGGACTCGGGGTCTGGCAGTGGTCTGTATGGCTTCATGACTGGCATGGTAACAGCCTGCGGAACACATGGTGCTGTACAAACACTCCTATTCCTCGTCCTTGCAGCAATGCCCCGAGAAAATCACAAAAATTAAAAAAAAAAAAAGTCACTGTGTATAACGATTATTGTACTTTACCTCCTTTTATACTGATACTACATTTAGTACTAAGTATTTGGGGTATCTAGTGATTTTCATCGAAGAGGCCTCGGATGTAGAAAATTAAGGGTGCAACTGTACTCAGCTGTACATTTTTTTTAACTCACCTTTTCAATGGCGTGCATAGATCAGAGGGTTACTGGTTCCCCACAAGTAGTCCCACAGTGTTCTTGAGCCCCATACTGACCCCCGATTGCTCCTGGAGAGCAGGTTGGTACATTTACCAGCTTCCACAGTAACTGTGTGTGTGTGTGCGCGTGCGTGCGTGCGTGCGTGCGTGCGTGCGTGCGTGTGTGTGTGTGTGTGTGTGTGTGTGTGTGAGAATAAACGAGGTGAACGTGGCAGCAGAACTTTTTCAGTGCTGTTGAGGTGGATTCCATTCACCATTTTTCTTTAAAATGGTGTGGAAAACACTTATTTGCTGTCTCACATATCTTGTTTTCTGTTTTCTTGTTTAAAACATGTAGGAAAAGAAATGTGTTGAGTATTTACAGTGTTGTTTTTGTACCAGTACTAGAAGTGCTCCTCTCTTCACATATTGCAGTATGTATCAGCAAATCAAAGTTTTACACTTTGAATTTCTGCTATGAATAACAGATACTTGGAGATATCACTGATGCTCATACCATATGTTTACTTACACAAAGGGACAACAAATTTGTCAAACTAAGACTGTTCTTATGCTCAATAACAAATGATTGTTAGATGTATTTAAAACTGCACGATACTGTATATTAAGCATGTAGGTGTGAAATGTATTTTATGCCTCTAGTTGTTTCCTTTTATGTCTAACGAGTCAAGACAGTTAATTTGTGGTCAAAATTGAGAGAAGACTCAGACCACTGAAATGTTGCAGTGCAGCACGTTTCTCCTAATCAATCTGTTCAAACCAATATTTATGACTAAAGAAGTGTTTTAAGTGGTTTTGCGGCATGTTATTTGGTAAGAAGAACATAAATTCATAACATAATTTAAAAAAAAAATTTAGCCTGGCCAGCCACTAAATTCAAGACGGAGGACAGTTAGGAGGAGTGACTCCATGCACCGTCAGCCTCTTAAAGCCCTGTTACAAACTAGTCCTCCCCCTGGCTCCCAAACTCTTGACCTTTTTTTAGATGCCATCATGACTAAATTGTCAGTAAACACCAAATAAACTGTAAAGTCAGGAGTTGGCCATTTCCACCCTGCTTCATGTGACTGTGCTCACCTAGACTAAACACATCCTGGACTAATCTCTCTCCTGGATGCACAGACATGAAACTGATAAAGTCTTCTTACAGTACCGGGATCCCAGTTAGATTGTCAACACGTTTATTTCCCAAAATGTGCAAGTATTCTTTTTATTTTTTTAACTGTGTCAAACCAAGTTCTTCATTTATCTCAATCAGAAATTCTCTTCAAGGATTGATGTAACCTTCACCTAAGTCACCACATGAGAAAAAAAAAAAATCACTTTAATTTGCTGACAAAATTATCCCGGCTTTGAAAACATCCATACACAGGCTCTGAAAATCCCCTCATCTAATGTTGTATGCACATCTCGATCACCTTCGAAACTCTGAGTACTATCCTGTCTATTGCTTCTGGAGGGGATGAAGAGAAGGTTTGTTTTTATCTCAAGGTTCTCCATAGCTGGCGGGCTTGCAAGCGCTGCAGTCGTAGTGCAGTTTCCTGTGAGTACGTCTGTCTGTGTGTGCTGATTTGCTTGTCTGTCTGTCTGAGGGTGCCCAGATATTGTATGAGGTTGCTTTTGCCTGAGCACATGTGTGTACGCACTCACATGTGTGCACATCTGTGTGTGTGTGTGTGTGTGTGTGTGTATGTGTGCGTGTGCGCGTGTGTGTCAGCCTTAGCCTGGAGAAGCCTGTATCATCCTAAGCAGAACAGCTTGGTGGTGAGCAGCTATCAGAGCCACGTTAGGGGAGGAGAGGAGGAGAGGGTGAGAGGCGATGATAAATGGCTGGGGCACACTAGCAGAAATTAGTGGAGCCATATGCAAAGCTGTGGCGTTTTGTTTGATGTGAAACAAAAGGACCACCATGACAAAAGTGCCTGCCAGCCTGCACAGCAGGACAGCAGCCCTCAGGACATACACCATCACCTCTGAGAAAGAGTGTGTGTGTGTGTGTGTGTTGCACATGTGTTGGTACGTACTTGCCTTTGCATGTATGTGATAATACATGCATATCATGCGCGGTGCTGTTTTCCAGTCCCGTCTATATTATGTATATTATCCCTCTCCGTGTTTTTGTGCTTCGCTCGTAATGACAGACAATACGGAGCCCTTTGTGCACCATGAAAAGACATGGTTCCTTCCACACTACAGCCACAGCATATTTGCTCTATTAAGCGACTGAAATATAGACGTCTAATTTCTTTGTGACTGAATAGGCATCTTAGAGAGCGGCTCTCCTCTTAACATAAGGATGTAAATTGAACTGTTTAAATGTCACGGCTAGCAAGCTGATTTGATTTGAATTGATTTGCTTGTTTCTGGAAACAAAAAGACCTCCCTTGCCAAACCTTGGCTGTGCTGGCTGCCACAGATAGACCAAGGTCTTTCTTTCCACCTCAACAACACATTGTAGGGCTTCTGAATTCTTCTATCTGCTGTGATTATGTACAAATGGCCTTCATTTGCCATCCATTTCAAAGCTGTAGTGCTGCATTGTGACTAGAAGCAGATGACGCAGACCAAATTACAGCGGGTTTGCTGCCTGAAAAGGATACTCGCACAATAGGCTTTGTGAAGTATTCCCTTCAAAACGACACCATTATTCTCACCTTTGTTGGTGTTTCTCTCTATGTTTCAGGAGCATCTTTGGTTACTAGATTACATTTGTGGTGTTGAGGGGGGGGGGTTGATAAGAAATGTGCTCGTCACCTCTTGTTTCTTTTTTTGCAATTCTTTGAGTGAAATTGATTTCACATTAGAGGTTATAATATTTTGTTTTATTGGCTTGTATTTAGGTTTGTTTTGTCTTACATCCTCTACTGTATGTGATCGTCAGGAAATTAAGACCTTTCATGAAGACGTATTCCACTTTTCAGTCAGGCTCCTTCAAAATGTCTCAGTAAACCAAAGAAAACTATCAGTACAAAATTGCTGCAATTGGCAGGAACCTGTCTTTTAGTTCCTCGGCACAGAGTGGATCCCATTTGTCCATTGGGTTATCAGTTCTCTCCTTTGTCATGTGCCGCTACCATCTTCCTGCGCTCATGCTGGCTCATGCAAAATGCCATTGGTTAGCCCAGTTGTTGTTGTCTGAGCAAAACAGTTGTAAAGTGGACAGTAAATCTTTGGTGATTTCAGCACACACTCAGACCTTTTCTGTCCCTGCATGTATTACGGGTTTTACAGGTAGAAGGCGTGTGTACACTTGCACCTAATTCACAACTACCCAACCCTGCAATTTCGGCATTGTGATCTGGTGATTTTGTCCCCCCTTTTTTCCCCCAACTTTTTATACGCATATAAGAAGATGAAGACAAAGGCTGGAACAGTTTTTAACACTAAAGGCATGCTGTTAAGAGAGGGAAGCGATTCACTCTCCCTTAACAGAAATTTCCTTAGACTTTCTGTCATGATACTGCACATGAAACTTGACCCGGACCAGGATGTATGTAACTGGGATACATGTTTATGAATACTGGAGGCAACCATTTGTATCACATGTCTACCGTAGCAGGACTGTTCCATGCATTTTATGTGGTGACAAGATGGATTATTGAAGATGCCAATAAATAGGAAGGAAAACTGTCAAGGCTTTGACTGTGTTCAGGGTTTCTCCCATCTGGCCCCCGGTAGTGGATGGACCTGCACAGAACGCCTGTAAATAGCTGTGACTATGAAGAGAAACAAGATTATGAAGGCTTAAATATGGAAATGTGAGAGGTCCAAACCTAGTGGTGATTGAAATACAAAGAAAACACAGAGGTTTATTTCGTACCAGTAGCGTCTTTTGGTTAAACCGTGAGCTGGACAGTCCTTTGGTCTGTGCCCGTCTTTGTCTGCTGCGACGCCGAGCGTCCACACAGATGTGTCACTGAATGAAGGTGTTTTTCATTCACTTGTGTTGTCACTGTTGATCAAGAGTCATGAATGCCACCTAAGATAGTGTCTGCTCATTCTCTCCATATGCATCTATACTTATAGCTACTTTATTGTTTTTTTTTTTTCCTTCCAATTTCCTTGTACGGTAGTTTAAGTACACAGTAATTGGCCTTTTTTCATATCCCGTTTGGTAAATTGTTCATTTTCTCCCTACTGAGAGAAAAATTGTGCTGCAATAACATTTATTATCATCAATCTCCCCATCACCTCCGTTACCACCACTCTTCATTAATTCATTTACTACGTCTAATTGGTCCGATAGCCTTTGGTTGATACCAATTGCAGATTATGATATAGACCATTAGTCATGTGATTTTGTCTACAGTGCTTCGTCCGAGGAGCCGAGGTTTTAACTGGTCGAAGCACTATGCTCCTTCGTTCCTGGGAAAGAAAAAAACAAAACAAAACACACAGATGTTGCCATGGTGACGTAATTGAAAATCATTACATCTCAAACAAGTATTGTTGAGGTGACTATTCATAAGTCGTCGTCGTCCCCCCCCCCCATCCTCGTGAAAAGGACGGGAAATACCCATCTGTCAGCGCATCATTGTGCAGAGGCTCAAAGGATCGCTCTGCCCCATCCACTTCATACCCCACCACTTCAACATGGGGTCTTTTTCTTACCACTTTGTGATATGAGAAGCAGAGCCAGTTGAAGTTCATTTAGGTTCAGTTAAATCTTTAGGGATTCATCATTACATATTTACTGACTGAGGCTGATCTTGCTGTAAGGTCCTACCCTCGTCCCATTGATCTAGTGCGCATGTTCACTCCCGAGGTTACGGGACGTGCTTCCATTTGCATAAGGCCCTGGGCAAGGTTCTTTCCACCATTGATTGGCCTGTCCATGAGCGCCCCGTGCCTTCTCACATTGATCACTTTGTTTTTTCCTGGAGACAGTGCTACTCAGAGTTCAGCTGCAGCTCTGGTAGATCAGACCTGCCGGAGGAAGAGAGAGAGAGAGAGAGAGAGAGAGGAAGAAGAAAGAGGGAACATGAGAAAGGGGGAATTACATGTCACAGGGGGTGGATGGAAAAGAGACAATATCTTTATAATTTTGCATACTTTTCCTTTGGATTTTGACATTTGTGCAGAGAAAGGTAAAGAAAACCAAAAGAGTTTCACCCTGCCACCCTGTATCAGCTCTAGCATGTGTCTCCTTGAGCGAAGTGCAATGCAAAGCAATAATCCAACCTACTCTTACAGGAAGTAATACGTGCAAATATTCACATTAACAAGTGTACAGTGAAACATATACAACACTTACATCTAGAGAGACATCACACTTCCTCTTCCTCCTCACCAACTCTGGTCTGGTTGTGTCGGTGTTCTGCGGAAAGGAAAAAAAAAACCCTCTCGTTCTCCTTGCGTTCACTTTTTCGGCCCCTCCTTCCTCTCGCTTGCTTCTATACCCTCCTGACTGCCTTGAAGCTGCTCGGGCAGGATTCACTCCGTCTTCTTCTTATCTCTGTTTTCAAGTCAATAATCATTAAAACTTTCCTTTTCGTTTTGGAGTTCTTGACAGATTGACCCTACTCATATAGCACGCGTATCCGGCATAGTGTACTTACTCATGATCCGCACAATAGCCGATGTGTGGGGTTTCTTTTTTTGCATATCCTTCGCACCTGTTTTGTGCAGTTTTATGAAGGCTGTGGAGATATCGCATTAAAATCAAAAAGGACATTGCCATGTCCTTGATTATTACATAAAGGCATGTTTACATCCTGATTCATGCATGTGTACCATTGTGTGTTTATCCAGCACGGCGTCAGTGGCAGCGCAATGCTCCGAATCCCATAATGCACCTCTTCTCTTTGTTCTGCTGTGTGAGAGCAGTACACAGCTTTGTCTGTCCCTCGTTCCCCTCGGCTCGTTGCCTCTGAGGCAAGGTCTCGCTCCCTTCCCTCTCCTCTTCTTCAGCGCTCTCTTTCATTCACGTTCTAATACCCATCGGGCACTACTGTCCATTTTCTAGCTCTAGTCCTCAGCACTCATTGTCTTTTACTTTGCCTCTTAATTCACAATAAAACTGTCCTTCACTCATTGATTATTCCTCTGTCCCTTGCCCCGGTTTCTTAAAATGTCAAACACTCCCTGTTAGTGTTTTGTATGTGTGTGTGTGTCTGTGTGTTCAAGAGAGAAAGAAAGACACTCACCATCCTCTAAACTTCTCCAAGTGTCACCCTTCTTCTGCCTACTCTCCTACCACTTATCTATAGATTCACGTCTTCTTGTTTTCTTTTCTCTTCCTTTCATATCACCATTTTCATACATAAGTTGACTGCCTCAGTCAACTTCTTTTTCCCTTCAACCTCTTAACCTCAACTTTACATCAACCTCGCTACTCAGTTTCTATATTCTGCTCTTGAATAAACATCTTTGTACAAGACCACCCATTTCCTCCCTCTGCTGCTACTGAGAGTACAAAAACTCCTTTCAAAAGTGCTGTTTTTATTTTGTGTGAAATGAACAAGTAAATAAAATGTTGTCTGACGGTCATTCAGTATTTTACATTTATATATTATGTCCAATATGATTGTTTTTATTCTTTTTTAATTGGAATATCTTTAAAAAAATAATACTTTTTTTTTTAGGGAGGGGGGGGGGGGTCTCCTTTTCCTGAGCAGATGTCACTTTTTCCTTTGTGGCGTTTTATTTTTTTCCCCTCGCTTCATCGTTCTCGCCAGTCACTCACATTCACTCGTCCCAATGTGGCGTTTCCACGCATTCACCTGCTGTGTCTGGGTGTGTCAGTGGGCTATGACCTAGGTCGCCTTCACCAACGAGGGAATACGCGCGCTTGACGTGAGATTTGAATGTGGTGCAGATGACATGTTGACAGCTCAAATGAATCGCTTGTCACATGTCATTTTTTTCCCTCCCCCCTCGTTAATTTTTTTTTTTTTTTCCTGTGAGAATGCATACAATATACAAGAGGACATATGGGGTTGCCGATTGTCACCCGCACATTACTTGATTTCAACATTCAATCCAGTTTGTTTTTCGGCCGGTTTTTTTGTTGTTTTGTTTTGTTTTGTTTTGTTCTGTTTTGTTTTTTCCCCTTTCCCTGCCCTCTGGATTGTGAATGGTCTCACTCTGAGCTGAATGTAGGAAGAAGAATAAGTCTTAAGAACTGAAAAGAGAGAAAGTTTTTCTCTGAAAAGCTGTGAGGAACAGCGAGGCGGATCCTGGTGCAAATGTCAGTGAACCCGGTGACTTTAGGGTTGAAGTTAAACCCTCTCTGATCCCGTGTCTCTGCGGCTTCTTCATCCATTTTTTTTCCACTGCATTCAAAGATCATCGGTAATCTTGTATATATTAGTATCCTGTGGTATTTTCATCTGAGCTCCTCCAAGCTCTCAGACAGAGTCAAAGCATTCTTCTCGTGTGTTTGTAAAGATTTATTCATGTCAATGCATCACCTGCAGACTGCCGGTTTTATTTCTTGCCAACATCTTCTTTGTTAAAAGGAAAGGAAACGCCAATGAGATTGATAGCAAAAGAAAAAACAGGCAGCCACTTACTATTTTTTGCACTTGCTTGAGCTTGAAATACCCCATTTTGGCTTTTTAGCTGATCTATACCCCAC
>NC_141325.1:4035000-4130000 GCF_037954235.1 Aulostomus chinensis
ATTCATGCACACTCTGACAAACTGCCTGAAAGTGACAAGATAATCACCACATTCAAACTTACCTTCAGCTCTGCGTAAATGCCTTTCTCTGAGATAAACTAATAAATATACTGTTTTCTTCTCAAATGTTTTCCAGTGAAGGCTCTAATTACCATACGCTGACAAAGACCTGACAGAGGTGTAATAGTTAAAAAGGTAATTTGACTACAAGTAGGAGTTTGGGTGGGGAAAAGGGTCAGTGTGGCCCCCCCCACCCCCCCCCCCATCCGCCTCTCTGTTTAATGGTTTATTCACGCTTTTCGAGGACTTTTTGCATGATTGACTGACAAGGTCTTTTTCCGAAATAGCATCTTCAGTAATGAGAAATAATTGACTCCCTAATCAAAAAAAGGGGTTGATGGAATCCACAAACCTAACTGTAATCTTCTGTGGCATTTCCAGCGGAATTGACAGTCCTCATAGCTTCAGGCTCTATACCACTTTGATTTAATTGCTTTTTTTTATAAGATTAATAATATACTTTATACTGAGTTGTGTGTGTGTGTGTGTGTGTATGTGTGCGTGCGTGTGTGTGTGTGTGTACTGTATATGCGTTCCTCACCTTCTCTCAGGCTTTGTTTTTAATCAACAATATCACTTGAGAAGCACTTCAACTAGTGTAGTACTTTTTCTAAATTCTACATTTTCATTAAGGGAGCTGCTGTTGTGATTTCATTTGGTGCACAAGTGCTGTGCTGTGGTTGTGGGGCACGCCATTTTAATAAGCTGATTGTTGGTAAATAATTAAACTACACGCAGGTTTACCTCAGTGTTGGCCAAAAGATTGCTGCATTGTTGCAGGATAATTGGCATGAAAATAATAATAATAATGATAATAATAATAATAATAACCATGATAATAATAGTAATATAATACTCGTCATGATAATAATTATAATATTAGAAGTAGTAATAATAGAAATGATGACATGATAAGAATATAATTGCAGAATAGTTGATTAATGCAGTGGCTTTCTTCCGCATGCTTTTTGTTTGTTATTGTCTGTTTGTTTTACTAAAATTACACCAAAAGTTTTCTCTTCAGCTTTCACAGCGATGCGGTTCGGATACTTTTTTTTCCTAAACTTTTTTTTTTTTTTTAAAGAAAAAAAAATGTAATTGGCAAATTGAATTGCTTTATATTCTTTATACCGTACTTAAGTATTGTTCTCCATCTTTTAATCCAGTGTCTTGATTACTTTGGGCATAAGAATAATAATTTAAGTGAATGTGCCTTGCATGATGGGGCAAATTAACTTTTAGCTTCCTGCAGTCTGTCCAACTTGTAATATGGCCTCAACCCTTCCTCCCCTTGTTCTGTTCTGACTCATCTATCCTCTTGTTAAAAAGCTGTATTAAATCATCGCTAGTGGCAATGAGAAGTTAATTTCAGATTGTTATATATTTCCATTAATTTCAGTTGGCCTTCTGTAGTTTCTCCTTCTCTTCTTCCTCTGAGTGCAACGGGATCACAGAACCTGTTTTCTCTTTTTTTCCTCCTCGCTTTTCTGGGGTCTCTCTCCCCCCCCCCCCCCCCCCCCCCATTGCCCCACGGCACAGGAGACGAGCAAATATGAAGAAGTGGAAGATGATAACTGAGGGGGAGAAAGTGCTCTTTGTCACTTTCATTAGCGCTGTCTTTTACCTCTCCTCCTCATTCCTTTATCCCCAAACTTACTTTCTTTTCTTTCTTTTTTTTTCTCCCCTCGTTTGGCCATGAGTGGCTTCTCACTCGGAGATGGGTCGAGTGGCTCTAGAAGTTTAGACTAAACACGTCCTCTGAGAATCCAACTCCTGCAGCCCTCCCTGAAGGGACACACACACACACACACACACACACACACACACACACGCACGCACACCTGATTTGTCAGTAATGTGTAGCAGAAGCAGCAGCAGGCGCCTCCAGATTTGTTGTTTTCCTTTCATTTCTCCTTCCCTTCCTCCTCCCTCATTCACAGTTAAGGTGAAAAACAGTCCACTAAGATGTCCGGATGATTTTACTTTTAGCGCGTGCCACCTCTTTAAAAAAAACAACAACAGAAAAAAACAGTACACATTATCTCAACTTTACGTGATTCGTGTGTCTCAGAAATATTTCTTTCGTGTCGCCTTGCTCAACAATGCTCGGACACTTTTTATTATCTGATGATTTGATAATAACAAAAAGCATGAATGATATTAAAAGTTCTCACTTCAAATTTAGAAATAATGAGTGAAAATTCCCCATCATAGCTGGTTAAAACGTTCTCTCTGCACCCTGATTTAGAAATTTTGGCTTGCACACTAACTGTGGGCTCAGTTAGTACAAGGAATCAGTGTGTATCAGGCTGTGTGTGTGTGTGTGTGTGTGTGTGTGTGTGTGTGTGTGTGTGTCAGAAATGGACAGCAGTACCCGATGGATATTTAACACATTAGCTTTGGCAGAGCTGAGAGTGGTGTGAAAACACACTGATTTCCTAAGTGGCAATCATATCAGCCTTGCCGTCAGAGAGGCAGCGGAGAGCAAACATCTGTGTGTGTGTGTGTGTGTGTGTGTGTGTGTGTGTGTGTGTGTGTGTGTGTGTGGTGTTGAAAACTGAGCACATCATATCAACATAAACTCCCGTCTCAGATTTGTATGCTAAACTTTGTGTGTTTTTAATTACCTCAATTATGTTTTTGTGTTTGCTTTTTTAAAAATTAGTAGTTCTCTTATTTTTGTAATCTAACTTTCATTTCATTTAATATCCCTTTATTCCCTACCAATCGAGTTCATGAGCCCTCTCCACCCATTAATATCTTTTAATATCTTGACTTTTTTTCCTTCTTTCTCTCAGCTAGTGTTTCTGTGTGTGTGTGTTTCTGTGTGTGTGTGTGTGTGTGTGTGTGTGTGTGTGTGTGTGTGTGTCTCCGTCCGTCCGTGCTATGCTGTCTCTTCCCCACCAGGGTTCAGACAGCCTTGGGTTCTCCCCGATGTCAGTATCACCCTGAGTTACGACACAAAGGTCTCAGCCTCCTCCTCCACCCGCCCTTGTTAGGCCTTCTCGCCCGCTCCCTCCCTCTGTCAGTGCCATTCTCGCTCACCCTATCCATCCTCGTCTCAAGCCGAGAGTCACCCATCCGAAACTTTGTTAAAACAGGGTCATCCCCCGGCGTGCACTTAAAGGCTGTCCCTTTAACCTGCTCTGAAATACTTACGGCTATTATTATGGCTTATAAATCATTAAGAAACTTTAATTATACGAAAATTTCATGGTGGAAATGTGCAAGCTGACACATGGGAAGGGGAATTTAATGGGCCAGCAAGTCCCAGCACCGTGAGGGAAAATATTGAGGTTAGGTTTCTATTTTACAGCATTGCCGTAGGGTTGGGAGACAGGGAGGAAGACAAAAAAGAAGAGAAGAAGTGAGGGAGAGGGAGAGAAGAGGCAAGCGGAGAGGACGAGGCCTACAGAGTGCATCCAGAGCGCAAAAAGTAACTTTCTCACTTTACTCTGTAGACCGAAGCTGTTAATGTGGCCAGTTGATTTGGGAATGTTGAAGACGGTGCCTATACCATACCTTGTGCTGGTTTCTTAATGCACATGTATTCTAATTAACACAGGACTTTAATTAGTCACCACTATCGCTTTGTTAGGGAATGCCGCCTAATTAGAAATTATCATTCGGATAATTTCTGTAATTGCTGTCACCGACTGATATACGAACATCCTTAAACATTATAGAACTTTGTCTTCCTTCTTAATTGTGTCAATATCATTTCAATGTGAGTGTTGGCGAGGGTTTTGTTGCTTCCACAACTTGAGCAACAGCCAGCAGTGATTTTATTGTGACAGGAAGTAAGTTGATGAAACTGTTGTGAGTCGGGATCATTGACAATTACTCCCGTGCTGATGTTAATTAGAAATTAATAGAATTCTGTTGTGGTAGGTATCAAAAATGCTGCTGCATACGAGAACATCTGTTTGGCTAATCAAGTTTGAATGATCGCCACCGCAATAAGGAAGTTGTCAATCAAAGGAAAGGAGCAAGTCGATTCAGGGAATCATGCAACTAGCAGGACAAACAACTCCAAGTTTAGACCGCATCGAGAATTTTCTTAGAAAACATTTTTGTTTCATTATTAATGCAGTGTTGCATACATGCATGAACTCAGTCAAATTAATCTTGAGGAAACTAAATCCATTTTTTGCCTGCTGTTATTGTTCACTCACTACCCACAACCCCGTTTGTCCCTCCTTTCTTCCCTCCCTTCACCCCTCCTCTCTGCCCCTTCTCCCCCCCCCCCCCCCGTCCTCCCTTCCCGTCTTCCTTTTGTTTTCCATGCGGGCACAAGCGGGGCACAGCGCCCGCGGCTGGTAGGTTTCCTGGCACGCTGCTTCTCATCCTCTGCCTTTTGTTTCCACCAGTGGACATCCATTCCCCTCTTCTGCTGTGTCAGTAAATATTTATTGGCCTTCCTTTTCCTGACCACCCCCACTGATGCTTGTGTGTGTGTGTGTGTGTGTGTGTGTGTGTGTGTGTGTGTGTGTGTTGTGATCATGCCTATATATATATATATATATATATATATATATATATATATATATATATATATATATATATATATATATATATATATATATATATATATATATATATATATATGTGTATGTATGTATGTATGTATGTATGTGTGTGTGTGTTTGCATGCTTTGGACTGGTCTCGTACACACTGCTGTTTTGTTAATGCCTAAATAAAGAGTGTGTGGCTACTACCTTTCACGCTCATGTCCACACACATGCACCACCTCCCACCTCCTTGAGCCCGGTGCTGTCACTCATACAATTCAGCAATGCCCCCGACTCACCCTATCAAAGTCTCTCCGCCCACCCATCTTCACTTCCTCTCACTCTCCCTCATCTTCCCTCCATCATGCATGTGGCGATAAGCTGTGAGAGGAAACTGAGGAGGAAGTTATCGCAGTTTTCTCCTGCTCTGTCCCTCCCTCTCTGCTCCCTCGCCAGAGTTCACGCACTGGAGAGTCAGAGGGGAAAAACTCTGAGAGTAAATGCATGTGACCTCAGCGAGCAAAACCTCAGCACAGTCCTACAACACACACACACACACACACACAAACACACTCCGTCTCGCTCCCCAGGGCTCCGTGGCATCGTGCTGGAGAGGGCTTCCTTCCTGCGGTTAAGACAAAGGAAACTGGGGACTGACAGGGGACCTGGGAGTCCTGCTTCAAAGCCACAGGAAGCGCCGGTGTTGTCTCTTCCTGTGGAGGGTGTCGGAGCGTGGGGGGCCAGCTGCCTGTGTTTTCACAGCCAGGGACGAACAGGGATGAGTGTGTTTATGTGTGTATATATATGTCACAGACAGGTTAGGTAGCTGAACACACCACACCCTCTTTTGCCTGAATTAATCAGAGGGATGGCACACACACACACACACACACACACACACACACACACGCCATCCCAGAGGTGAAGATTCTGATCATTAAAATCCAAATCCAACCAAAAATCATCGACTAAACCACCTTTTCTCCTCAACTCTATTATCCTCATTGATTTATGATGAAAAACAGCCTTTTGTGTTTGTTTTCACTCTTTGTGGAGCCTAGTGTGTGTGTGTGTGTGTGTGTGTGTGTGTGTATACGCGTCTATGTGTGTTTTTCCTCCTGTTCCAGTGTTGGTGCGTAGACATTTGTGGGGGTGTATGTGTTAGTGCATGTGTTTTCAAACCTTCCGGTGTGCACCCGCATACATGTTTGTTTGTGTTTTCTGTTTGCTCTGGCATCTCTCATGCTCTCCTCTTACTCTCTGGCAGCAACGGGACAGTTAATCAATCAAATATTTAAGCAGTGCTTCAGTGCTCAGTGGGTAGTCCGAGATAATCTGTGGCTGTTGGCAGTGCATGGCGCAACCACATTATAAGCCTCGTCTCTAAGTGGCATAGTTGCAGGGCGCTTCTCCCTCTCTCTCTCTCTCTCCTCTCCTCTCCTTCCCCTTGGCCTCTGCTCAGTCTTTGCTCTCTCCTACTAAAATTCTATCTTCTTTTTCAGTTTCTGTCACTCTCTCCATCCCTTGTTTTCCTCTCAGTTGTTTACGGCTCTCTATTCGCGCTCTCTTTCTCTATGTATAATTGTGGCTTTTCACATTGACTATCTGACAGTAAGCAAGGCCCCTTAAAGGGCTCTCATCTTTCTGTCTTTGCCTGGTTCTCTCGTTTCTCTCAGTCTCCATTCTTTCTAGGGATGAGTCTGCCTGTCTCCCCACGGGGATCTCCATTGTGGATTACCATTCAGTTTTCGCCTAATTATCTAGTGGCTTTCGCTGCCTTTGACACATAATTATCAAAGGCCTAAATAATTGTCTTTATTATTGCCGGTGTTTAGATGTAGCATCAGCGGAGCGGTCGCGTGCTAGGGAGAAAAATGAAGTATTTATCTCGACCAGAGATTAGCTTAGCATGCTGTTAAATGATGTCTTGTTGCCTTCTTTAAACTTCAGATAAATAAGCATGATTTATACACACACCTCACACTGACAGGACGTACTTTGCATATTGTATTATGTGTCATAATAAGAGTATTTGCAAACAAAAATACAGCAATTAGCCGGCTTGTAGCAGGAAGCAGCTTAATGCGCTACTTTCCTGGGAGCCATGTGATAGGTCAGATAGACGATCCAAGGATCAGATCAAGGTCTGTGTCTTTGTGTGTTTGTGTGTGTGTGTGTGTGTGTGTGTGTGTGTTTGAGTGGCTCCAAACATGTGGGGGTCGGCTATTTCATAGAGCTCGTGAAAAGCTGGATTTAGTCGAAATTGTGCCAACCACAGAGGTCAGAAATCGGTGATGTTTGCGGGTCTCTATGGCAACCAGCCCCTCTGAGGAGAAATCAGAAAAGAAGTGGTTTATGGGGACGAAATGCAGTCGGGGGAGAAAAGAGAAGGGAGAAAGGTTCCAGTTCGTCCAGAGTTTGAATGTATGTGAGGGTGGGGGGACTTAACACTATGTCATCGGTCGTGACTCAGCTTTGTCATCACAGCTCAGAGGAATGTAAACGTGATGCGTGGCTGAACTCGTATTTAATTTAAATCGCGGCGAGGCTTTGCAGAAATGGGTTAATTCATTTCTTTTACACTTATTTTTGAACACATTAAATTATGATGTCAAAATGGTCTTGACACTGAATGAAGACTCTGTAAGCCAGCAGTGGCGCAGAAGCAGGATGAAGAACACCAGGCTGCTTGGTAAACTTTTCAACAAGGTACTGCAGGGAGTAACGAGGCTGCCCTTCAAGATGAGGACTTCGGTTTAGACCTCCAAACTACCACTTAAGCTGAAGATCCTATTCATGTTTTAGGAGGATGGCGAAAGTCCACTTGCTGCAGGGATGCTGTTGTGAAGCTGACCCAGCTGTGAAGTGGGCCAAAGGAGGAGAGAATCCTCAAGAGGAGTCATAAAGTGTTCATAAATATATCGGCACATCTGTGTCTCTCTCCTGTGTCTTTCTCCACAGGTTTTGATGCCCATACATCTGCTTCTCTTCCTCTTTCTTGCGTTTTTTTTTTTTTTTTTACACCCCCCCCCCCCCATGTCCAACCCCCACCTGAACTTTACTCTGCATATCCAGCTGCTTTAGCGTTAAAGGAAAGGCCAGCAGAGAGGCGGCGAATGTCTCAACATCTGTGTGTTGGTTTTAGCTCAACAAGTGCTTCCACATGTTTCTTCTCCCTGTCCGATACAAGAGTGATCACAACAGCTGGTCCGTTTCCTTGTTAAAGCCTCTCTCTGTGGTTGCCTAGTGGATTAGCACATCGGCTAATACCAACTTGCGGGCTAACACGGTGTAAAAATTAGAACATGGTGAGTCACAGGGAGATGCAGCTTCACGTGATAACATTTCGGCTTTGTGGTTTTAACGGATCTGTGACTGTCATCCGGAGCATCACCCAACCAGCAGAAGACAATGATATGCTCAGATTTTGCTTTGCAGCTAACCACAGTTGTCATTGTGGCTTGTAAAACATGAAAGTCAGTGGTGTCAAAATCTCTGTGGTTGAGGGCCACACTGCAGAGAAGACAGTCCTGGAGACAGAATTTGTCACTCTACTACGCCAACTGTTGCCACAGCAAACCGTGTGTGTGTGCGTATATGTGTGTGTGTGTGTGTGTGTGAGAGAGAGAGCTGTCAGTACGAGTGATTCATATAGCGGCAATGTTGGGTTGAGGCATCACCATCAGAAAACTAAAACTTTGTTTGGTAAGACTTTCAGATGTAGCTCCCCTCCCAGTTCCCACATAGAGGACGATGCCAAGTCTGAATTTGTTTAAAAAGAGCAGAAAACAGGGACTTGTTGTATTTCAAAGCAGTAAAATATTAGCTTCACTCACCTCATCAGCTGTGCCTTTGTCTTTTTCCGTGCCTTTGTCTTGTTCTAGTCAATGTCTGTCATTCAAGTCCTTGTGTGCAGTGCTCACACACCACCCTACACACACACACAAATACGCGTGCATACATTCATGTATGTAGGGATTTCACAATCGAGTCTCTGGCCCTGATCCAGAAGTGAGTCTTTTTAATATTTGGTATCCACTAATCCCAGAGTGGGAGATCTTTTACAGAGACGACGTCTCACTGCTGGAGTTACTGGTGCCATGAGTGGAGTAGCTTCCCCGTCTTCGTTAAAAACGAGTCCATCAGCTGGCAGAAAATTCCAGAGTGTCCCGTCTCACTGTGTGCAGGTCATCAAGTTAGACACAGACTTGATATTAGGTAGCAACAGCTAAGTAGCGGTCGGTGCTGGCTAAAAGCAAGAAGATAAAACCTGATCATGTTCTGCTGCACACTTGACTTCATATTCGTTACGAGGTTTGGAGAACAGCAGGTGTTTGTCCTTGTCTCAGCCTGAGTGTCTGAAATGTGTCACTCGCCTCTGTGGCCAAAGAAGTTTTCATGTTCTTGCCGTATTTGGTTTATTGAAAATCAGAGCATTTGAAGTGGTCAAAACAGATCAGAGCGCAGCAAATCAAGGATCACAGTTGGATCACCTTAATTTGAGCCTTTCCCGGTCTAGTTGCAGGTGATCTGAATATTCCCCAGTACTAATACTAGTGTTGGCCAGGGACATCCATGCAGGTTTTTTATTTTTAAAAATTGAAAGGAACCTAAAAGAGCCAAGACTGGCAAATACAGCTTGAAAAAGCGCATTTCGTATTTGAGTTACAGTTTTAATATGCCAGTGATAGCCAGTGAACTGCACCGATGTTAAGGTCCTTATATTAAAGTATATTTCAGTTTTCCATGAAAAGGAATTATTGCACAGTTTAAAGGGGCACATTATAAGAGCAAGTAGAGACCCATATCCACTTGGATGGTGGAAAAAGTTTCTCTGTCAGGTCCGGGCGACTGGATCTGACTGGATTGAAGTCATGTGCTAAGTGTGTTTCATGGGCAGTCAGTCTACTGTCTCCTGTTTCCTGGCCTCTGCCTACAGCTCCTATACTCAGGGACCGGCCCGTCTGGCTAGTGCCAGAAAACAGGACCTTGACTGACACCTCCAGTTTTAAAAGGTTGACTTTGCTACTCCCACAGGCCCAGTTCTGCCAGAGGAATGCTTTTCAACCAAGCGTGGATGAGGAGGCAGTACAGAGAGGAGTGTGTCCGTGTGTGCGTGTGTGATGGTGGATGGATATTTTGTGTGATGGAGTGAACAGTTGTCTTTTGTCTATCTCCACTGTCGTGTCCCTGCCTCATAAGGCGTACTTTCAAAGTGAAGCAGTCAGTTTCTGTCAACCTTTTACTGCAGTATAGCGTTTATGTTAATGTGTTATGTCTGCACACCGTTAAATGTTAACTGTTACCTCAGCTAGCTAGCTAGTGTTAGCTGGAGGGATGAAAACAAAACTGCACAGACATAAGATCGTGGTAACAATGCTTATTTCTTGATATCTCAAAAAAAAATCCCTGCAGTGATGACTTACTTTCCTCTATTTCAAATGCGTCCATGCAGTCATATTTTTTTATGAGTGTTGCATCTCCAAACTGTAGCACTAAAATCAGCTAATTGTTTTATTTAGAAGAGACTCTTTATGGTCTTTATAGAGATGAGAATGAATCTTTTGTTTTAACTCGTCCTCTATGGAGCAGTGGGCAGCCCTGGTCAGAGCCCAGGGACCACTTCTTTCTACCAGGACCTGAGATTGGAGTATTTACTTCCATGCTAACCACCGAGCCACCGTGTTACCCGTTGCACTGGGGTTATTTAGTCAGCCAAGGAGGTTATGTTTTTGTTTGTCTGTTATTGTGTCTGTCAGTAGGATGATGCAAATGCTACCAGATCATTTTGTCATGATGCTTGGCTGGGAGCATTGGCCAAGGATGGTATTAAATTTTGGGCCAGGTCCAGGTCTCTTTTTTTTTTCCATTGCAAAATAGGGATTGTTTTGACATTTTTAAATTCATCCACCTCTCAGGAAGTATTACATGAAAAAAACCCAGTTATATTTCCAGTGATAATGTGTAGAATTCAACTTAAACCCAGGTAAAGGCTTATTTAAGAGCAGGCTATTTTCCTTAGTGGTGGTTTATGCCCTCCAAATGTCCTTTGAGTCTGTCTGTCTGTCTTTCTTGTTTGTCTGGAAATATATCCAGCCAAACTCAAGTCCAGTAGTCCAGGACACTGCCAAGAAATACATCCCTCTAGATCAAGGGTTCTCAAAACTTTTCAGCTTAAGACTCAAGTGTTCTGCTGGTCAAACAGCTCCTGCTCACAGAATCAGCACTGAACACGTCAGCCGTGCAAACAAAGAATGTTCTTCTTCTGTTTTAATATGGAAAATGAAAGATATAATAAAAGCTGGTCCTCGAGACCCAACCCTAAGTTTTGGAAAGGCAGCTGTCGATGACATAATTAAGTTTTGACTTAAAGTGTAACAGTAAAAGCAGTTAGATGACCAAAAAAACACCAGATGCAGTTCTCTGTAGGGGCCTGCCATCAACAGTCCATCTGCCTTTTCTTCCCACCTCCATAAATGTAAAGAGTAAGTGATTGTTAACCTATTGTTGCAATTCCTGTTCTCTTTTCTTCGCATTTTATCTTAAGGCGAAGCACAGTGAATCGTCTTGTTCCTGAGGCCTGGCTTCAGGAGTCCTCTGGGTGGGACCAGCGGTGTGGGAAGTCTATTGTAGTGCAGTAACAAGTCCTTTGTGTGACATTTTCCTTAGCGTTGACATTCAGAGGGGAAAAGGAAGATGGGCCTGCGGACGCCACATTCTGTGACATGTGAAGGGAAAGGGTATTAAGAATGGGGACCGAGGTATTTGAACGTGCCCAGGGAAGGACATTTGCACAGTACGTGACAAGGACATGCTACGGTGTAGCAGCTCTTTCATATTTCACTATTACATTATGCTATACACCAGGTTGAATTTGTGTCTGCAGGTTTCAGGGTGTCCACTGGGCCAGTACTACTATAGTAGTGTGTGTGGACAGGAAACCCAGGATCCACTTATTTTAACTTGACATTTCTGCAATTTAAAAAGATGATTGTTGTTTTAAGTAGTCATTACCATGCAAGATGGCTTACCAATGTGAATTTGATTTAATTTTCTGCAGATGAACCACAGAGAACTGCAGGTGAAGAACAAAGTGTGCGCTGTGGCTCTGACCGACTCGGCTCACAACATCTGGCTCCAGGAGACCAGTAAAAGCACACAGGACTGGATGCAGCAGGTGAAGTAACCACACACTCTCCAGCAATCAGGATGTACAGCGTACTGGGGGCTGTTCCTGCAGGTTCCCATCACATCATGTTAATTCACCAGTGGTGAGCGAAGGTCTCTCACATTGTGCTCTTCTCTAATTTCTCCCTGCACTACTGCTGACCTACACCTGTCCCCTGACCACCAGCTAGCTTCAGAAGACATAGAGAACCATTGTTTGCATGTTTTATTTTTTCATCAGCTCCCTCTCTCTTTTTTTTCCTGAGTGTATGTCAGTGAGTAAACTGAGACAGTTAACCCCTCGATGTCGCGCGTGCATATGCAGCTGGGAATGCATGCGTGTAAATGCGCATGCATGTGTGCGTGTGAGTGAGCACACGAGATAGAATGCACGTGCACATGTGCATTTGTGTTAGCTTCATTTTAGCACTTGCCCTTTCTGGTGTGACCTCTGTGCCACACGCAGCACCTGGGCTCCCTCAGTATGCACATACAGATGAGGACCAGCCAAGACCGGAGCTGCTTGAGAGCTGGAGATGTAAATGTCACGCATACACACACACACACACACACACACACACACACACACACACACACACACACACACACACACACACACACCATACTTTTATTATCTCCTCTTTTATATCCCTTGTTTTTTGTTATTTCCGTCATGCATGTGTGTGGTTTGCGTGCTTGTGTGTGTATGTTATTTTGAGTGGTGGGGATTCAAGGTTGCACTGGCCCCCTTCTTGGCTGGCATTTCCTATTTTTGATCCATCTAAGGGATGTGTGGGACAGAACATAATTGGAATGTTAAGTGATTTTCTATTTGTGATGATTACCCAGAACAATACATCTGAAATAACCTTCTTTGTCCAGTAGGAGGAAGGTGACAGGCAAGGAATCGCTCTCTTGTAGTCATTAACCCACAGTCCTTTCTTTGCTGAATTAAAAGAGGAGTCTGCCTAATTAAAGGATTTTTTTTAAACTAAAGAAACAGGGGCACACCTGCTGTGCTTTGTGTATAGATTATAGATACCTTTCTTCCATTGTCCATATAAAATATTAGACCGATTTGAACAAAAAAGGTGTTTTTTACTTGTTGCATATTGTAAAACAGCATTTTTGCCAGCAAATTGGACTCACAGTGTTGCTCTTTACTTATATTGTATATACAACAAAAAACTTCTTTTAAAAAAAACAACTTACTTTTCAATGATGTTGATTGTTCTTCATTTCACTCAAAGAAAAATTACTTCTCACATAGTTTTACCTCAAAGGAGTTTTGACCTTCTTTCTCTGCTAATTAAGCATCAGGCAAAGACAAGAATGAATAAATTCTGGAGATCAGACAGTTCCAAATTGTGAGCTCTTAATTACTTTTCGATATGTTAACATATGGAGGGAGATTGCAGAAACAGTGTTTTATATTTCAACTGTCTTCGATTTTGTCCCTGAAATTTAATATTTCAAGGCTTCTGGGCAGAACAGTGCTGGTTGACAAGGTCAGCGTGAGGATGGAGGTGATTCCAATATCTAATCTGTCCTCTGCTTTACATGAGAACTCGATGCTGCAGTGGTCCCAGCAAAGGTCTGAGCTGGTTTGTAGCCTAATCCCATGGCGCTGGCCTGATCTCGAGGTCCCCATCATCGGCTCAGTTGTCTGATGTTTGACTTTGAATGATCACACAATCCACAATCTTCAAGTAGATGCACTTTTTGGCTCAGTGCGAAACATACACACAGACCGCAACACTAGATGCATATAATGTTCCTAAGGGACATTTGTATCAAAAACCCCAAACACTGTTAGATCTTCAGTGTAAACAACACAAGCACCGCTCACTGTGGCAAGGGGCACACACACACACACACACACACACACACACACACACACACACACACACACACACACACACACACACACACACACACACACTAAGGGAGAGCAGCACAGATGGTGCTTCACATCACAGAGGGAAGCTAGCAGTGACCCTTAATAATGCCCTGGGTGGTGTATAAATATGGGTGCCCAGACGAGTGGGTGCATGTGAGGTCGGGGCACCCCAGCAGTGCACGGCTCTGTTCTCCTCGGACAGAGATAATTCCCTCCCTCCGGGGTTCAGGAGGTCACTGGATGGTGGGATGGCGCAATGAGAAGAAGGGAGTAAAAGAGAGGAGATGGGATTTAGAGATCAGCGCCTGCTGGGCCAGGTTAGACAGACCAAATGGGTCAGACGAGGGGCGACTGACGTCACTGCAACAAGAGACAAAATACAGAGCCAGAGAATATAGGATGGAGAAGGCAAAATATCGACCAGACAGAAAATGAAATAAAGAAACAAAACAAAGAAATAAAGTATGAGATAGCTTCAATTATTTAAATCTCGTTGACTGCCACTGAGAAGGCATGGTAAAGAAAAACAAAGAGACAGGTAGGTTGTGAATGGAGTGAATGCAGATGGAGTGGAGGAGATGAAGAGATGTACGTGGAGATAGATGACTAGCATGGTGAGGAGAAGTGAGTGAGAGAGAGAAATAATGGTGTACAGCTGGCAGCCTGTCACAGTCTCCAAGGTGTCTCCTGTCACTGTGCTGGCCTGCTGTCACACTCTAGTGGCCTGCCCCACGCTCACGCACACACACACACACACACACACACACACACACACACTCATGCGCACATGCACAGAGTACACTATGATCATGAATAAACCATCGTAATCCATAGAGAGCAACTGGAGAGAGACAGACAGAGTGAGCAAGAATGGATACTGAGAACTACTTTCTGAGAAGTTAGGTTGCAGGCTGTCAGGTGTGTTATGGTTTAGGAGACTTTTGTACTGTTGGCACACACTTTCTACCCCGGGACTCAGTCAGTCTTGTGTGTTTTCAGAAAGATTGAATTCATTGAATGGAGGCAATTGTATGCAACTGCAGTGTCCAGGAGAATCGACGTTTTGTTTAATCTTGGCGTTCACATAGATAATTCTTTGTCGCGTCAGTAACAATATCATCGTTTAACTTGATTAATTACTTCGAAGTAAGTTCTAATTGAGGGTTATGTTTCGTTTTTTGCCCTGTTGTTTACATGGCCAAGGAAAATTAATTCAACTAATAGTCCTGTTTCTATGCAGCTGCACAAATTCTGACTTGTTTTGCTTGTCAGACAGATTAAGAGGCGGAACTAAACTTCTCTGCCATTGTTTCCCTCCTGTTGGGTTAAATTATTATGCACTGTGAAACTTCAGAACCCTTTTTTCTCCTAACATGCGTTCCTTACAGAAAAGTAAGCGATGTTAGGTGGCAAGCTGATGTAGAACCCAGATACCAGATCCATATTCTAAATATTCTTCATTCGTTTCCAAAGAATGCAGAAAGCTCTTTAAGTCTAACACCAACATCTCCCACTGAAAATGAAAAAAGTCTGAAAAGGCCAAATTCTGAAATAACCAACTGACACATGCTCTTAAATAACCCCTACAAAACCTGGAATATTCTTTTTGAAATTGCAGAATATTTGTGTGCATTGACCGTCTAATTCCCTCGTCTCAAAGTCAATGGCAATAATTGGGTTAGTGAAAAAAAAAGTTAGTAAATACCACAATTGTGTATTTCGAAGATTTGAATCAGAAAAACAACTGCTTCTACAGCAGAATGTTAGCTTTGTTCTTCTAATGATTGCATTTATGTATCTGAAATCAAAAAAGTTGTATTCATGTGTGAGAATTGTCACGTTAGGCCAAATAATGTAAGTCTCATAAACTTTAGTCCCTAAAATCCAGTGTACAAAACCCATTGAGTGAGTCAGGGGAATCCATGGTGATGCGGACTTCTTGATTGGCCTGAGAAATACATCATCCCTGCGATGTATCCAGCAGAGTTTGAAAGGAAGACCTCTTTGTGGACTTGTGTGTGTCTCCCTGGGACAGGAGGGACTATGGAAGCCTATGAGGGACCTGTTGGGTCCTGATGAAGCCTCTGTTAGATCAACCTGTGGAGTGTTTTGGGTCTGTTACTATGAGCATGCGTGTTCACATGTTTGTATTCGTGAGTCTTACTGGGTTGAAGCAGCAGGTTGCATATTTCACAAGCACACACACACACACACACACACACACACACACACACACACTTAATGGGGAATGTGTCAAAGCGTGTCTCACAGATACAGAGGTAGGAAAGACACCTGCTTGCCATTTACACTCTGAGATCATGATATTAGCTCAGTGGCGTCGCAACAGCCTCTAACATGTTTCTGAGTTAATTCACTTACATAAAATTCACTCTGCAACATTGTGTCTTGCTGAGCGTTCACAGGGGCTCGTGTATATCCAGCATAAATCCAAACACACATGCTCAGAGCAGCAGGGGTGGGTAGAGAGTCAAATCTGTTTACATGTTTGTTTCTCTGTCTGCCTTTAGTTCAATGGCGCCATTGATCGGTGGACGAGCCGCTTGAAGTGATGATGCTATGCGTCAGAGGCAGCCGATGTAATGTGCCATCCTTTTGTCGCCCCTCTCTAATCCCAGCCAGCAGGCTTTGCCTTTATGTGACTGCTGTTATGCCTGCGGTCTCCCACAGCACTGGGGCTGTGCGTGTGCATTTATGCGAGCGTTTGTGTGCACATGTGTGCTGTTGCCCTGACAAATCTATTCAAACCCCGACCTCCCTGCCTCCACTGGTGGCAATGGAAGAGGTAAGGGTGGGGGGGGGCCTTTGAAAGACTTCCCTCCTTCGCCTCTCTGCAGCCGCCTTCAGCCCACTGCTCCACAGCCCAGCTGACATCTTCCTCCAGACAGACTGAATGAATTAAATGAGATACAATGAGACACTTGATGTCGCAGTCAAGGAGCCCCAACGCTTCTGCGCCGCTCTGCACTGCTCTGCCCTCCAGCCCAGGCTCAGAGGAGAGCACATCTAGGGCAAAGCAAAGGATCTAAAAATACACAATATGTTACTGTTTACCAAGATGACTTGTCATCTTCCCCCAACATAACCCCCCCATCCTCCTTCACTCCATTCCTTCCCATCTCTCAGTCGATATTTCTTCAACCTCTTTGAGTCTCCCTGAGCTGCACCCTGTCCAGCCGCCACCCGAGCTGAAGCAGTGAGGTGAAGATAGAAGGGGCATTTCTTTTATTTTAGGGGCAGATTTTGTTTTGGATTTCCCAGGATTGGACAGGAGCAAATCTCGAACCAGGCTTTATTTTAATAACAGGCATTTTTGCACACATTTCCCATTGGAATTCTGATTTGCTTGTTGATATATGCTGAGGATTTATGTACATGGGCCAGATGTTTCATCATAATCATCTTTCACAAGGAGTTTCTATATGTCTCTGGAAGCCTAGAATAAATATATCATTGCGGGACAAAGGAAGAGGCATGACATGTGGCTGAGGAGATTTGCTCGGACTGAAATGTTGGTATCATGATTGGCTGTGTTCAGTTTCCCTCTCTACTTTTTTCATTTTCATACAGAAAAGCACATGAACACACAAGCATACTCGTGCTATCAGTAGTTTTGTGTGCCAGTGTGTGTGCAGAGACACTCAGGGAATGATAGAGAAGCAGACATGTGATATGTCCCAGGGTCTTGTCATGCGTGTCCTGTATGTATATTGGAGAGGTTGGAGTGGGAGAAGGTTCCCAGATTTGTCTCACCAGTCCCGTCTCTTTCAGCCTCGGGAGTCAGGGTCGTTGAGGGCAAAAATGCAAAAATGAAAAAGAAAAAAAAAAACCCAAAACAAAAACAGCTCTGGATGGCTCACAACGTTACTCATCTTTATTGGAGACCCCCCGCACTTCAACCACTGACCCACACACACACAAGCACACACAAGCACACACAATCTTGCACAACACTGTAATGGGCCAGGGTGAAAGTAAACACGAGCAGATAAGCAGTGATTCAGAAGGACGCCAGCTGCACATTCTAATCTCTTTACATTTTCTCTTTCTTCTATTGAACTTTTATCTTATCTGGGGAACGTCTTCTCCAAGCATTCCTTCGCAGCCGCCCTCTTTCCCTTTCTCCCTCTTCCCTCTACTAACCTCGAGCATACCAGAGCATAGAAGCACACATTGCACAGTCAAACAAGGGAAAACACACTTTGATATGTTGCCATCTGCTGACTCAAAGCTTCCGAAAAAAAAAAAGTTTTTTTTTTTTTTGTTACATTAGCACAGCGGATGAGACATTTAGAGTAACAGTTGACCCGGTTGAATGATGCAGTTCAGTAACTTTCAATAAATGTGCACGATACCTTTCAATCTTACTCGAACTCATTTAAATTTGGTTCATATTTATGTGGATTTTCCTTTCTCAGTTTTTGAATACTCTATACAAGATAGCTGAAGAAGGAGCTCCAGGTTAAGCAGGAGGTCCGCCTCGCTGGTCATGATGCTTTTCTGTCAGATAAAAGAAAAATGACCTCATGTTCTACCTTCTTCACCAGCCAAAGGGATTCGACGGCTCAGCTTTTACAAGCCGCACGTCCAACTGAAAAAATGTGGCAGTATGCATTGAGCTTAAAATGCTAAATTAGTGCATACCAATGAAGCTCTGACACATTTAAGTTTGGGTTCTTTGGTAATCATACTTCAGCTCAAGTCCGCCCTCCTTGCTGCTGATTCGTGGGTTTATCTCTGGTACGTAGGTAGAGCCAGGGGGCGCCACACAGACAGTCTGAAGGAGAATGAAGACAACAAAAACAGATAAAGAGGTCCTCTCCTTTTCTGACAGTAGAGTTGTCAACCACCGGGGGGGGGGGGGGGGGGGGGGGGTTTGAGAAGACCAGGGGTGTTTGCAGGGGGTTATGGGTCAGCAAGCTGGGCAGACACCCTCCCCCAGGACACCCACTGATCCGCCATGGTAGAAGGCCTCAACTCTCCACCACAAACAAACGCCAAGATGTCTGAGCAACATGTCACAGAGCTTTTAATTGCTTGTTCTCTCTCTCACCATCTCTCTCTCATCCTTCGCTCAGCCTCACACACTCTCTCACTACTGTCTTTGCTGGCTGTTCCCCTTTTTCTTTGTCTTCTTGCCTCTGTTTTATCTTCCCCCTCCCAGTTTTTCTACATGTTTTTACCTGAATTTTTTTAACACAATACTTTCAAAGCAGCTAGTTAGAATGTTACACATGTGCCATGGGTGGTGTATGTATTCATCTTATTTTTTTGTCTTCTTTATAGCACTGTTGTAACTGGGTGTCAAGTCCAGAGCCCCTGGATACGCCGCTGGATTCCATGCTTCCAGACTGCCCCCGAGTCTCTGCAGGTATCAAACCTACTGGGAATAAACACACTTAAGCCGTTAAAACGTTAACATTTAAAGCAAGTTCAGCTGCTTTTCAACCTCGGTCCCAATTTGTTGATCTGAGGAATGGAGTCAGTCCAATTTCTCATCACTGTTTGACTCATGCGGACCACCAGTGTAGTAACAGGCCCCTTTTTAAAAAATTTATAATACACACTCTTGCTCTGTAGGCATCGTATCACAGCACCCACAGGACCTGCACCCAAGCTCTGCCCCCCCATGGTTTAAACAAATTCGTCTGTTTTATCACTAAATATTGGAACATTTCAAATATTTTGACACAAAAAACACGAGGAAAAAGGGTTCAGGTTGAAAATTCTTTATTTTCTTTAGCAGTATTGTGACACTGGAATAAATGCATTCTATCATTACGACCAAATGAAGTCCAAATCTGTTTGCCTTTAGTATTTAGTCATCTGCCGTAAGCTAAAAATATTAAAGGACACTTGAAGGAAAAAGGTCAGAGTTCAGAGGACGCTACAAGAATGTAGCAGTGCAGGTAAGTGCATCTGCTTGAATGCACTCAACGTATACACCGTACAGTAGAAGTGTTAAACTCATACATGTTTGTCAGTGTGACGGTCACTTGGCTTCTGCAAGGTTCAGTCAGTGCAGAGTGGTGGGTGTGTATGTTCGCGCTTATTGTTCTCGTGTGTTTATGCACATGCTCGTGGGTGTTGGGTAGATTGGAGGTCTTAGAGAGGCTGATTGAGAGGGATCATTGCCAGAGAAACTGAAGCAGTGGCAGATTATCTTGAAACACCAAATACACACAACAACAGAGGCCCTCTCCGACACACACTGAAGAAATGCGCCGTTTGATTTTGTTTCTATTTTTGTCGTCTTTGTTGCGCCCTCGCTCTCGCTTTTCTTTTTCATCACTGACTCTGTCTCCTATATTCATTAATCCTCTCCTGTGGTGTTTGGCTTCCTGTCCCTGTGCCCTCTCAGTGGTTCACTGGCCTTGATGATGTCACAGCCATCATGAGAATGTGTCCTTAATGTAGGATTAGGGATGAAAGCTGTAATCCTCAACATGACCAATGATAAGATGATGATTGCAGTGTTGTTTGAAGAGTGACACACATCCGAGCATGCACGCATAACCACGCGCACACACACACACACACACACAGATACATACAGAAAGTCAAGCTTTATACATATCTTTGAATCAGGAAATTAGGTGTCATAAAAGCACGTTTTGACTCTGTGTTTCTTCAGGCATCCGTTGTTACATCTTTTGACAACTTGCGCTCATCCCAATCACTCCTTCCCATCAGACATCTTCATCAGCGAGTCCCACGTGGAGACTTTGTATTCTCTCCTTCGCCCCGCTCTGACATAACGGTGAACATATAGGTCATTTTTCACATGCTCCTCGTGTCAGTGAATACATCTCTAGCACTGCTATCTCATTCCAGGCTCTATAGCGTCATGTTCCACATGGAGCTGTGTGGGTTGTTGGCCTCAACATCTACCAGTGAATCAGCTCCTCGAAATGTCAGCTAGCCTTCCCACTGTATTTCATGTTCAAATGTCACTTTTTACCCTGATGGTTCACGTCTCCTCTCACTCCCCCTTTGGTCAAAGATATTGAGGTCTACTCTTTTTTTTTGAAACTCTTGGCATTCCTGACATGTTGGTAACACAGACCTATCTGACACAGTGTCCATCTGTATCTATGCACTATTGACTTGTGCTCTATTGACTTTAGCTACTTTAACTGAGCTGAAAAGATGTGAGTCTCTGGCCTGTTAACAGAGCTGCCAACTCAGCTTGTCTCTGGTCTTTTGGTGGCAGCATCTGATGTCAAAGGTTGACTTGGTCGTCTTTGTGTCCTTGGCAGCCTTGCAGGTTCACAGGCAGCAGCTATTGTGGGGAGAGTCACAGCGGAGCAGCAGAGGTGACGAGGTTGAGAGAAGGTTGAGGGAAGGCTGTCAGGCCATCGTAGCCCAACACTTCAATCAACACATGCAACAGTCACCTCCTCTCCTGCTATGAAGGCTCTTGTTGCTATGGAAGGAGTATTTGTGCGTTTGTGTGTGTGTGTGTGTGGGGGGGGGGGGTAGTCGGGTTTGACCATGCTATGTCTCGGCTGCAGAGAACACCTCTAAATCCTTCTGGTAATACACATCATACACATATGCACACTGTGTTCTCCACGGCTGGTGTGTGGAGCCGAACTGAGCCAGGCCCGGGGCAATGGGGCTGCTGTAGAGGATGGCAAATGATCACACGCACTGAAGATGTCTGACTGCTAACTAAAGTATTGCATGTCTGTGTAGACGTAGGAACTGGGACCGGTCACACAGCCTTATGGGAAAACAGGTTGAAGGACGGTTCCTGCCTTTGCTCTTTTTATGCTCCTGCATCTGTTCCTTGCTCTCTCTCTCGCTGTCTCTCTCTCTACTCTCGCTATACATACATCGAACCCCCCCACTCCTTGTGCATCCTGTCTCCATGTGTGGTGCAGTGATGATATGATGATTGTGTTCTCCATGCTGGTATGCTCTTGGCAGAAGGAGGTAGGGAGAGCTTGTCTGTTTTTCCTAATCATCTGTGAAGAAACGCCGGTATACCAGCATGGCACACTGACAGGACTAGAAGCGCCCAGAGAGGGATGGAGAATAACCCGTAGCAGGGGTGTCTGCTAACATCTCCATTTCTTGTTTTAAATCCATTAAAACCTGGATCCAGTCCCTTCATATTTGACTGGCTTCCCTCCCTTTTATTCTTCTTTTCGTATCTTCCAAAAAAAGAATTTGTTCCCCCCATGAAGGTCATTGCTCCGGCTTCTGGCTGTAGCTGAGCACACCGGGAGAAATTTAGTGAGGAACGTGGGGAACACAAGCTAAATAAGCAGATAAAGTGGAACCAGTCATTCGCTTTGTGTGTGTGTGTGTGTGTGTGTGTGTGTGTGTGTGTGTGTGTGTGTGTGCGTGTGTGTGAGAGATATAGAAGCTGCAAGGCTGACAGAAAAATAAGTTGGACAGTGGGATGGTGGTTAAGTGGGGTAAATCTATACTGTTGCATTAATGCCAATGGCAGCACAGATGCATGATGTGAGGGAGGGAGGGAGGGAGGGAGAGAGAGGGAGGGAGGGATATACTTACAGTTATTGTACTTCTATGGGCTCCTCTGTTATCATCGCTTAGTTTATTGACTTGTCTCCAGTGGGATAGTTGATTGGTTGTTTGATCAGCACAGATTCTATGTGGGAAAACAAAGCAAAACCATACACACACACACAAAACTTCCTGTTGGGTGATTACTCATTGTCAAAGCTGATTATTAATTACAAAGGGTGGGCTCTCTGAAGGTAAACACTGATTAATGGCTAACAAAAGTAAGTTAATGTCTTACCTGTACTTTAATTACATCCCTGTTCAGTTACAAGCATCCCAACACAGGGCTGTAATTAGCTCTAATGGACTGCAGGAAAAAGACTCACTTACATTTTCTTTCAAAACATAAATACGCCACTCTATATGATTTTTTTTAACACACCAGCCTTTTTTGTAGCTTCCCTTCAATGTTTATAAAAAAAAAAGGTTTTGTTGGAAGAATTTTCTTCTATAATTTCTCCATCTTGAATGAAGATGACAGGCAGTAGGCTGCAGCAGTGATGCAATATCGCCACAGAAATGAGAAATAATTCCTGCGCAATGACATGAGAGGTCACTCTGCCTTTCTTCTTTACCTAAAGATTATATGTCCACAGATCAGTGCTGTTAATGTTGCAAGATACCACAGAGACAGAAAAGAACCCAGATAACACACACACACACACACACACACACACACACACACACACACACACACACACACACACACACACACAAAACGCTCAGAGCATTTTTGTAATCGTGGTCTAGTCTAAAGTAGATTTGACTAGACGGTTACCCTCACCTCCCTGATCCATGCACTGCTGACCGTGACACATTCATAGATGTCAACACCCCTTCTTCTCACACACACACACACACACACACACACACACACACACACACACACACACACACACACGCGCGCGCAGACTGATGTTTGTGTGGTAACTTGCTCCGAGAGGAAACGTGGGCTCAGTCAAATTAACCTCAACCTTTCCAACCACTGTTTTTTCAGCTTGATGTTGTGGAAGTCCGCTGCCTCAATAGAAGATCACATGAAAAGTGCGCGCGCGCATGTGTGTGTGTGCGTATGTGTATATTTGTGTTTTCCCAACTGTGTGTTCAGTAATTTTCCTTAGCAGCGCACAGTTGCTCTTGTGTGGCAGGAAATAGACAGGTAAACTGTGGTGAACCGGACCCTAACCTTTGACCTGGATTCACTGAGGTGGGCTCAGCCTATTGTGCGGGTCACATTTGTGACACACCAGATGATAATAATAGGAAATGTTCACTCCACGGACTCATGACGACTGAAATTGTGTTGGACATGAGTAATAAAATACTGATTTGCAAGATGGAACAATCATTCAGTTAGACTTGTTGTAATATATTATCATAAACTACAATCATCTCATCAGAATATCAAGTTATAATACCTTATAATTCAAGAGTATTCTTTGCAATGTCATACAGAAAAAAAACCTCTTACCAGCTGTTTTTTTCTTTTCAGTAGGAGGTTAATACTAAGACTACATCGTTCGAACCCGCAAAACTCAATTTTAAAATTCCTGTGGAGACCCAGATGTTTCCAAAGGTGTCAATCATGTCCAGGGCTCGTCTGTGTCTCCTCCCTCCAGCTCCAGAGGCCAGTTCCAGTACAGGCTCAGAGGTAAACTGAGGGGGCAGTTTTGAGGTTCAGGGTGTGGCAAGAAGATCAACTCACGTGCTGCCAAACCCAGATCAAATCTAGATTGAGCTCATGAAGTCTCGATGCTGTTGGTGCCCCAAGTTTTTCCGTTATGTTCAGGAATGGGAGAACTACGGACGAATGTCGCTCCTATATGGGGGAGTCATACTTGCACATAATGCTGAATGACAGATGAAGCTGAAACAAGGCTGAAATACATTCTAACGAATAGTTTTGTGACTTTGGCGATCTGTTGTTGAGCCCACAGCATCAGGGCAGATTGTCACAACAGCAACATTGTTTTCTCCAACATCTGGAGCTATTTTTGTGGAGATTTTTACAAGGGTTGGGTTATTTATCATCGCAGTTTATTCCAAAAGTCATACAAGAAAGGGAAGCGGGCCTTTATTTGTTAAAGCCCTCGCTGGAAAAAGAGGACAAACCCAACTAAAGGAAGAAAGTGATGCTCTGAGAAGTGACCACTTCCAGAATGATACTTGGATTCGCTACCACACCTCTGGATAACAGGCATCATACCATCTTCTTTTTTTTTTTAATTTACTGTCTCATTTTCAACCAAAATGTACAAAAATATTGTCTCTGTCAAAAGAAACTTGCTCCATCTTTAGAGAAGTTTCTTGAACATATGCAACTCTTGTCTTATAGTTGAAAATCAGACCCACTGATAACATCAGTAATGACTACACACACACACACACACACACACACACACACACACACACGTCTCAGATCTTCGCCGCCTGTCTCCTTTTGTTCTGAGAGGGATGCGGCTGATAAATTCTCCGTGTAGAGACACAAGGTAGAACGCAGCACTGCCCCCCGGTCCACTGTCAGCTCACATGTGGTTCCGCGGTGACGGGACGGTCTGTTCAATCATGTAGGTTGTCTTGCCACCGCCACATTTCCTTGGACTCAAACAGTCGACCTCTTTGATTCGGTCCCCATTTATTGATCAGTTCCAGCTCTTTGATTTCTGTCAGGCTTTTATCTAGCCCCAGATCAGAGTCATCAGAGATATGTGGACACGGTCAACAGACGAGCCCTCGCTGGTTAAACAAGGAGCAAAGTTAAACAATATACAATTCCTCAGCAGTGATGTCAGGTTCCTGTTTTGTTTTGGGGTTTTTTTTTAATTTGATTGTAATTTTTCCGCTTTAACTGGCCTTAATCACTAATTTATTTTGCTCAATAGATTCATAAACTGTAATATCATATATAATGTTGCTGCAAAATCAACAAAAGCAAATGTATTTTATGTGTTATTATAATCAGAAGTAGCTGAAATATGAATACTACTACTGACAATGACATTATTAATAATAGAGATGATAGCAATAATAAGGATGTGACGGTGCCATGAGTTTTATGTGATGATTGTACAGCATTTTAACAACAATAACTTGATTGAAATCTTAACACCGATCACACAAAACATGCATGTTTCTTTCATGTTAGCATGTATGTGGAAGTTTCTGCCAACGCTTTACCCCTCACTTATTTATTCATGTTTATTTTCATTCTAAATGGAAGTCCTTTATCAGCTACAAGGCTTTTTCATTTTTACTTCTTACCTTCTTTTCCACATGAGAACTGCTGTTAAGTGGATGAAGATTTGAAGAATAGTTGTTGTTGTTTTTGGTTTGGTTTTTTTTTTTTTTGGTAATACTGCAGTTCTTTTCCAGCCGTCCTTTGAGCCACACTTAACGTATTATAGTTGAAATAGTTTGAGTTAATTACACATCAAAGCTTATATTTTGTAAATGTTGCTGCAGTCGGCCATCACGTCTAATATGTTATGACACAGGCGTGTATGAAGGGTGCTGACGAGATATGAAGCGTGATATTCACCTCTCCTATAAAGAACACTCTTGCTTTAACAGCTTAGGCTATTGTGATTATGCTAACTAGAAGCATGTCTGGAAAACCCAGTCTGTGGTCTTCAGTTCACCCCTGCATTAGGTAAACTCTATCCAGGAGGCATTTTATCTTCTCCTCCTTTCTCATGCTCTACCCATCATCCCGCGGAAAAGAAGAAAAGGGAGAGACAAAAAGGGAAAGAGCCGGGCGTGCATAAATGAAAGTTCAACAAGGTTCAATGAAACACTTATACAATTTGCTGCAATATAGTGAGGTTTTATAATCTCATTATCATCTTAGTGCCAGATTTGCCCATGAGGGCCGTTCTGTATTCACTCTTATTAGCTCCTCAGATTTGTCCATTTGTCCTTCTACTCCCCGCCTCACAGCCAATCACTGGGACAGAATCTCTAATAAATCCCCCCCTCCCTGCTTGTTTTTTCTCTTTTATTTTTTCCCTTGCCATACCTCCTACTGATTTATTCATGCTTTTTTTTTTTTTTTTTAACTTACTTTTGCCACGGGGCAAAGCACTTTACTCAACTCTCCATGAGTAACTATGTTTTTGTTTTTTTATAAATGTATTTTGCTGCAAACACATCTGTATCTACAGTGTACAGTACCATAAGCCAATATAATGTAAATTCTTGGACTTAAATCCAACTCATGAGGGGCTTCAGGAAATAAATTATGAGATTTAAACAAAACGGAGGATCCTCAAAACATTTGATTATTGTGTTACTTCATGTTGCTTCCCAGAAATTTCAATCTGTGTAAATTTTGGATGAACAACACCAATAGATTTGCACAGGACACTGCATTTGTTTACTCTTTTTTAATCTTCTTTCATGTGTAAGGTCCGGCTCTTTCCTCTCTGGGAGTTCAGGGTCAGATGGGGGAGCTAACGTACTGGATACAGTAATGCAGGCCACAGGCTGCTATCGAATCCCCAAGCCTCTTAGCTGCTGTGGGTAGTGTCCATCCCTGGTCACCCAGAGGGCATCCCCAGATTAGTGCTTCACGGACATGGATCTCATTTGCCCATATGGCCTCTTCTCATTGAGTTGATATAGGCTCTAATCCGCCCAGCCTTTACCCCTGACCTCAACATGTGGCAAACTACTTAGAAAAAGAACACACCAACCGTGCATATAACACATTCTATAGCTGCAGCACCCACAGAATCCACAGTAAAGCTGAGGGTGAAAAAGGATGGCTGGTGTGTTCTTGACCGTCAGTTCTTTTATGGGAATCGAGCTGCTTTTTCTCAATTTACATACTTGAATAGTCCAAAAAAAAACAACCAAAAAAACGGAAATTCCATAATAACATGCTGGGTTCTTTTGGCTCTACACCGGTTTTAGGTGTAATTCATGGGGTGGAATTAATCCAATAAGCCTCGGTGGGTCGCAGCAAATCCTAACCCACTGCTAGCGTTATAACTCTTAACAATCACCTTCATCCCATAGTCTCTCGGTATCACTGCACCCTCATTAACGAGGCAGGAGATGCCACCCAACAAGTGTCATGGCGGTGTCAGCCACCCCACTGATACTGGCACCGGCCTGGATGATGAGCGGATAACCGAGACAAAAAGAAAACCTCGCACCTTTTTCTCTTGACATTTACTTTTGATTAACTCGTGCGAGCATGACTTGTGAAATAAATAATCCTATTTTAATCTAAAATTTCGGTGTTTCGGCTGCACACAATGCAGCATTCCTCCTTGGTGTTGCCACGAGGTGAAATTAGTTGATGGGATCAAGTAGATTAGAGCAGAGAGAGGTTAATCTATTGGGTAATCATATAAGAGTGTCACTTTAAGTCCTCGTAAGTTCACACTCAACCCCCGTCAGAAGCAAAGAATTTCTTTTGAATGGATTTATTCACATTTATAAACTTCTCAGTGATATTAACCATCGTGTTTCAGCGGGAAAATATTACAAATCCACTTGTGGCTCCTGAGAATGAGGTTAAATCTGCCTCATCTTTCATGTTGGCAGAAAACTACAAGTGTGACAATTTTGAAAGATTAGAACGAATCTAGAGGAGGGTGACTCAGTGCCACACCTCTGTTGTGGGTTCCTCACATCTGCCGATGCCCTGGATTACGGTCGCATTATCCACCACTTGCACATAGTCAGGTGAATGGAGTTGCATTGTAATCTAGGCAGCAGTTTTTTTTTTGACATAGAATGCAGAAGACTGAAGGGAATAAACTTTACGTCTGAATCTGACTTACTGGGTTTTTTTTTATTCATTTTTAATTGTCCATTGTGTATTTAACAGCGACGCTGTTCCACGTTTGTAGAGTGCTCTCAACGTTCTACGTACTCACAGGGGTGGACAGTTTAAAAACACAGATACGGTGATTATGTTGCAAGGCGACTAGAATTTTGTGTGAATTGTTTGTCACTTTTAATTTGATTTTATGATTGTGCCTCCCAGTCGGTATTAACTGTAATTAAAATACAAGTTGCGTAATTGTTTTTCCACTGATTTTATATTGTGCTCTGTTGGGTTTTTATACATTTCCTTTTTAATGGAGACTGTTATTGTTATGGGTTCATGGGGCCAGTTCTAAGGTTGCTAACAACACACACACACACACACACACACACACACACACACACACACACACACACACACACACACAGACTGCCAAGAATCCATGCTGTGACCCAACATTTGAAAAAGGAACTGCCCATGTTACATATGTTCCACTGAATATGTGTGATAGCAAAATTTGAATTTGTTTTCCCATCCATCACCTAGAATTTGTTGATGGTGTAAAAAGAAAAAGAAAATGAGATTAAAGTGTGGTTACAATACATGTTGTTGTCCCTTCAGATGGGGTTATAATTAAAGGCACATTTTTGTTTGAGTGCTGTAAATTAGAAATAATAAAATATCAAATGTGGATGCTCTCAGAATGTATATTTGAGTGCACATGATGATGCCATGTAGATGATTTGAAAACGAAGAAAAAATAGTCCTTGAAGTCATAATTAACCATAGTTTATGTTTACTTTTCATTTTTGCTGAGATTAATAATATATTTGTGGAAACAGACTTAATGGTAGCCTCCACAACCGGCAAGGTTTTGAATACGCCGCAGTGACCTTGGATTATCCCATGTGCTTCATTTTGACAGATAAAAACTTTATTAACCAGCCATCTCCAGGACAGGAGACAAACAACCCGTGAAAGTGATGTGCACCAGTATTAGAGAAACATGGCAATTAGGGGATGATTCCCCCCCACCCCCCCCCCCAGTTGAAAGCAGCAAGGAGTAGAGCGAGGTAATAAACACAGCTTGTTTGTGGCCTGGGAAGCAGCAATTATAAAGTGCTTGGAGAGTTGTGCTTATTGTGCCTGTGAGTAATGAGATCGGCTGTGCTGTTCCCTCACTGATGCTAGGGCTCCTAATCCTGGAGCTGGCCTGTCACTCTTCTTGGCAGCGCAGGGTGACCTTTAAACCATGTCAGCTGACTTTTCCGCTCTGAAAATAGTCCAGCACTGAGTCTAAGCAATGGGGCAATACATGTGTCATAATGTGCAGTGTATTATGTTTGCCTCAGTGTGCAACTAAGTGGATTTATTTTATCACTCTACCAAACCATCTGTGAGCCAGAGTCTTCAAGGCAGATGTACTCACAGGTTAGCACTCGTTTAAGGCATAATTTTTCACAATGTGCCCCTAAAAACATGACATAGTAAGTACAAACACTTGGATAAACATCATTTGGCCCACCACAACAGCACAGAATGGGAAGTCCCACTCCTCTCACTCATGAGTGGGTGGGTGGGGTATTGCAGGAGAGACTGGTTATGTATTCCATGTTTAGGCTCTGGGTCAAGTATCCACTCTATTGTAGTTTCCTGTTTGTTGTAGCTGGACAATTGCTTTTTTTGGGGGGGGGGGGGGCATGTAGATTTACAGCCCTATCCTGGCTGTGTTTGATGGCAGACATTCCTATTGCCATGCACCTCCTTGTAGCATAACTCATGTTTCCGTGTTATTATGGTTCCATTCATTAGAGCCAGCATGAGTGATTACTCTCAGTTGTTAAAGCATGACTTGTACAAGAAGTCACAAATTTAGTCGCTAGGTGTAAAATGACTTGATACCGCATGCATCCTTTGCAAACTGTCCCGAGTTTCTGTTTGCACCGCACTTCCCAATGCGCCGACACCTGTTCCTCTGGTTGTAAAAGGTGTTTGGCCTCCACGAACAACAGGATTACGCAGAAACTACTGGGACAAATATCATCGAACTTGGTGGAGTGGAAGGAAGATTTATTTCACTTTATAGTGGATCAAAAGGCTCTGAGTAATGTTACAGTTGTTATCTATACACTGCTGCAAAGATGCATGAATGAATTCCTGCGTACGTGGATAGTAGTGTGTCCTCAAGAAGAATGCAGTTGGTCCAAGTGTGTTATCTGGGTGACCGAGCAACCAAACAACACTCAGGCCTTCCACCCCCACCGGCTCTGCATGCTAGTCAGCCAGTATGCTGCCTTTTCCAGGGCTCACTTGTCCACAGACACACCCACAGATATACATGTGCATGGACATGCTCAGAGATAGCCCTACACATGTAGACACACAGTAGATACACGCCCCTGTAGACACAGGCCGACACCACAGATACCCACCCACATGCTGATAATCGCAGGCAAACTAGAATTGGTCCAGTTCTGTTCAGGGTTACCAGATAGGGCCTGCTGTTGCTGTGATTTGGGAGTGGATCCAGTGGCAGAGGAGAGGGTTTAAGGACAGATCAGGTAGTGGTGAGCAAGTGCACCTTGGGGCATACATGGGATAAACAGTTCCTTAGTTCCTTTCCCATCATGGAGCGCAAGTCCACTGTCTACCCTGTGGTTAAAGGAGATGTTCTTAAGATCCCAAGCAGACTCCCCAAGTGCAACATAAGCTTGATGTGTGAAAGGAAGGGTCTGTAGTCTGACGTGCAAATTCCAAATCCATCATTTTCAGCCACACTTCCTTTGATAATGACGCTCCTTTTTCTTTGCCAGCTGATCTGCTGATGTTGACATGGCAGAGCTCTCTTTTGCCCCCAAACTTGCCCTCGGAGCAACATGTGACCAGATAACAAAACCCCAAAACAAAAGAGGTAGATTGCCTGGAGCAGAGTGAAAGCTGGAGGCTCACTTTGTGTTTGAGACACTTCATGAGTGCTAAGTGAGGTTGGCACCAGCTGTTGGAGCGGAGTCTAGGGGAAGTGGGGGGAAGTGAATTGTGTTTGGCACCAGGCAGCTATCAGGCAGTAATTAGTATAGCTAACATCCCAGATGAAGGAGTCAAGTCTAGGTCAGGGTAAAAAACTTCAAGGGTCTTAACGGGTAAGGGTCAGAGGCCAAGCCATGCCCCCTCCCCTCCCTGTATATAAGCTCATGCCGTGCATGCTCAGATTTGCTGAAATCTTTATTGAACTTTGACCTTGAGGTGTCGCAGCCAGTCACATGTCAGGCTGGCTCCCCTGGACCATTCTGGATGTGTTCATGTTAGATAATCCAAGTAGCTCCTACCCAAGACCTGCCCAGGCTGACCCAACACAGAGCCTCAGTCTGAGACTCGATGAAGCTTTTGACATAGATGTTACATTACAGCTTAAAGCCGTGCTTGGCATTCCTGCCCTGCTCCAGCCCCAGGATCAACCTTTCCCAATCACACAGACTAGCCCTTTAACCATGCACGCATGTGTGAATGAACGGGGAGATGAGGCAGAAATTTATTATTCTGTACAGCAGTTGCGGAAATCAGGTTGTAATCTCTTTTATATATGGTGGAGGTTGTTGTGAATTATGTTTTCGTGTGTGTGTGTGTGTGTGTGTGTGTGTGTGTGTGTGTGTGTGTGGATGGATGTTGGGGTCAGCGCACAGTCATTGCTGGTTCCTTAAAAGACCTCTAATCCCCTAATGCATGCGTAATCTCTTTTAATACATTCAATATTAGTCGACAAATCACATGATAATAAAGTGATATGAAAATGTTTTTTTTCCGAATGACAGTGTCCACCAAGGATTTAACCAGAGGGTGTCACCGCTGTCGACTCTTCTATTTGTTGTGTCGTCCATTATATAAGGTTTGTGTTTATTGCTGACTGGTAACCAAACCTTAACCACCTTTCAGGAGCATAAAAAACGACTGGCATGCTTTAGTTTCTTAAAATATAACCTCGCTTTTTGATAAAAAATATGTCCTTGTGAATTAAAGATATGTCCAAGTGAATTAGATCGTGCGTTACACACTAGCTAAGTTGTGTGTTTAACAGATTCTTTCTAAACTGTGCTTCAATATGGATTTACCTATAAAATACTCTCTTTGATTAATGTTTCTGAGGATTTAAGACAAAGTTTTACTGCAGAAAAAAGGTTTGAACTGTGTGAACTTTGGTGCATTTCATTTATCCCGTGTGCTATTTGTGGGGCTTTTCATCTCTTGAATCCTGGCCTAGTTTCTGCATCTTGTTTTTTTTTTTTTTTTTTTTTTTTTCAAAACATAAGCTAAGCTCTGGTGCACAAATGAGACAGCCATTAGATCATTGCACTGTAGGTCTGAACCCTGACCAGCTAAGCCTCTGCCCCGCCTCCTGGTAAACCCATAACCCACTCCACACCTGCCCGCCCCATGCCCCTGTCCCTTCTAGCAAATGATATTATGGTGTTTGGATCATCCTCATTGCCTTCCTCCATACTGTAATCCTATTTGCTCTGTCATGTGTTGGTGTTCACAGATGGTGTGTGTGTGTGTGTGTGTGTGTGTGTGTGTGTGTGTGTGTGTGTGTGTGTGTGTGTGTGTGTGTGTGTGTGTGTGTGTTATGACACCCAGCTCACTCACAGCTGTTTGGACCTGCTCACTGGCCCCATTGTCTCTCCCACACATCCCAGAGATGGTGGTCCTGAAAAAAAAAAAAAAAAACCCACACACATACACACATGGCCGTGACCACCCAATGGCGGGGGTGCTGAAATATGAACGAGTGTGATATGTTGTCCGAGTTCTAAAGTTCATCCCTGTGTCCTTCACTTTCATCTCCTTCAGAGATCTACCTCTGTCCTATCATCCCCTCGCCGGCCGTAATGAAAATGTTAAGCTGAATGACTGAATGATTGACTGAATGGTATGGTGGGGGTTTTGGGGGCAGGTGGGGACTGTGGGCTCGGAGGCGGTGAGTTCACATTCATTGTTGAGTCTGGAGCAGATAGAAAGAGAGAGAGCGCAGCAGAATGAGAGGTTTTTGGCAGTGTTCCAATAGTTGGCGTCTCTGCGTCCACGTTTAGTTCCAGCTGAGTGCCCACAGTGGGCATGGCGGCGCTGCCTTCACTCTGACCTCTCGACCGAGGACCACTGCTTGCCTGTTTCCACCTCCCCTTTCGATTTATCCTTTTCTTCTCCCGTTTACCCCCCCAACCCCCCCTCTTTGTATCTCGGAAATGGCTTCATAACAGACAAAACAGAGATGTTTCAAAATTGATTTGTCAAAGAGGAGATGAGCTACTTTTGCGATCAGGCGGCCAGCAGGATGCTTCGGAGGATTTGTTTTGGACAGTGAGCAAGTTTTCCTTCATATTTAAGTCAAAATCAAATCTTAAAACTTTTTTTTTTCTTAAGTTAAGAGTAACTACAGGCAGCAGAAGCCCAAATCGTGGACAAGAGTTTGGACCAGTTTGTTTGTTTTTCAAATCGTGATCACTCGTATTATCTTGATGTAGACGAGCAGGGAGGACAGGACTTTTCTTCTTCTATGGTTTTCCCATAGAGAAGGAGCTGTGGACATGAACTTAAGGATAGTTAATTTACCAAGAATCCTGTCGTCATCTTCTGCTGGAATGGAAAGCTGTGACAAACAAACTGTCTCCAACAAGCCATCCATCTCTTTTCTTCTCATCTTTTTTTTTTTTTTTCCGTATTTTACAAAAAAGCGCATGTTGCTGAATGAGACTTTTGAGTGAAAAAAAAATTATCCAGGATGTCTGTTAACTTGAGAACATCTGAACATATAAAAGCAATGTCTTCTTTTATTCAAACAACGGCTCCATTTTAAAAGTTGATTTATCTGTGCTCAGTGAAAGAAATAACACAGCTTCATTTTATCTCAAAAAAGGAGTCAGAAATAAAAGTTGCTATTACGTTCTTCTATTTGTAGTGAATTCACATGTCTAAAATACCTCCTCACAAACCCACACAATGTTTTCTTTTGTTTGTGAGTGGAAAACTCACACTGTTAAGCCCAGTATTTGTAGTAGAGTGACTCTCCTAAATACACAATGGTGGACTGGAATGAAATGATCAGTTTTTAATTGAGAAAGTACATAAAATGATAATCAATATTAAAATGTTATCATTTTCAATGACTAATGACTAACTTCTAATAATAATAGTGGACTTTGCATTATTTTTCTTTACATCATTGAAATCAAAGCAGTCGGTGCATCTGTTTGAATGATACGAAGGAACTTCCACGTATGATTATAAATTGTTCCAAACACAAATGATTGTTTTTGGAGGTCAAATCACAGCTTTTTCTTGTTTCAGGCAAAATCCATAATTTTAATTTCAAAAAGCGTGTTCTGCTGGTGGAGCTGGCCTTTGTGCTGCTGCATAGACATGGAAGAAGGTAGGCAGCGTGCCAACACGGGGAGGGTCGATAACGGTGGCAGACAGGCAGATTTTGGGTAGCCTAATGAATTACACCTGTATTGATCTCCATGGGAAATGCTTGTATGATACAGGAATAATTTCAAGAGAAAGAATTGGCTGGGAGGGGGCGGAGGTGAGGCATAAGGGGGGGGGGGGCGACGAGGTGTTTGTTCGGAGTTTGTCACAGGCCAGATAGTGGGATCAAGATTGGGTATTGACGAGATCGGGGGGGCCGGGTAACTGAGCTACAGAAGCTTGAAATAAACTGTCGGAGACACAGGGCCAGTCATTACAGTGAAGCCGCCCGGCCCTGCTCAACCTTGAGCCAGTCGATAAGCTATTATAACCATGCAAATTGTGGCCAAATCACAGACCTGACATATTGGTATTATATTCCTGTGCAGCCACCGAGTTATGCATCTTTATTGGGAGCCAGCAACAGTATATGTTATGCTCCTCTGTGTGGTGACTCCACAGACGTGATTGTGTTTGTGTTTGGGGGGCATGGCATTGTGATGAATGTGGAGAGCTTAATTGGAAGTAAATTTCTACATGTTAAGCTCTTGCACCTGTTTTTTTTCTTTCTTTCTTTTTTATCAGACTTTTTTCTTTTCCCTATGATTCCACTTGCTGTCCATCTTGTTCTCTCTGTTTATCTCCTTCAGCAGGACCAGCCAGGTCATCTACTCGCAGTGTTGCATCCAGCAAGCCTGCGTTTGGATGATGTAATTTGGGCTAAAGGCTTTGTAAACACTGCTGTGACCTTGCTTTTAGATTTGTCAACAGGGCTGGGTTTGAGAAGAGAGGAGCGGATTGTGTTGGATTGAGAGCAGCGTGCCCTGGCTATGATACCTGCAGGTCTCTAGCTGACTGACTGGTATGATAACCTGAGATATGTCCGCCTTACCTTTGACCCACGCCGCTCTTATTCTTCCTTCTTTCCTCTCTCATTTTAAAGCTGCTGGCTCGCCTCTGCTCCAGCTCCTCTCTCTTTGATATTGGTGTCTTCGCTGTCTTTCAAACGCTCTTCATTGCCCTCCTACCCTTCTCCCTCGCCTCTCCAGCCCTCCTCCTTTCTTCTGTCATCGCAGTATCTATGTCCATCTTGTCTATGTCTGCCCTCATCTTCCCTTACGCTGCATTTTACTTCATTTTATTTTCTGTTGTGTATCCTGTGCTCCTCTTCATGAGCTCCAGAGGTCAACACAAGTAAACACTGGCTGACAGCCCAGACAACACACAGCTATTGATCTGGTTAGGTGGGAGAGGTGATGGGTCTGCTGGTGGGTCTCCAGAAGGGTTATGACCTCCAGATCTAGATTGCACTATACTGGCTTCTCCAGTTGGACGAGGTTAAGATTCATACAGCATCAGGTCAACCTATTGAATCTGTCTAAATCTACCAGGCCTGCAGGTGTAGGGTCTCAAAATGCAACCCCAAAAAGATTATGTAGGGGGTTTACATGCACAGCACATACATGTTGTAGCTTGACTTAACTGGACAGTTGTCATTGTCTCTGTGTACGTGGACAGGGAAGAACCATGTTTGTCTCCAGAACTGTAGGCAGTGGTACATCCCCTTACAGCTGGTTGAAGCCAAATTTTCTTCTGGTTCACCTGTCGTGTCGTGTACCAGAACAAGTCACGCAGCTGGAAGTGGCGTCTCTATCTAAACGGAGGACTTAAATTCAAAGAGTATTCCAAAAAAGGCACAAATTCCTGAAGCTGAGAGTCTGTCGCTTCGTCTATTCAAAATTGCATCGTAGTTTTTCCCACCATGACACCTCCCTTGACCGTGCACTGTTCAACTTCCGGGTTACATCGTAGTAGGCTCTACAGAACAAGCACAGAACGCTAGGCCATAACCTTTGATCCACAATTTCTTTATCTAGGTATTTCAGAAGTTCTGTTTTCATCAGACTAATGTATTTTCTTGTGTTTTAAGAGTCCAGCTTTAGTCGTACTCACACAGTAATTTGAGTTTTTCTAATATCTTGTAAAGATACTGAGTTTTGGAAGTTCGGTATTTCTGTTTTCATCAACAACTGCATTTTTAAGTGAGTTTGTAAGCGCTTCTCTTTCTAATGATGAGCTTCTTGTAGGAATTAAGGATAAAATTTACAGTCGGTTCACAGTTGTGGGATTCATACTTTTGTCGACTGTAGCAAACAAACAGGGCAAACACAACCTGCCTGCTCGTGAAGCAGCAGGAACCTTACAGACAATGTTTCAGCAACATTTGCAGAAAATTGGGATGAGGTTTGTTCTGAAAAGGATCAGGACGTGAGGCATCAGGGCCTCTCAGTATCCAGGAGGAGGTAGGAGCCTGTCCAACTGCTCAGGGCAGTGCTGCTGTTATTTCAGAATACACAAATTTGTTCCACCAAGTTCTGTGTGCAATGGCTTGCAGATGGGCAGCGATTAATCAGAGAGGTAACTGTGAAGTAGTTTGCAATTAGACTGGAAAGCTCTGAGGCATGCTAATTGAATCAGAAAATTAGCGACAGCTCTGTGCTGAGCCGTAATAGGCTAGCTGTTGCTTGTAGCAGGTGCTAGCCCACTCAGCTGTGGAACAAGGTATTTAAGTCACATTAGCAGCAGTAAAAATATTCCTTGATATGGAACTGTTGGATTTTCTGCCTGTTTTCACAGCCCAAGTCACCAGGAAGAGCCAAACATCCATTCAGTGAGCGAATCGGCTCAGTCTGCTTCTGGCAAAAACCAAATCGCTCCACCTCCGTAACAGAAATATCAGAACAGTTGCCAACAGGTGCAGTGAACTCACTTCCTGACACCTGAGATGTGCTGCTGACATTTGTGCTCATAAGTTTAGCTTCTTTACTAGCATGGAAACCTTCCATACCCATGATTGTGATTTCAAATCCTGCGCAGGTTACAACAGGAATTGATATTTCAGAACATATTTGAAAAACATATCGCTGGAGCTGGTGTGATGCATTTGGGTGTTTGAGCAACAATAGCATAGAAAACATGTTTTTTCATGCACCTTTATTGTGAACATTGATTGTTTTTCCAGCTCTCTGTTGCTTTCTTCCCTTCACTCCTCTTTGCTCCCCTCACCTGCACGAGCATCGTCTGCTACCACCCCCTTCCTCCTCTTTCCCCAGGCCTCCCCAGGGCTCCTGTTTGATGACATCTCTCTCTGACACAACATGAAAAACTGGTGAGAAATTAAAAATTGATCACTTTTGAGCACAGGGTTGCTGTCTCTTCTCCTTGTTGGCTATGAAAGAGAGAGAGAGAAAGAGAGAGAGAGATGCTTATGTCGAAAGCTTGTGCAAGTAAAAGTTCTTTCAGGGTCTCCGTAAAGTTAGAGTTATGGGGGAAGAGAGGGAGTGGAAGAGCAAGGAAGAGAGCGATGTGCAAAGTAAAGTAGAGGTAGAGAATTCCCTCGGCAGACAGCGCAGTGTTTCGCAGCTCTGCCTTTAAAGCATGCTGCGTGCCACACATACAGTGGGAGCAGAGGCCATGACAGCGAGGTGTGTGTGTGTGTGTGTGTGTGTGTGTGTGTGTGTGGGGGGGGGGGGGGGATGTTTGTTTGTGGGCATGGTGTGACACCATCCTGCTCTCTGCTTGTAGAGCCACCCTATTAGGATCCTGCCCCGGCTCCGCTAGCTGGCTCTGATATCTTCATCAAACACGCTCACTCATGCACACGAAGATGCTTTACACTGAACCTCACAAGTAGAAAATGTATAAATCCTTCTTTCGTACAAGCTAATGTGCATACTGCAGTCCTCCACACAAACAGACTTGCACGCATTTTCAACTAATAATTAGTATGATTTACCTTTGTATGCATGGAGTGTATTGATTTGCATGCTTTTGTCTGTGTTCATGTCTGTGTTTGTGTGCATCCAGAATTGAGAGGATGAAATAAGGTCTTAGGTTGATGAGAAGCCATTCGCTATAAACCAATGTCATGCATTGATTTTCCTGGTAATGAGTTTTCAGCATCTGGACACACATATGAGCTTTGACTCACACACATGCACACCTATATACTTGACACATGATTTTAATGGAAATACAAATTTGTTTTTGGGTGACAAAATGCATCTAAACTATCACTCGTGGTGATAAATTCGTGCAGCACTGAAAAGATGTGTAACTTATTTCAGAAATTCACATTTTGTGAAAGTAGAGAGTTGCACCACATTCTCTAAAAAAAAGTTTTAGTGTTTATATTATACATATATTTTTTTTTTGCTTTTTTTCCGACGGCTATTCGTATTAAATCTCAACAATAAACACATCCATATTCTGTGCCCCCAACTGAAAATATTTTCTGAACTGGTGGATAATTTTTTTTTTTTGTATTGCAAATCGTGTTCTGACTCAAATGCGAACTCTGGACTGTTCACCTCTCCAAAATTAGTCGAGAGAGCCTTGCTTTCCCTAAAGACTCTTTCTTTATCTCCACATCCCTCTCTACTTTTATTTCTCTCTCCCCTGCTGAGAGGATAAGGGCACTCCCACTCTTCAACATTTACACGGAGGTAACTGGAAGGTTTGCTTGATCAGCTTTTAGATAGGAAACTCTGGCACCTGCTGTGTAATAGGCCCTCAGGCACTTTGAAGAAGTGCAACTTAACTTTTACTTGCAGTGTTTACCACAACTACCCGGTCATTCTTGGAATGAATATGCTATCAATTATACAGCCGAAAACACAGCCATATCATGAGGTCTCTCAGAATGGTTCTTTTTTTTTTCCCACTGTAATGCTCTGAAGATAATTTCCTCTGCCATAGGTCATGTGGTTCTTAGGAATCTAATCAAATGGCACTATTCCAGCAATCTCTATACTTTAGAGTGGAGGGAGAAAAAAATCCTCTAACCATGCTCCGTCCCTGAGCAGCTTCAGTTCAGCCAGCCCCCGCTCCCGGCAGCATATTCCAACACCAGCTTGTTAAACAATTTCAAATCTCAACACCAACTCTAGCCTATTCATACAGTTACCCCCCAAGCCCTCCCTCCATCCTTCCATCCCTCCCTCTGTCCCTCCTCTGATCCCATTTCACAGTGGAACCATCAGGAGCTTATCCCAATCTCGGCCTTGGCTGGGGGCCCAAAGCTGCACAGGGCCTGCCTGAACTCAGCTGTGAACTCTCAACCTTTCCCTCAGCGCCCCTCCCTCTCTGGTTAGCTGCACCCCTTTTACCTGGTCTTCATCTCTGCCTATTTTAGGAGGGCTTTCGATGAGAGCTTTGATATGCCATGGATGCTGTTATGCACAGTTTACAGGGCACGTCTAAACACACTCAGGATGTCGAGTAGAGCTCAACAATAACATAAACTCCTCTGCTATTATCCAGACGGCAGTCAGCACACCAGCCACCCGCCGAGGCAGCCGGTGAGCTAGCTAGCTGGCCAGCTAACCAGGGAATAACACTGGTAGAAGCTGTCTGTCAAACCGCCATCATGGCCGTCACCTCGCCCATCAGCCAGTCATTAGCAGTCTTCAAAGGTGGGCGAAGATGGCTCTGGAAATGTTTCCCCTGAGCAGAAGAGCAGGTTAATTTCCCTTTTATCGCTCTGTTTTTAAAAGCATGTCACCTTGCACTGGCTCGTGATGGAAGCACCAGCCAAAAGACTACAAGTCTGTGTTAGCCATCACAGACACAAACCATCAGCTTTAGCCTTAATGAGGCCTCTGCTCTCTATGTCGCCCTCAGCTTACTCTCACTCTCCCTTTCTCTCTATCCCTCACCCTCCCTTCCAGCCGATGTATTTCCTATCAGGAGTTACAGTAATGAGATTGGGGGTTTTAAACAGCTCAAGCGGTAGTATTGTGTGCCACTGGTCATGCTATTCTGGCCTCCATAGCCGTGACCCTGCTTATTCTTTGCTGACATTGGGGGGTCAAGAGAAGGTCAGACTAAAGGCAGTGGTCCATGTATGCACGGTGGAAAGGGCCGAACAAATAATATTTGTTCAGTTAACTTAAGATCGCACTTGAGGCCAGTTCTGGAGACTCCTGTGGGAAGTCAGCGATGTTATGCAGGGCTGAGGTAGAACACAACCGCTCGACGTAGATGTGTTTTAAAAAAGAAAGTTCACTGCAAGCTTGGAGAAGACTGCAGTTGAGTAGGTTTGGGAGTGGCAACCAGGGAAAGGTTGAGCTTGGCAAGGCAGCAGAAGTTGGGCTGCCGGGAAAAAGGTTGGCATAAACCAGAGCAGGTAGAAGTGCCAGGAGAGAAAGAAGCGGGTTCAAGATCAAACAACGAGTAAGAGCAATAATGTTGGCTAGAAATAAAGACTGACTAAACAGGTGCGTGTGGCAGGGGAGGGTACAAAGGGTCCATTTGAAATGGAGGGTTGCTGCCTTGTTGCCTCCCTGTCTATGTAGCCGCCGCACGAGGCATCACTTCTGAGAGAAGTCATCCTCTAAAAATATTTGTTTCTAACCGCCGTTTAGGGTGACATTTACAGTAATGTGCTGCATCAGCCTGCCTGTGGAGTGAGCGTGCTTAGCCCAAGACGAGCCAGCTAACATTCCTTCCATCTCATTTTATTTTTCTGTTGAGGGGGCGGTTCAGTTTGATGTGTTGCTCCGTTTATCCGTCACTAATTTCCAGCTGTTGTCACTAGTTTTGCTTTTGCTGCATATGACAAAAAAATATGACATCAAGAAATTATATGATATGAAAGTAGATGAATTCGATAAAATATAGATACCGCTACATACTTAACACAGTACGTTAACATGCATACCAGAATCACACAAACTTTCACTTAAAATGGGCACAAGTGGGTTTTGCTTTAAAGCAGCACTTGAATTTTGTTGTAAAAGACTTGCTTTAAGAATGCCCTACATATATACATATCAAACAATGTTTTTGATCATTTTAAAGTATCCAGAATAAAGCTGATCCTGAGAGCCTTTTACCCATCATTAGAGAAGTGTGCAATGAACTCTACAGGTGCAGGTTTACTACGTTTACTGTCTGCATGTTGAGTTTACTTGGCATGTATAATTTGACAAGACGAGGCAGGTTAATTTCTACGGCACCTTTGAACTTGGAATAATTTTTAAGTGCAGTACAAATGAATAAATTCCATCCTACAGTTTATTGATTGGCACAAATTTATTTGATATATTATTCCGAATTTTAAGTAAAAGTATTAGCCTCCTAATGGTTTAATAGAGAGTCCTATATCTTGGGGAAGCATTGATGTCGGGATCAGCATTCACAGATGGCGGTGGCCTGTGTTTGTCTGTTCGTGTCAAAGGTATTGGTTAGGTATTTCAGAAAAGTGTACAGTGGAATTTCCCCTCAAAGATGATGTGGTGAAGGGCTAAAAGTTGAGTTGTTTTTGAAAATTTAATTTTCATTTATTTATTTATTTATTTATTTATTTTGCTCTCCTGGAACAAAAGGCTGGATAAAGACAACAAAAACAACATGAGCAGATATTTTTTCTCAAAACCACAGACATCCCATCGGTATGGAGTTGAACCGAGAATTTCACAATCAATGCATCCCTACTTCATACACATGAAGGTTTTGTTTCTCTGTGGAGGTGGGAGAGGGCTGAGGGCCGTAGGTTTGTGTCCATAGTGTTGGTGATGTTGAGCCTGCTGTGCTGGTAACTTTAGACCCTGTCTGGAAGCAGCAGGCTGACAAGAGGTGCTTCACAGCTCTAAACCCCCACATTTGCCTGTTATGCTGAATGTCAACCATCATATCACCTCTTAACTGCGTTCACAGAGGGAGACAAAGAGAGAAAGGAAGGTAGGAGGGGTCGGCTCCATGGGAAAGAACTTGGCAAGGCTTGATGACACTCTGTTGGCTTCTCATATTTTCCCTTGAAGAGATATGACTGCATGTACGCGCAAACCTGTGTGCTTTTGTATATCATCTTCTCTGTGTGCGTGTGTGTGTGTGTGTGTGTGTGTGTGTAGCGCATTGTGAAACTCTTATTTCTGTGGTCCAAAACCCAGGAGCCGGATACTTCTGGGGTTCTGATGTGCTTTGTTGGGCCGAGCGGCTGTTGTTGTTGTTTTGTTTCTGTTTTTTCAGGTTAAGGTTAGTGTGACGGGCTTGGAAATGCAAATGAATTACACTGGTGGGTCCCCACAAATAGTGTAGCATCTACTCTGTGTGTGTGTCTGTGTGTGTGTGAGAGAGAGAGAGATCACGGTGAAACACACATCCCCTTGAAAGAGAGAGAGACTCATCACACTTCAGATGACCCTGTTGGATGGCGATGGCCCTTTTAACTACAGTACCCTGATGCAATACGCTGTAAATACATTAAAACAAGCTGCAGAGGAGGACGCTGCTTATCCATCCTTTCTGCCTCTCTCTCCATCTCTGTCCATCTCTCCATTTTGCTTTCTCATTTTGTGTTACATTTGTTTCACTGTATTTGTGTCATCCTCTCATCTTTTTCCCTTTATTCCCCTTTGTTGCTCCCTCGCCGACTTTGTAATCTGAAATTACTACATGCAGACACTCCCTGGGCTCTGACTCTAAACTCTGAATTACCCCCACTGCTTAGCATTGCTGCCTGCTGCCTACCTTTACCACCAACCCCACCCCTCAAAACCCCCTCGCTCTGGCCTGCCATAAGTCCAGCCCAAACCTGCCTGGGGGTTACAGGGAGTGCCAAAGGTGCGGTGAGTGACGTGGCACTCTGGCTGACCCCTGGTAGCTTGGCAGGGCTGCCTCCCTAATGAGATTAACTGGGTAATGCCGACTCTGTGTCTGTTTCCCCTGCCGCCCAGTCCGGCCCACCCTGGGGCTCTTTATTTAGCCAGCAGCAGGACAGGGTGTGCCAGCATTTACAGGTCGAGGGCAGGACAGGACCCTCAAGCCCTAAGTCCTCCAGCCTCCATCCCACCCTCCCCACCACTCAATCTATCGGTCGTTAGCTTCACCTAATCTATTGTTACATTGCATTTGTCTCTCAGTGCGGCTGTGTTTCAAACTCCCACACTATTAATCCAACTGTCTCAGTCTCTCTATTTCTTTCTCTCGCTCATGCAGACATCTTGACACGTCTGCATCCCTTCATCTTTCATTGCTCTCTCATTATTGGACATGCAGGTAAGAGTCCCGTAATAGCTGGATAATGAGGAAAACGTCCTGATCCAAGAAAGTCAAATTTGACCCCCTGGAAGTTGTTATTTATTGGTACAGGTTCAAGCTCACAAAGCTGCTGTGTGCCCGCTACATTTCTGATTTTAATTACACTCTGTCGGGTGGGGGCAGCATTGATCGTTCCAAACGTATCTAGTGGTGAACAACTAAAGGTCTCACACTGGTGCACAGAAAGGCAACTAGCACGATGCATGTTAGTGTGTCATATATTGAACCGACATACTTTATTTCGATGTTTGTCTGAGGAAACACAAAAAAGTTCCTAAAAAAAAAACAACTACCCGACTAAACGCCGGTCATAACAATATCAGGACGGTGACAAATGACTCCAGCTAATAGCAGAAGAGGTGATTGCATCATTATTCATCTCCTTAAATACATTTATTAATCTTAACCCCCCCCCCCCATGTCTGACTGAAGATTGCCCTTGCCTCGATTCCTTGAATCACAACACACACACACACACACACACACACGCACACACACACACACACACACACACACACACACACACACACACACGCATTCGAGCCAGACGACTGTGCGAGGAACCCAGGAACCTCAGCTCTCATGCGTGTGACTGGCTTTGATGATTGCTCATAGCAGCGTAAAGTGCAAAGCTGCTCACTGTACTGCCCTGCAAAGAAACACAGACTTTGATAGTATTACCAAAGCTGTGGCCACCAGCCTGGAACTAGCTAGTCAGCCATGCGGCTAGTTAGCATACAGAGAAGTCTTTATTCAAACAAGATGCTAAATTTACTCGCTCTGTGCCTCTGTAACCATTTTTTTCCTCTTCAAACCCTTTTGTTCTTTTGTTTAGGTGGCTCTGAGAGACACTATTAGTCCCCATATTAGCAGTGAGTGAGTTTAAGTGCCAATTAAACGCCTACAACTTTGTCACAGTGAGTGTTTTTATGAAAGGGTCCTCAACAGTCAGGGGGCCTCCCATGGCACAGGTGTGCCCCCCTCAGCTCTAGGGTCATTTTCATCCAGGAATGTGTGACAGCTCCTGTGAGTGTGACAGTGCTGTGCAGCCCAGCCCAGGTGTCCAGGTGTTCTTTCTTTGTGTGTGTGTGTGTGTGTGTGTGTGTGTGTGTGTGTGTGTGTGTGTGTGTGTGTTCATTCTAACACCTGCTTGGATGTGGCTCCAGGGCACAGACAGGTTCAAGTTCCACCCAAACAAACATCCTGTACCAATGACACGTGCACATGTATCTGTGTGCATGTGAATGTATGTCTGCATATGCCCTGCAAAAGTGTGTGTGTGTGTGTGTGTGTGCCTCTGTGTGCAGCTTTCTCCTACTGTGTGCCCTCTCCACTCATCATTTTCACTGAAGAATTGTGTTACCAAGATGTGTAAAAGTGTGCTTTTGTGCCCGTAGACAGTCGGCCTGCTCTTCACCTTGTGATTGCTCTCCATCGCTTTGCCATCAGGTTTTGACATTTTGTGTCTCGGTTCATCTCAAGCCACATGAGAACACTGCGGCCAAATGTGTCATTCTCAGCCGAGGGCAACGTTTAGAGTGGTGAATTAGCTTTAACCTGCATCCTCCTTGCCGTGTTTTAGTTTAACACCTCTCTCGTTGACACACACATGCCAGAATGCACACTGAAAATAACTCTCTTTCCTCTGTCCTTCTTTATATGTCGCTGCAGCCCAGAAAACTCACAAAATTCATGCTGAAAGAACCAAGATCCACATGCACGCACACACACACACACATATATATATATATATACACTCACACACACTCTCCCCTCCCCATATCACATTGTTGATATGAACCTTTAGAAAAGAAATCCTGTTGAATGAAATGAAATTGTGAGGTGGATTTAGAGGCCTCCATGGTAATCTCCAAAGAGAACTGCAAATATAATAGCCATGCAGTTGGAAACTTAATTAACCAGAGACCTTGTCCATAGATGGCAGGTCAAGGGAATCTCACCCACACAGCACCTCATCTTTTCACTTCAAGGCATTGCTCTACATTTCTCCAAACTGAAGACCCCCCCACACACACACAACAGTTAAAACTCTGTTCTATCTTCATAATTCCCTGGAGTAGATGTACCATTTCCCTATATAAAGCCATCATTACATTGGCAAGCTGTGGTTCTGTCGGTTACGTTCATCTTTGCGTGGGCAATTCCTAATTTCGTAGCGATGACGAACATTAATGGGAACATACGAGTGATACTGCACTTAAATCCCACTATATTGTAATTGTCACTCTGTTTCTGTCTTGAATAACGTCATGACATTGTAGGCTGTTTCTGATGTAGTCCCCATGTATTATACACATTTTCTTATATGATAAAAACAGTATTAAAATGTCTTAGAATAGATGTTCGGACAGCATGAATGAGGATCCAGAGGATTTAAGAAGGTCAAGCTTATACGCCAGACGAGGTCGTATTTTGTGTATTTACAAAAGTGGTGCCCAAACTTTTTCCTTTGGGGCCCAAAACTGAAACTTGATGTTGAATGTTTCAAACGATCAGAACCTGGAGAACATAAGAAGTTCATTAGTGCTTAAATTCAGTCAACCAGAGCGTGTTACACTTCCATCCGATCAAAACGGGACACAGCATTTTTAATTCTTGTTATTTCCACATTTATGGAGACAAATCAAACCTCATGGAGGATCAGTTTTGGCCCCCTGACCCTACTCTGGGCAGCCCTGATCAAGAATGTAATATTTTTGAGGGTGCGTCTTGTTTCCTGGTCTGTTTTAGCAGAATGGATGGTTTGGGAGAGGACATGTTATCATGTCCCTTGTCCCGTGAGTTTGAGCTTGCGTGTGTGCTCATCCACAGTGTCTTGAGTTGCTTGAGTGTGTTTGTGCGGCGAGGCACGTTGCCCGGCTCAGGAAATGTGGCGTTACCCGTCATATTGTGCCCATACAGGGGCGCTGGGGTAGGACGGCCCTAAGCCATATGGCAGGGGTCCCTGCTCTGTTGGCTTGCCACTATCGCTTGACCCACAACACACACACAATAGTCGCCTCCCTGGAGACTGACGCTGTAACGGTTGAAGATTGTGATCTTGGAGTCTCAGACTTCTGAGTTCCAAGTTTCACTCGCATTTCCATTCGAAGCAAACAGTGCCGTGATTTAAAACTGCCTCTAGAATATACCGAAGGCAAGAAGGTGGAAAAACAGCTTCTTAACCAGACACTTAAAAGACTTTTGTTGCTGACATTAGTAATATGTTAATTTAAAACTCAGAGACTCCGATTAGCCAGTGTTGGAAAAGAAAGAAAATAGAAAAACAAGAGTAAACAGGAAGAGAGAGTCATTTAAGTGTTTTCATGTCAGCGTGGGAGAGGGCGATGTCGAGTCCACGTCGGGTGGAAAGTGTCAGAGGGTTACGAGTCAAATAATCTGATGGAGAAAGTATGTGAGGGAGAAGAGCATAAAGTTAACAGAGAGAAAAACAATAATGGCATGGACGCTGTGTTGAGAGAAAGAGAAAAGAGCAGCCAGAGAGAGAGAAAGTTCGAGAGAGAGGATCCCACTGGATGTGGGGATATTGTAACATCACACTGTAGGGTCCCTTATGGGACAGCCATAGACGGAGCACTCTCCCTGCTGCATGCGGGAAGAGGAGGCTTTGCCAGCACGGAAAACATACAAAAGAAGAAGGAGAGACGAGCAAAGCAGAGAAAAACGCAGTTCCCCCCAGAGACGAAGTGGGAATTTTCTGCTAGCACAAACACTATGTAGGCAGATAGCTGAGAAAGAAGACGAGAGGAGAGATGGCAGAGAATAAGTAAAGAGAGGGATGCTGGAGGAAGGCAGCAGTATGATGAATAGATGAAATGCTGGGAAAGTAGAGGGGGGGGGGGTTCCAAGACACAGAAGAGCAGAGGAGGAATTCTTTGCAGAAGTAAAATTGATCTGTAATGTGATGGTGTAATAAGGATAGACCTGAGTTTATAGTGTGATTCACTAGGAATGTTTCTTTTTAATAGTAAATGACAGTACTAAATCATCCCATCACACAGGACTGAAGAGCCGTTTTTTTTGATGCGCTTTGAAATTGGGACCCACATTTTCATCTCGTAGCCACATTAAAGCTTTGTGAAATCATAAAATATCTTCACGTTGTCCTTGATAACTGACTAAAATTACACGTGGTAATAATTACTGCTATAAAATGAGTATTGACTCATATTCATGCTCTTCAGCTTGCAGTATTTATGCCGTCTTTGGCTGAATCTTGACCCCTGAGCCATCGCTGCACTCATCACCATGGAGACCACAACCCATTAGGCCTGTATTATAGGGTTCAAGCCTTGTCAACCACTCTGGTTTAGAACGCAAACATTACCCAGAATGTCCCCAAGCACTATATTCAGTTAGATAGGTGTATTTATATTGTGTGTGTGTCTGTGTGTGTCTGTGCGCGTGCGCTGCTTGATGAAGGTGGAGGGAGTAGATGAAAGGTGCCATTAAACTGGAGTAACCTAAGTGGTGTATTAGTGCAACTCAGCCGGAGCTACGGGGTCATCGGGGAGGCTCTGATCAGAGGTCACTGTGTGCTGCTGTGAAATGGGACGTTTCTGCTCGCCATCTCAGTCATAAATACAAAAAGAAACCTTAACTGCTGTAAAATATGAGGCAGCCTTCTCCTTTCGCAGCATATGGGTGTGCATGCCAGTGGGCATGAGCAAACATACGCAAGAATGCATGTGCTTAAGTGTGTGTCAAGGGCTGCGCTTTTGCTTGAGGGAGGGAAGAGGATGGGGTGAGGGAGGGGTTTAATATGCTACTTTTAGCCCTCGGGGGGCTGTACAGTTGAAAGTCAGTGCATGAGGCGTGCAGAATCACACCAGCCAGCATTACAGAGGGACTGGGGCTTGTGGTGGATTGGACAGGGTGGGGTGGCAAGGGTGGGGGGGGTGGTTCTGTGCTATAAAAAGTGAAATCATATCACTTAGCAGCTGAGTGCAGATAAAGTGTGTTTGAACTGGGAGGCATAAATTATACATTGTAAACAGAGCATTGGGGGACTACGGATTGTTTAAATTATGACTGAGGGTAGTTTTTCTCTCTTTTATTCCTTCTTGCGCTTCTGTTTCTGTTGTTGTCATTCTTCTTTTTTTTCTCCTAATCTCTCTGTCCTCCATCACCTGCGTCAGCAACCATCCACCTCGTACATCCACACCTGGGCTATTAGCTTGTAGCCGGCCAGCAGTCCAGCGTCCAAAATAAAGCAGCCGTATGATTTTTTTTCTTCTTCAAGTTTCAGTGACAAAAAAATTATGACACATAATAGTGTCATGTATCATGTAATATTTCATGTTTTATTAGCCGATCAGACATGACTCTAGAGCCCCCGTCCAGGATGGCCTGGGGCTCTAAACAGCCCCCTGCAAGCAGGCAGTGAGCTCCAAGTCCTGCAGCCATAGATGGACCCTGCTGCCCCTCGGCAGCTTCTATCTGCCTGCTAGCGCTCGCTAGCGTAGCAGCTGATTTATACAATAACAGGCATTTGTATAAGGAATCTATATGGGACATTCTTGCTTCATAAAGTGACACATCAACAGTCATACGACTCCAGATCTCCTCCACTGCAGATGATGGTTGGTTGCAGCGAGGGATGGCAGGTGCGTGCCACCTGTAGGGTCGATCTTTGCTGAATATTTTTCTGATTTAGTAGCCTTGAATCAGCTATATGCTCAAGTATCTGTTTTTAAGTTGTAATATTTTAATTCATATGGCCTCGCTGTGTTGAAAAGGCTCAGCGCTATCACCTCTCACTGATCCCTCTGCTAGTGTTATTGAGAAGTAATGGCTTGGGAACAGAACTGGGCTTCCAGAGATGAACATGATTTGATCAATGCCCCCCACCCCACCACCACCACCCCCCGCCACAACACCACATAGTTCAACTTGACCTCCAGTGTTTTTTTAAGGTGCCTTCCTCTCCCTCCTGACAAGTGCGAGGTTATTGATCAGTTTATTCTATTTGCTTTTGACTGCTCGGCACCGTTTCTCTGCTCACAAGTCAATAGTGGAGGATTGAGAGGGTGACTACCTCCCCTGACCTCCCCTCCCTCAATCTCTAACTCTCGTCTCGTCCAATTCACACACACACACACACACACACACACACACACACACACACACACACACACACACACACACACACACACACACACACACACACACACACACAAAACACATGCACAACATGAATGACTCTCTCCCTCTGCCTGTCGGTCGTACCCACAATTGTGATCCCAGCTGCAATTTTGATTAATCTTGAAGAACTGCGAGGTCAGGGCAGGATAGCGTGTGTGTGTGTGTGTGTGTGTGTGTGTGTGTGTGTGTGTGTGTGTGAGATGTGTGTGTGAGGTGTGTGTATCTGGTGTTAGTTGATGCTGTCAGATAAAGGTCTTAAGCTCTGTTGGGGTGGGTGTCAGTGCCAGGGTGGGTGCAGATTGCGTCTCCTCTCGAGGTGATAGTGGTGACTCTCAAGCAGGGATCCGTGGCCTCGCCCTGTTTTGCCATCGACGCTCAGTTTGTGTATCCTTCTGTGAGTTTATTTGAAACTCTTACAGAGCCGCCCAGACCAACAATGATTTATTGTCTTGTTAGAAAACTGGCAACAATAATAAGCTGCACTTACATTGCAGAGCAGAATTAGCACAATGCTTCAAGCCATTAGCTACCTGGAATATTGCAAGTTTGCAAAATGCATCTTTATTGTCCTTAGATGACGCCGAAGCTTCCTGAGAAAACAATCTCTCGTCACTCTGACAGGAATTAGGTTTAAAAGTTTAACTCAAGTTAATTCAACATTAGATAAAAAGTACTAGGGTGAAGGTTTAAATTGAACATGTAAGTTTGGATAACGACTCTAATGTGTCAGGGCTTCAGCCACTGGGCTCAATTAGGGAAGTTTTAGTCTGTACATTTCCTTTATTTCTAGGTTGTGAATTGGCACAGCTCGGTTTCTCTCTCTCCTCATCAGTGTTGCTTCATTTCAGGACTTAGTTCATTTATGAAGACCAGACTGGGGCTGCAACCCCTTGCCTCTCTATGGAGCGAGAGGAGATAATTATTCTCTTTCTGGCTCACACATTTCGATGAAAAATGCATACAGCTGGGACTCGAAGCAGCTTATCAAAAGGTTAACTCTTCCCCACAGTTGTCTGCGCCTACAAAGGGGAGCATTTCCAACAACAGTGGCAGCGACAGACCACTTTGTCTTTTCCTGCTGTTTTGTTTGGGTGTTTTCAACATTGTTTTGACCCGCCGGTGGCCCGCCGCTTTGTTTTCCCAAAGTTAACTTTCAATCAAGAGACAAGCCAGCTGTTGTTTGTGTTGTGTTCTGTACATCACTTCTTGGGCAGCCATCTGAGCACAGTTTCGCAGCTAAATGATATGAATATATATATGCTGCGTTCAGTTGTTTTGCTTTATCAACTTTTAGCGTAATCTTGTGTGCAATTAAACTCAGTCATTACATGCAAACAAACATGCAAACCAGGTTCCGTGCATCTTTTTTTTTCCCTCCTTTATAATTTCATGTGTAATCCTTTCCCATCTTTATGACGTCAGAACGAGCTTTTCATCTCTGCAAACATGCAGTATTTAGTATGCATGTTATTGTGCTTGATATTGTGATTCCAAAGTGTTCTTCACCTTCACTATATTCCCACGTACGCTTCTGTCACTCATCCAGACACATGCACACGCGTGAAGTTAAACTCACACTTGAGGCCTTATGTGGAAGGAGCGCTGCCTGGGAAAGTGATAGCAAGAGAAAAGAAGCTCTGGAGAGTGAGTTATCTCGTCAGATGTCATTGAGGGGCGCCTCTTTTCTCTCCCTCTCCTTCCCTCTATCATTTTCCTCTTTCTTCACCTCTCCCTGTCTCGCTCTCTCTTGTTCCCACTTGCTCTCTCAAATCATGCTTGCCTCCAGTGGTATTCAGACAGTCCAAGGACAAAGTAGAGATATGCTGGGAGCAATGGACTGTCCGTCAGTGTGTATTTGTGTGTGTGTGTGTGTGTTTGTTGGAGAGAGAGAGAGCGGTTGATGTTGAGTCTTTGAAGCTGTTACCCCCCTTGTCCTGACAGTTCAGAGTTTAGTCCCTCTCTGTTTAACCCCCCCTGATGCTACATCACACACACGCAAACACTCTCCAGGCTCCTGTGGATGCGCAGCTCATCCCAGCCCAGCGCCAGACTGGAGATTCCCCAAGACCCCAGCGTGTAGCTTGCTGTTGTCGAGGTCGTGCCCTTGTGTTTAAGGACTCTTACATCTGCTTCATTTTCTGTTTATTGATTTGTCAAGGTGACTGTAATGATATTAAACAGTTCCGTCCCATAAAGATGTGAGGTATCTGATTGGTTTCTGGATTATTCAGCGATCTGAGTGTTGCATCTGTGGCACAAGCCAGAGGTCTCTATTATTAAGTCATGTTGTGTGTTAATGTGGCCTTGGCTTGTCTGACTAAAGCGGACCAGAGTAGATGGCCCCAGGGTCTGTGACCCTGAGAGGCATGCGCGCACACACACCTAAACACACAACCAACCAGATGCCTGACCTTCTCCCCTCATGCCACACACACACACACACACACACACACACACACACACACACACACACAAAAAATCCCTCCCGGAGACAGACTTCTCCTCTGTGTGTGTGCGACACGGCTGCTCCGCTCTCTCGGACAAACAGGGGAAATCCTCCTTGTCTTGCCCCGTCCATCACAGGACATCTCACTGTTCCAAGGCACGTGGGCGCCTGCTAACCCTCCCCCAACGTCCCTGGGCCAGGCTCCAAGCCCAAGAGATTTTACCACCACACATATACACACTCATATCTTGCTCAGGCCGCTTGGCTCCAGCCGGGTTCCCCTGACGCAGGGACACACGCAGACAGGAAGTTTGAGGGGAGGTTCGTGTCAATTTGCTTCACTTAGAACACTTCAGGTTTGACCCTCTCTTGACCATGCGGTTTCCTCCCTCTCCATCTCTCCATAAACAACCACATCCCTGCGACTTAAGGCTCGCCGCCTCGCCAAGAGTAATAACATCGCTCATGTTTTGATTTGAGGATCGACATCTACGTGAGTTTAGGTGGTTGACTCACGTAGATATGTTTGTGTGTTCTGACCGCAGTGGTAGAAACCGTGCGTGTGCGCACGCACGTGTGTGTGTGTGTTTCCTCTTGGGTTTTCTCTGATTGTAGGGATGGCAGATCTTCGTCATGGAGGAAACCAAGTTAACCTGTCACCTTAGCAGTCGTCTCCTCCCACAGTTTATCTATTGTGTGTCCTTAAATCACACACACGTGCATGCACGCACACACCCTGGCACGGGTATGCACACATGTGTAGACACACACACATAAAGAAGGGGTCGTCTACTGATCTTGTTGAGTGTGTGTCAACTCCATTAGCACATTCCCAGATAGGGCCAGAGCCCTCTTATCTGTGGCGACCCATTAATTACACTTTGTTCCCTTAAGTGATCTATTTCAGACCTGTCCCGCCCTCAACACCCACTCTCTGCTATCTCCACCCATGCCCTGCTCCTCCCCCCCTGACCTCTCCTCTCCTCTCCTCTCCTCTCCTCTCCCTCATCCTCTCTCCCTCATCCTCCAACCTTTCCCTCTCTCTCCCTTTCCCTCTCTCTCTCGCTCCCTCTCTCTCTCTATGTGCGTTACAATGCACGGGATCACAAGGTCGTGTGACAAGTAGCTCTAAACATGTATAGCAGGTGTACATATGTGCGTCTGTGTGAGACAAGAGAGACACTTGAGGCTCAGAGAGGTTCTGTTAGTGGATGTTGATGTCGACTCGTGGTCCAAAAACGTGGATAAAACGTAGTTTATCCCGTTTAACGCACTGATACTGTGGGTGGCCTGAAACTCCCATTTCTATTCACTCCCTCGTCTTAGACAATTCTCTTTGCTTGTTCATTTGTGAACACAGTTGGAAAACTCTCGAATTGACAGAAAAATCAAATTTTGCATGAATGGCGTGAAAGTGTTACGTGTGCTCATGGTGTTAAGGGTTATGCTATATTCTTCTATGGAGCTTACACAACCTGGTGTGTGAAGGAGGGCTCTGTGTAAGGTGTGTGTGATCACCATGGCCTTGCATGTAGGGGGGCTCTCACACTCAAGGCTGTCTATTCTCTGACCGTTGATTCAGAATGTGGCCTGTCTTTCTTACAGGTGCAAGGGGGGCCTCTCTTATCCCTCTCCTCCTCCACCACCTCTTTTGTGACTGAATGATGTGTGTATGTCTCATATTGTGAATTGTGTGTGTGTGTGTGTTTGAGTGTGTGTTTTTCTATGCCTGGTATTGTCTCAAAGGTGCCAGGGAGGTGTGTGTGTGTGTGTGTGTGTGTGTGTGTGTGTGTGTGTGTGTGTGTGTGTGTGTGTGTGTGTGTGTGTGTTCAGACCTCACTGTGCTGAAGTGGAGGTTGTGTGCTTATGTGTGTGAGGAGTGATTGTGGTATAGTGAGTGTGAAGTTTGGCTTGGATTTGGTTATATAGACTCCAAGTGTGTGTGCGCGTGTGTGTCTGTGTGCGCGTGTGTTAGTTAGTGTGTGTGCGCATGCTCCGTCTCCACCAGTGTCTTTGGCAAGGTTGTCTACCCTGACCCCTGCCCAGGCAGCAGTGTGTGTGTGTGTGTGTGTGTGTGTGTGTGTGTGTGCACGCATCTGTGCCTGTGTGTGTGTGTACGTCTGCGCATGCATGCAGTGCCTCCGCTAATGGACAATCTTTGTGGGGGCCTCTCTTTTCAGCCATGCTGCTTTTGAGACACATTGTGCCTGGGCATAGAAACAGAAGCTCTCCATTGCCCCTCAATAGGCCAAAAACAAAACCGTGTCAGGCGAGCTAGCAGCCCCCGAGTGTTTGCCATTTAAGTCCTGACCAATGGTGGTGCAGATGGAACAAAGGGCCTGGACAGGGAAGGAGGCCTGCACTGTTTACAGTGCTAATGTCTGGGTGGCACTCCCAACAAGGCCCCTCCACACACACACATACATGTGTACGCATACTCAGTCACTCAATATTTCCCCTGTGAATGTGGTGTCTGTGTCACACATGCACACAGAACCAACAGGTACACGTGTAGACATCTACGAAGCTGTACATCTGGGACGTGTACCTTTGTGTTCCCTAATGACAGGACACAAAAGGACTGAGACAGGAATGATTTCAAAGGAAAGAAGTAGCAGATTTACTCCAATGAACATGCCAGATAAGTGCCTGTGTTTTAGTTACAAAGTTTTTCTTCATGAAGATAAACCTGTTTATCGGTCACAACAGATGCATATGAGAAAGCAGTGCACGTTTATTCCCATTCTCTCTCTCTCTCTCTCTCTATTCTATTGATAAAATTTTATATAATTATAATAGAAAGTTAATTTTGTTTCTTTGTGCGTGTTAAACAGGATGACACTGTGTCCTCCCCAGCCGAGCAGAATAAAACAGCTGACATTGAGAGGTGCTGTCATAAGCGAGGGCATGTTTGGGCTTTCGATTTTTACTGAAGAGGAGAGGGGAGAGTCTGACACTGGTATCAAATAGCCTGCGCTGTCCTTGGACTGGGGTTATCTTGTAAATACTCCGCTCCAAGTCTATAAAAGCGAGGGTCCTTTTTGACAGCCAAGGCCGCTCATTCACATAAATATAAAAAAGCACTCAATGGTGTCTCAGTGTCTGGGTGGGGAGGCGGCAAATGGGGAAGGAGAGATGAAGGCGTGGGGGGGGGGGGGGGGGAGTGCTGCTCTATCTTTGTTGGGAGTTGGAGGTGATATTTTCACCCGCGTCTGTTGGTTTGTTTGTCTGGAGGATTATGCAAAAATACCAAGACTTTCATGGAGCTCGGCGCAGCGCGAGCCAAGGAAGCTATTTTCGGGCAGATCTGTGTAACGTAGCTCTAGCTTTGTGCCCTTTTAATTGCCACGTGTGTCACAAGTCAATGTTACATTTACATTCTTAGTTTGGCTTGATTTGCTTCTCGTCTGTTTGTGTTTTATTGGAAGTAAACACAGCGAGTCCCCTCAGCGACCCCTGTAGCGACTGATTCAGCTTCCTCATCTGTGGCTGCGTTATGAGTTTTGCCTTGTTTTTGTCTAACAACGGCACACAATAAAAAGAAAAGTAATTAAAAGCAGTATAGGAGGGTGGTTGGGAGGGAAGCTGATCCCACTTACCGATGAGCAGTGAAAATGAATTGGATTCAAGAAGCGGTGGAGGTAAATAAGCTCATGTTTGGAGTAGTTTTCTAGTTTCACGTGTGTGTTCTCTGCTCCTGTGGATGTGTGGAAAGCTTTGTACCACATTGAGTTTATTAAAAATTACACTGGAGCCGAGCGTAAACCCAGTGTGATTATACCTAGTGTCAGTGGGTTTGACATGGATGTCCTCACCCCGAGTGGAAATTGAGTGGCGCTGGAGGGGAGGGGGATAATTTAGATTAATTAGCTTTGTGAGTGAGGACAACATTTCCATGTTTTGGTACAGAGGACAGAGTTTCTCTGGCAGTGCGGCCGACCGGCTGTCACCTGCCCGGGCTTCTCTTTGACCTCATCTCCAGTGGCAACGTGGCCTTCCTCCTTCGACAGACAGCCACATGGGGCAAAAAAGACATTCTTGACCTTTATGCATGTCGGCAAGCAAGATGACAACACGCATAACTGACTGTACACACACACACACTCACACACATTGTGCACAGACCAGAGAAGATCATCTAATATCAGAGAGCGTCAGGGGCGGAAATCCGACCGTCTGACAACCAGATACAGATAGCGATTCCCCACCGCTGATCCATGCAACAGATAGTTTCCACAAACAGCAGCGCGGCTAAGGTTACATCCAGCCGGGGCTCGCGCTGCTCTGCCTGGCATTGAGATAAAACAAAAGCTTAGGTTCCCATCATTAGGAAATTGATAAGAAAATACAGTGTTTGTGCTGGATTTTTGATGAAACTTTGACAAAAGGAAATGAGAAAATGTTTGCTCCGGCATGCAGTAATATCATGCTCCTGTTGTTGTCATTTTCACTTCATGATTATATCATCGCTCATCTCCTTTTTTTTCCTTTTTTTTTTAATTGAAGCTTGTTAAATATTTAACCCGAATGTCAGTATATTTAATTCAGCACTCACAAATGTTTAAAAAAATAAAGCTCACAAAAAGAAAAGTATCATCACTTTACATCCCCCCCCCCCGCCTCAAAGTCCTTTTAATAATTTGAATGTGTAGTATATGGCCCCCTTTGCATCAGTGTAATTACGAATCACAAAAAAAAAAAAAAAGAGTTTGAGTCAAATAAAATAGGCCATTTGTACACAAGCAATTAACTGGTGCAACTTTAAATAATGTCGCCCAGATGGAACCTAATTATAGTCGGCATGCTTTGATTCGGGCTTTCTGTCGGAGTATCACTCGGGGCGTCACTTTGGCTTTTCAGTCACCTAGCGTTTGTTTTGAAATTTGTGACAATCAGAGCAGATTACCATTTGTGACAGCATGCAGCGTTTGGTGCGGAGGGAAGAAAGCATGGCCCATAGCTATGGAGGAGTTTCCTTGTTTCCTTTTTAACAGCTCAACACTGGCGTCCTCTGTTCCCCGACACCGCTGCACACAAATGATAACATTTGGATGTGTCGGAGTGTTTGGTATTTCAGGGGTGGGGGGGATATGTGCTGCATGTGTGAGTGATTGTATGTGTGTACCATCCATGAGTAGATGCTTGCAAGCGGCAAATGTGTGTGTGTGTGTGTGTGTGTGTGTGTGTGTCAGTGTCTTGTAGCAGTGTAGAGTCAGAGGGAGATCAAACAGTCAGTCAATTACCTTGAGAGGGCTCCAGTGGCTGTGACAGAGAGGAGGAGGCTAAATATCCGGGATCAAATACTCTCTGTCTGTCACATAATGAGGCACCGTCACCCGGCTCACACAACACCCACACACAAACACACACACGCACACACGCACAGAATGGTCAACCACCGGGCACAGGTGAGGAGCCGGGCTGAAAGCGTGACCTGAGCGGAGAGCGGCGTGGAAGTGGAGCTTTCTCTCGCTGCTCTTTGTATCACAGGGATCATCATCAGCGGCGTGTAAACGTTGCTCCTCACCTCGAGAGTCCAGCTCTCATTAGTCCACTTGCAGTAATGGTCTCTTAAAGTTACCATCGTTTCATTACAAACACACGCTGAGAGTACAGAGAAATACCTGCCATGATTGCACACCAGGGTATCATTACTGCATCCAGGAAGTAAATAAGGATAATGTTGCATTTATAATATTGAGTAGATTAATACAATGACTATCTTCATGTTATTCACAGCAAAATAAATAAACACAAGAAAGCAAGAAAACATTGGGAACACAATGAACTTTATTTTCATCAATTAAACTCAAGATACCTGCCATTTATAATTCAGTTACAGTGAAAGAGCTTCTTCTTCGTCTTGTATCACACGTTGATGAAGAATGAAGTCAATCGCTCAAAAAGAAATCTGCTCATCAGGAGAAGAAGTTCTTCATTCAGCTGCTGAAACTGAAGATGAAGAATTTATCGGCGTTTATGGGTTGACTTTACACACACACACACACACACACACACACACACACACACACACGGGCTGATGACACACCCATCGATCCCCACATCTTTTAAGATATTACTTTGATTTGTGGTGTAGCTGAGGTAATCCCCCCCACCACCACCACCACCCACCAGCCCCCCCATCGTGGTCATCGGGGTTCCTCCTCTAAATCAGTGATCACATCATCACTCTGACAAAATCCATTAGGTTCGACACACTTTGGCAATTAAAGGAAGAGTGGACGTGAGCTGTTAGAGGTCTATGTAAGCCCGTGTGTGTGGGTTTATGCCTGTGTGTGTGTGCGTTGGGGGGGGGGGGGGGGGGGGTTTGGACTTCAACTAAAAGCCGCCATCATATAGAGGGGTGGAGCTTAACGCCAGAGTCATCGGAGGGGCACAGACTCATCTGCATATTGGCACAGAGACGCCCCCCTGGTGACCCCGGACTGCGATGGGATAGGTTGGAGAGGCTGGCGGCGTTCCGCAGGAGTTCACCACCAGTTCAGGGTGAACGGGAGAGCGCTGCGGCATTGATCGTTTCTGCTGGGGGAAAAAGGACAAAACACAAGTAAAAAATACTAGCGAGGAAGAGAGCGATGAGACGGGGGAACGATCATAGTGGCTGAGATTGGATATAAATGATAGATAAGAGGTGTGAGAGGCTTGAGTCTGGGGTTCCTGGAGATGCTCGCACCGCTGGCAACCACTGGAACTACCTTGTTATTGACTCCCATGATTGCCGGGCTGCTAAATTTGACCCTGGGCTCTGACCGCTGCCGTACGCCGCGCAGCACCTCCTCTATCTCAGCCCGGCCGAGAACGCACACAGATTTGACACAAACCAAACACAACAGTGAACCCAAATGTACACGCAACCCAAGACACACAAACACACAGCATCTCTATTAATGTGTCCAGGCCCGGGTCAATCTAATAAACATGGGGTCAGCGCAGTGGTCATCAGAGGCCAGTCTGCAGTGAGAGAGCCTTTAAGGTGCTTCCTAATTGTATCCCTGCGGCCCTCTAGTCTGGCTTTTTATAGTCAATGCCTCGTGCACAGAAGAGAGGAGGAGGAGGAGGAGGAGAGAGGCGCTGAGGAGAGGACCAGGGGTAAAGAGGCAGTTTTAATATACTAATGATCTGACATTTCTAGAAAGGCTGTAGTTCCCAGCCTTTCACTGCTTTCACACAACCCTAACTGCGTGGATCCACGGGAACATATTTATTATTCAGACCATCACAAATACATCCAGGTACCAAACAAGTGTCCAAATAAAAAAAACAAAACAAAACTGATCACTTCCTAGCTTGAACCGACATCTAGATTTGTTTCAGCTCCGTCTGTCAAGGGCCGAAACTCTAAAACAACCGTGTTCCCCCTCTAGGAAGCAACTTAAAATGGTTTCCAGTTAGAGTTGTGTTGCTATGAGGCAGTTGTTAGCCGGCCTGTCTCTGCTAGCGCTCGTGCGACCAGCTAGTGAGCAGGAGGAGGTCACTCTGTCCTCATCGTCGTGGGCGACACCGCAGGGCTGCATCACAGGACTAGCTAGCTTGAAGCATGCACTTCTGTAAACTCCCCAATCTGAGAATCTGACCATCTTGACTACCAAAGCCGATCCGAGGTGTCCAGTGTTGGGGACCTGGCGACCCTGGAGGAGGTCAGAGGGAAACCCAGCCCTGCCCCCCCCCCGGCCGGACCACCTGATATGCTTGCCAGTTGCCTCTCCCCAGCTTCTGTCTTACCTTTCTTCAATCAGCTCTTTAGAATGAATGAGCGCTCCACTGGTTTCTCTTAGTACAACCATTGTGCATAACTGGGGTTTCGTTAAAGGTCCTGAAATGGAAACAGGGGCGTGCAGCAGTGTTGATTATCAGGTGGCTGCTTGGATAACACATGTGGGCCGTCCCACTGAGCCGGCAGGTCAGAGGCTGTCATGGCTCTCATGCATCAGGAGAGAGAACAGTGAGCCTCTCCTTGCTGTTGCTGCAGCGTGTCTAGGGATGCTAGGCTACATCGGCCATTGTGTTGGCTGCTCTCTTGGCCTGCAGCCTGATGCTAATAACAGGACGTGATTCTCTCTTGTAGGCACGGAGAGGCACGAGCTGACATCCTGGATGAGTTTCAACTCCATCTTCAGGTTCTTCAGTGAGGTCCTGGAGGCTAAAGAGGACGAGGAAGCGGAGGAGACCTCCAACATCGTCACCACACGCAGCAGCTCCCTCAAAAACAAACACCAGGATTTGTAGAGGACCGACAACACTGACTTGGAACCAGAGTAGAGGGAGGGGTGGCACAGGATCAGATGGGCCAGCTACAGATAACAAGGATGAGGTTTCAGCTCCTCTCTGCTCTTTTATACTCTCCGCCTGTGGCCTCCCTCCATCTCTCCTTCCTCTGCTCCTCAACCTGAGTGTCATTCCTCCCTTCCGGCCCTCCCTGACTCGGCGCAGCCTTGTTGTTGTAAGAGACGAGAGTACGAGGTCACCGTGTATACATCACAATAACATTTTGCATTACTTCTAGATGAGTGCAACTGTCAAAGCAATATGGGCTCTGGTGTTAGCGCTTCCCGTGGGCTGTGGCCTAGCTGCAGGTACAGGCCACGGCAGCAGAGATTAAGGCTGACAGGCGCTGTGCACAGTGCGCTGTGGTGCACCTCTAATTGTCCTGACATCAGCCTGAACTGAGCTAATGCCCCGCCTGCCCTCCAGTCTGCACTGCTCAGCCCCACTCGCTCTCTCTTTCTCTCTCGTTCTCTCTCTTTCTCTCTCTGTCAAACCCCCAGCCCCCCGCTCCCCCTCCACCGCCCCCCTCCCCGGTCCTAAAGCCTGGACGTCTAACCTCATAATGGAAGGTTCCTTCTTCGAACTGTTAGAATTCATTCCAACCTGCTCGGTGCCCATTTTTAGCCCACGTGAACACACATTGGTATTAATTTAACACAATGTGGTGGTGTTGTTGTTTTTTTGTTTGTTTTTTAATGACTTCTTCACTCGAAGAACTCCTCCACACATGCAGTCATCGTTTAAACTCCTTTAAAAATACATCCCCTCTGCAATTATCACATGAGCGATATCGATGTTTCCGATTACGTCAACAGAGAAGTTACATTTAAAACATGTTTCCTCTGTTTCGTGTCCTTGAAATGGATTTCTCCAAGTGATTGAATGTGATGAAACAAATAAAACACACAGTGCTGCGTATGGGGGGGGGGGGGGGGGGCGTGGGGGGGGGTTAGGTTAGTGAGTGTATTTAAAATCACTTTAAGTGGAGCATCAACACGGCTTGGAGGGATTTCTCATTTTAACAGGAGCTATAAGTCAGCTCACAACACTCATAAAGCCTCAATATATCGTCTGACGCGTGTCAGGAAATCCAAGATTTCAATATTATTCTAAGCCTGAATGATATTTCCTTAGATGTTGGAGAAATGTTACATATCTAAACCCCCCTCTTCTTCTTTTTTTTTTTTCCTCCTATAAAAGTACTTTTCTTGTGTACTTAGACGTGACAGAGTCGACTCCCCGCTCAGCTGCACTTAATCTGACTATGTGACACAAACATGATAACATTTTTCCTGCAGGCTGGTGTGTTTTATAAACCACTCAAGGCTTAACGGAATACATTTCTAATGTGTCGTGACATTAGTAAAATCTCAAACCGGATACTAAATCTTCTGATACCTTAGACACATTCTCAAATATGTACTCCCCCACCCCCCGCCCTCTACGTTAAACACTTACTATTGTTCAACTTTTACACTGTGAATCCTGCTTCTCCTGCCCACCGCGTGTGTGGTTTAAGGCTTTTGAAGATTATCTTCCCGCTGTAATGAGACAAGCGCGGCTGATGGTTGCAGGCCTAATTTCCTTTTAATTTGATTCACATCTCTCCAGGTTTCAGCAAAGAACTTTTGCTTATTATTTGATTTGATGAGTTTCGTTTCAAGATAGCATTGCTCATCTTTCTGCTTTTCAGCCACAATCAGTTCATTTTTTCCACGCCATAATTTGTATTATTGTTGCCTTAGGAATAAACAAGACTTTGCTCACTTCTTCTTTTTTTTTTTTTTTTTTTTTTTTAATAAAACCCAGCAAGCCATATTTGAATCCAACGAAAGATGGACGATCAGCCTAAATCCAAAGCACAGTCTGCAAATAAAAGGAGGGACTCATTTTGCCAGTTGCTATTGAGAATTATATTTGTTGCTGTTGTATTCATTTAAAAACTTCTTTTTTATGTAGTGTGGGCGCTTGGTTTTTATGAAACTACCAGTTCACATGTTTGTCTTTAAAAATGCCTGTTAGATTTTCTTTTTTTCTTTTAACCAAAAATACCTGTTTTATTTCTCTTTATTTTTTACACAAGTGAGTGGGGGGTTTTTTTTTTGTGTGGTAATTTTCCTGTAAAACCTGTTGAAGCAAATAAAAACAAACTTTTGCACCTTTGCCTTTAATCTGTACCCGTTTTTTTTTTAAATTGTCACTGTTATTATTTTTTATGATTCACTGCATTTATTTTTTATGCATTTTCTCAGTTTTTATTGCAAAAAAGAAATGAAGGAATTCAGTAGAGAGGGAGTGAGACAGGAAGTTGAAAAATGAATCATCGTGTCTCGTAACATCTGTAAGACTGAATTTCTGCTGCACTATCAGGAGGAAATTAAACGAACATTTTCTAAAAAAAAAAAAAAATCAAAGGCAGGAATTTGTTTCATCACAGCATTTTTACTTCATAAAGCTACAGTGAAAAAATCTGAAGGTTTTGCTTTGAAATGACGTGTTTTATAGGTGGGAATATACAAGAGAAGAGATTAGAAAGCACTTTTAAACTGATTAAAGCGGCATTGAAAAGTGTGTCAAAAGAAAAAAACTAAACAGTGCCACCCCCCACCCCCCCCACCCCCCCCCCCCCCGATCCGGCCAGGTTTTACTGCATCATTTGTTCTCACACGGTGAAACCGATCAGGTCATTAAACGCCCCCTCAATAAATCTTTAGAAAACTTTTCCATTAACCTCGGAACAACAAGTGGAACCAGGCGCGTCCCCTCACAGCGCGGCAGGCCGCGGATGAAAGAGGCGCATTCAAGCGCACACAAGTAAACGACTCAACTTTCTGTCTTAGCAAACTGCGCTCAGAAAAGGAGCAGAAGTCGTCATTTATTTATGTTATTCCGGGGAAGAGCGCCGGTTGCGCATCAGCCGGGCTCCCGGTGCGTAAAGGGTGCCATCAAAAGCAGGTAGTGCTTGTGTTTTCACAGAGGAACCGAGGCTTTTGAAGGGTCCCAGCCGTAATGAAACGCTTTGGAAATTTGTCAAACAAATAGAAAAAGAATGCGCCATTTAGTCGTCGGGTAGTGATCGAAGCTGTCAGCTGAATCGGCGAGGCTCCCCTTCATGTCTGCGGGTGGAAGTTTATCCATCTAACCCAGGGAAGTGTCCCGCTCCCCGCGCTGGAAGCGGGTCCAGCGTGCGGGGCAATAATGGCTATGACTGATCTGATTAGAGGTTGAACTCGGCCGCCTTTTGTCGTCAACTCTCACGGTTCATACAGTTACAGACGCTGAATCATATCTCTGAAATGGTGGGGTGGGCTGGGGTCTCTCTCTCTCTCTCTTTCTCTCTCTCTTTCTCTCTCTCTCTCTCTCTCTCTGTCTCTCTCTCTTTAGGTAATGTCAAAATTTGAAGGGGGTCCAGCCGGATTGAGTGAGCGGGGGTCCTTGACATGAAAAAGTAGTGGGACCCCTGCCACTGCCTGATATTTCAATTTTATTTTCCCCTCTGGAGGAGAGTTGTTGTCACGCCTGCTCGCTCAGGCCCGCTCTGATATGCAGGCACACACAAAAAAGAAAGAAAAAAAAAAAGATGAACTCTCTCGAAAAGAACCAGGCATTAAGCAAAGTTGGAATGTCACCCCTCTGATAGCCCCCCCCCACACACACACACACACACACACACACACACACACACACACACACACACACACACACACACACACACACACACACACACACACACACACACACACACACACACACACACCCTCTCTCTCCTTCAGCGGATCACTGTCAGATCACTATTTGCATAATTATATGCTCAGCTCCGAAGAGAAAACTAACCCCCAAATTTTACGGGTCAACTGACTGCAACAATCAATGTTTTATCGGCTATAGGAAGGGAAAGAATATCTCTAACAATCATGGTGGAGGAAACCTCTCTCTCTCTCTCTCTCTCTCTCTCTCTCTCTCTCTCGTCAATTCAATTCAATTACTTTATTGGCATGACTGCTTATCAGAAACAATATTTCCAAAGCAGTTTTAAAAAAATGGAAATTTACTCCCCACCTCACCCCCCCTCTCTCTGTCTCTCTGTCTCTCTCTCTCTCTGAGTAAATACTTCTTCATCCATTGAGGGAAGACTTAAGCTCGGAGGTGCATTCAAGATTGTATCCCTTCTTCACCTCCATCTATTCTGCCCTTCTTTTCTTCACCCCAGCTCTGTATACTGTGTTTCTTCTTCTTCTTCTTCTCCTCCTCCTCCTCCTCCTCCTCCTCTCCTCTGCAGAAGAGGTCTTTCATATAAACCCAGGCAGCAGACCTGCAACGGCCGGTTTGGTTAGACATCATTACATATTCATTGACTTGCAGAGGAGCCATTTAATCCAGTGGAAACAAGTCGCCTCCTCCTCATTCTAATAAGGAGGCGCGGGGCTGAAACCACACTCGGGCCGCAGACTTCACATTGAGGGAACAGAGCTCGGGCTTGAGAGGAGATGAGATGAAAGAGGAGAGATGGAGGTGTGAGCACAGGTGTTGCTCCAAGTGGCATCTCCAAGCCGGGGAGGGTGCGTGTCTGCGGGTGGGAGGGGAGGCCCTCCCCCTTACTACTCCTCCTTTTTAATTCCTATCAGTTTAATGTGATTTATTATACATTTTCTATATTTATTCATGCACAAACTTCAGAAAAAACTTGTGTAATTACATCCTGAGCCTGGCGCATAGATCTCTGCTCTCACCTGTCTGGAAGCCCCCAGGAAAATGAACTATTAGAACTATAATGTGTGAAAATATGCAAAGGAAAAAGCGGCTGTCCCAGCAAAATTGCAGCTCCTCTTCTGGAGGGAGCCTGCAGAGAAGCGCCTTATTAGGGAGCACAATCACCTCTCAAGTCCCCGGAAGAATACATTATGGATATTATGGGATATTCCGGTGGTTATTCGGTGATATTTTAATACCTAGGAGTTGCCACAACATCAGCAGCGCGGGAGGGGGAGGGGGGTCGTGGTGGATTCGATGGGACAGCTGTTGGAAGCGCCGTTTTACGGTGTTCAGTCCATTTGGCTTTAATAGCAGCTTTCAGGCGGACCGCTACTCCACACACACACACACACACACACACACACACACACACACACACACACACACACACACACACACACACACACACACACACACCTCCCCGCCCCCTCAATTACACCTCCTCTGATACTCTGCTGCCCTAAAGACTCCTGCACTAAAACAAACCCTCTGAAATGCAATACTTTTGAAGAATGAGCTCTGACTTCTAAGATTTAGGACCGAGGCTCGGATGATTTCAGGCAAGCAAATGTTAGGCAAGCAGTGATAAAGGAGGGAGGGGAGGTGGTGCCGGGGGGGGGGGGCGGGGGGTTAACACAGCTCATTGGTCCGGTTTAACAGGCCACCGACGAATTACCGGGGGGAAACCGGTCATTTTGTCCCGGCGGTAGTGGAGCTGGAGGGGCCTGTTTCTGGGCCCGAGAGGCTGCAGGCTGATCAGCTGCTCCCATCACGGACATCCACGTGGACTCACATCGATTCGAATCACCTTTGTTTGTTTCTTAAATGTCTTCTCACCTCCTGGTGTTTCCTCCGTCCATCGCTCCACCGGAGTCAACACGGAGTGCGCGAGAGTCACGTTCCAAAAAATCAACACAAAAAAACCCATCTCAGATTTTGCAATAATTTCCCGACGTTTTGGGTGATATTTTATTGTTTTCTTTATGAAGCTCGTTTATTTATTTTTTTTAAACTCAAAGTGTCACAAGTTCTTTTCCCCGTCCATCAGCAGCAAATTCTTATCAACGTGTGCAACCAAACCGAGCCCATCGCACTCGGAGCAGTCAGCTGGAGCTCGCTGGTTGATCAGCTTGATTTTTAAAAACTGAATAAACAAATCGATTCTTACCACGCAACAAATTATTAATCGCACGATTCATAATTCGAAATATCAAAAAATAAGATTTAAAAAAAAAACACGTGTGGAATTCCCTGCTGTTTCATATAATATTTGACTGAAAATCCAATTGTTTCTATATCAAATAATCCCAAACGAAAACAAGGGAGAAATATTTATGAAATGAAATTTGAAATCTGAATAATCGAATGTACTTTTTCAGCGTTAAATTTTGCCTCCTCACCTTTCGTAGGAGGAGGGCTCCTGATCGATCAGCAGAATAATTAACAGATACAGGCAAGTTTTGTAGAAGTGATTGTTAGAAAGCATAAAAAGAGAAAAGAGCCTCGTTCGTCTGTGAAACAATATTTTCTAACTCCAAAAAAAAAAACAAAAAAAACAAAAAAAAAAAACAAAAAACAACAAAGCAACGAAATAATTAGTTTTCTCCAGAAATCATCAGGTTGAATCCTCCTGCATCGACCTGTCAGGAATATTAGTGGGGTATCGATTAGTGGGGGATTACGATGAGGGCAAATAATCAACATTTCAAGATCGTCTCGCTGCGACAGAGGTTTTGTTTTGTTTTGTTTTTGTTTTTTTATTAAAGGAAAATGTGATCACACCTGCATATCGAATGATTTATTATTCAATGTCAACGTTTAACTGTGCCTGATAATTCGGTTTATTTTCATATTTTTATTTATTTATATATTTCAAGAGAAATAAAGTAAAGATCTCCTTTAATTTGAAAGTTTACAATTGATTCAGATCGTGTGGAATCTTCAGAATGTGTTCCAGTTCTCTTCTTGGCGAGTTGTTGTTTTTTTTTAAACTGATTTTCTCAGGACAAAAAAAAAAATGTTTCAAAAAGAGAAAATCTTTTTTTTTTTTTGGTTCCTCTTCCTCTCTTTCTGTCTTTCTTCTTTTTGTTTAAGGGTGAATCCCCGAAACCACTGAACCACCCAAAGCCACCAAGAAGAAGAAGAAGGAGAAGAAGAAGGAGAAGAAGAAGGAGAAGGAGAAGAAGAAGAAGGAGGAGAAGAAGGGCGCGATATTAAGTCACACATTATAGATGAGTTTCATCATGTGGACGCAGCCCTCCGAGGATAAACACGGCGGCGCGTGGGGTACGAAAGGAGAAGATCCCGGTTTTTATTACCGAGGCGGCGACCTCCCGCAGGCTCGCCCCGCATCCTCATTACACCCGCAACCTCCCGAAAAGAAGAGATGAAGTTATTGCCATTCACTGAACTCGAATTAGCCCGGCCAATCCATGACAGACAGGGGAGGAGGAGGAGGAGGGGAGGGAGGGGGAGGGAGGGGGAGGGGGAGGGGGTATAGGTGGTATTGGCAGGTGTGTGTTTTGATGTGCATTTCATGGTTTGCTAGGCCCCTTAAGTGAAGCTGCGCTCGTCTTGAATCTCCGTGGTTAAGCGAGTTAATATACTTTGTTATTAAAGGCCCTGCAGTCAACTCGCACCATGCCTCACCCCTCCCTCACTCCCTCCCTCCCCCATCATCCCAAAGCTCACACTTTGTTCTCTCTCTCTCTCTCTCTCTCTCTCTCTCTCTTCATTGTATTTGCTACCTGAGTCAGCAGGGAGGATGAAAAGAGAGTTTGACAGAGGAAGGAAAGGGCTAGTTTGACGTGAGGGGAGGGAGGGAGGGAGTGTGGTGGAGGGGTCCAGAGAGAAGTTACCTGCTCCTCCGGTGATTAGCTGTGTGTGTGTGAGTGTGAGTGTGAGTGTGTGTGTGAGTGTGTGTGTGAAGTTACTAACTTTATTGGTGTTTATCCCTACAGCGACACGCGTCAGGCGGAGGCAGAGCGTCTCATGCGTCCCCCCCCTCCCCCCCGTCCCCCATCAGCTGATCCTAACTGAGGCTATAATATAATAACAAGAGCACGTGGACGCTGAACCTTTGTTTGTTTGTTTGCTTGGTTGTTTGTGAGGCTCGTGTGATGAACCAGGATGGAAATGGAGGAGTATTTTTAATATATTTGACTATTTTGAGTTATTATATAGATCATGTGTCTTTGTCTTCAGAACCCCCCCCCCACACACACACACACACACTTAAAAACCTTCCAAGTAAAATTGGTGTATTTTCTACTGCAACTCCTGCTGTAGGGCGCAGCTAACTTCCGCTTCCACGTCATTTCTGGGGAAACTTTCTTGTTTGAAGTCGTAGAATAAAAACCCTCCAACCGTGCAGCAGCAGGACGTCGGTCGTCCGTGTCAGGTCAGCAGGTTGCACTCCTTGGACTTGAGCTCGTTTCTGTGTTCTACGGAATCTGTTGTGAAGCAAATGCAGCTGAATTCAAGCAGCCGGGGAGCGAAAGTGCATGATTCGCTAATTCTATTGTGTTTAATGTGAAAATGACAAAAACTATTTGCGTTTAATGAATCAAAAGATGCATAAAACATTTCGTTCTTTTGATGTTGTGAAGATGAAAAGCAGAAACATCTCAGTTCCTGGGAGTGCAACCTTTTAGTCCAGATGAATATTCATCATATTATAATCATAAATTAGCACAAACACACACACACACACAACTTTAGACTTAACTTTCCACGAGTGTGTGTCGGTGGGTTTTACGTTGAGGAGAGCGCGTGTGTGACACCGAGACAAAGCCACCACGAGAGCTTCTAGTGGAGGAATCAACTTTTCCCCCTCCTTCCTTTCTTCCATTTAATATCTAAAAGTAGAGGATCCAGGCTGAGCTGCGCAGCACCGGCGGCACCGCAGATGGATTTCACTCCCAGCCTTCAAGGGATTGTGGCTCTTATCTCTCCAGCGCAGCGCTGCTGACCTGCGGGCCGCCGCATCAGAGGTGTGTGTTTGTGTTGAGGTGTTGACCTGTCAGGGGGGACTTGTTAGGACTTTAACTCCGACTGCTGGCGGTCTCCAGACATCCGGGGGTGGGGGGTGGGGTTGGGGGGGGGGTGGCATCGATTTGAAACTTGTCCTGTCTAATTTGATGATAACATCCAGCCTGGCCGTCGCAGCACCATGGACAGCGCACTGTCTTGACCTTGCCTTGCTACCAAATTACCCCCGCCTGGGCCACGGTGGGAGCCCGGCACCGAGTCCACCGGAGAGAGAGAGAGACCGAGCGAGAGAGAGAGAGAGAGAGAGAGAGAGACAGAGAGAGACAGAGAGAAAGAGAGAGAGAGATTGTCTGCTCTCAGCAGCTTGTTCTTACACGCCGCAGAGCTGCAAGCCGATTGATCAGTACAGACTGGTGTGCCTCCGCTCTCACAGGGACTGATTCTGTTCAACAACACCTGGTGAGTCAGAGTGTGAGGCGGTCGCTCTCTCAGTACCTGGAGATCACGACAACGCACGAATAAATGAACTCTCGGGTGGGAAACAGGAGTTGGGGAAAAGAAAAGAAAAAAACCCTCACGGGGTTAACGGATCCCGGCTGCCCGGCCAGACGATGACACAAAGTCACCCCTCCGTCACACGCAGCCACCTCTTTAGTACTGCAGGACCAGTGCGAGCGTGCGCGTGCGCGTGGGCAGAGGGAGAAACCAGTCATTTAGAAGTAGTTGGTGCGCGTCTTACAGGGAAATTTGGGAAGCAGCAGAATGTCTAAAGTTTGAGAGCGAGCACCAAAAAGGTAGTGAGGATTTAGTGGTGGAGGAAGAGAAAAGAAGAGGAGGAGGAGGAGGAGGAGGAGGGGGGGGGGGCTGTTTGATGGAGCTCTACAGCTTTGAGACAGCTTGTTAATTAAAACCCCCAGAGATGAGGCTCTGCAGCCACCGTCCATATCAGAGCACTGCTAACTACACTGACAGCAAGTTACTTAACAAGCGAGCGCCCCAATCCCGTACTTTTTTTTATCACAGGCAAGCAGTGAGATATTTTAATTCGTTAAAATCCCACTGTGGCGATGAAATATCTTGTTTTCTACTTAAGAACCGATGACAAACCTCGGTATTCTCTGTCATTCCGGGGATACAGCCCAAATGGCTGCTTATGCGTCAAAATCCACGCGGCAGCTTAAATGTGGCAAATTCGATTAAGGATGGAAAGAAAGGAATGTCAAAACTGGATTGAATTAGAGCAGACATAGGTTGGGTGGTATTAAAATCTTAGCTTTATATTCAGGCTTTGGAATTATTTCCCAAAAAAATAAAAAAAAATCTTTGTCAGAGGGGAAGCAGGAGAGGCCTGAGCGCGGAGGCAAAAACAAAAGAAGCTCCTGTGCGTTCCTTCTCCTTCTTCTTCTTCTTCTTCTTATTTTCTGATCAGTTTCAATCGAGGTCATCGCACGCTTTGTCCCCATGCATTATTCCACCTTAATTGAACCCGCAACCCGCCCCTCTGCCTGCGGGATCCGCGCGCTATTTCAGTTCTATATGCATGCGTGAGATGATGGCTTGTTAAGTCGAGGAAAACAAATACCAAGAGAGCCTTGCTCAAACACTCCCGGTGTATGACGGGTCCGAGGCCATTGTTCACAAAAATAATTGAAATGCTTCTCTCTCTCCCCTCAAACAAACACACACACACACACACACACACACACACACACACACACACACACACACACACACACACGCACGCACGCACGCACGCGCTCGCGCACACACACACACACACACACGACAATGTGTTGACCAAGTTTAGGCCAAAAGGAGAGGACGTGAAGGAGGTGAAGCTTCACTGGCTTTATTTTCTCCTCTGGGGGGTTCTGCAGGTGGAGAGGCCCCGTATACAAGCTAGCCTGCTGGGCTACACACCCACAATGCAACGGGGGAGGAAGTGGAGGCAGTGTGTGTGTGATTAATAAAGCTCAACCCTGCAGTTAAAAAGATATGCAACTCGTGTGTGTGTGTGTGTGTGTATGTCTGTGCGTCTGTGTGTGTATATGTGTGTGTGTGTGTGTGTGTCCTGTAAAGCTTAAAACTGGCATTAAAAAAAGATAGTGATAATTGTTCCCCCTGCTATAAATGTAAGCTGCCATATTCTCATTATCCAGCTTTAATTCCCATATAATAATTGAATTGAGTCTGTATGGAACTCTGCTGTCGATCTGAGCTCCAGATGAATGGGGGGGGGGGGGCAGCCAAATCTCACATTGGCTGCACTTAAACTGTGTTTATCCTCACCAACATAAGAGGACATTTATATTCTAGATGATATGGATCATTTAAATATGATGAGCTGAAGCAAAAACAGTTGGATCCTGATGAAACACGCGCATCTCCGCACGTGCCCATCCTCGAAATAAAACACACACAGATATTGTTGTTGTTGTTGTTTTTAATAAACTACAAATATCCCAATAAGACAGATTTGATAATAAAAGTTTCCTGTCAGTGGCTGCTTCCAAGTGTGTGTGTGTGTGTGTGTGTGTGTGTGTTTCTTTGTTGGCTGCCGTATTAAGGGCCCCTGCACCTGATGTGTTTGTGGCTGGTGTGGGGCCACGGCGCGTTTAAAGACAGCTGTAAAAGGCGCTCCACGTCTCCAACACATTCATCAACGTCACACACTGACAAGCCGCTATTTAGTGAAAGTGTAACTGCGGCAGTATATCTCACAGCAGAGTGGGCCACTCAGCAAACAAAGCTGCACAGCCCCTGCTCCTCTCGGTTGTAACCAATCTAAAACAGATTATATGGTTGGTCAGATGATCGGTGGCTTCCCAGAAGAAGAAGAAGAAGAAAAAAAAAGAGAATCCTGGAGTCGAATGATTTTCCGGGGATGCTAAACATGCAACATAACGACGTCTTGGCTTCTTGGTGTTGAGGTGTTGCTAAACAGCACAAAGAAGCCCCAACAGCTTCATTTAAAGCTCGTTTGACTGCATTTTCATGAAAGCCATAATTCATCTGAATCTCCCCGCTGTAAAACATCTGAGGGCGTCTTCACTTCGAGTCTGTTTGGTTGTTTATTTTACATTTTAATTAATAAGACAGCCATTATTTGGAAATGGCTAATTAAAGCCCCTTTTACCTATTCACTCATACGTATTCCAGTTTGTGTGTGTGTGTGTGTGTGTGTGTGTGTGTGTGTGTGTGTGTGTGTGTTCTGTTACGTCGCGTAAAACGAACGTTTAATCACCTGAAGTCCAAATCCTGCGTGATGGTGTGTGTGCGCGCGTTATTTTCACCTGACGTGAAACGCGCGAGCTGATTCCACAGCTCTTAACTACACAAACAATTTTCAAAAGTGAGTCGGTGGACCGGAGGTAACGTCACTATCAGAGACTTGGCCGAAGTCGTCAGCAGCTGCTGAGATTCCTGGCTACCAAAAAAAAAAATAAAAAAAAATGGCAGAGCTGAGCTGAGTTCTGCGGGCTGAGAGCGGAGCTGAGAGGGAGGCTGTGAGGCGGCTCTTGTGTCAGAGGGTCCCATAACGCAGGGCGCCATCTAGCAAACAAAGGTAGAAACAATAACAGGCATGGAGAGTCTGGGAGAGAACGACAGAGAGAAAGAGAGAGAGAGAGAAAGAGAGAGAGAAAGAGAGAGAGACTCTTTACGCACACGGGAGCGCAGCAGGAAGCCACAACGCGCGCAAACATTAAACTTTCACTCTCTCTTGTGGCGCAAATCCGACCCTGAGGTGTCTGATGTGTCACGTGATTACACGACATAGCACATCGATTCATTTTTAGTCCAACTTCTGCTGCCCCCCCCCCCCACCATCACCACAAACAGCAACCACCACCACCCCACACCCCATCCAACTGTAATGAGCATCCAAGAGGTCACGACAGGAAAGCGAGTGATCAGCGGTCCAGCTGAAGATGCGACAACTTTTAATGTCAAAGAAGATGAAGAGGAAGAGGAGGAGGAGGAGGAGGAGGAAGGGCGACCGCGTGGTGACTCCCCACTTGACAAAAATCAATCGATACTCTCCAGCTCAATCGCAGCGGTTTACAGTGTGTGTGTGTGTGTGTGTGTGTGTGTGTAGAAGCAAACAATACACCTATCTTCTATACACGCACACACACACACACACACACACACACACACTAACAAACACACACATACTTCCATGGAACATATATGGAAGAGCAGTGACCGCGGTCGTGTATTTGTACTCGTTTCCAGTAGGATGCGAAGTAGTGATGGCAGTGGGAGCCTGGTCACGAGGAGAGATGTAGCAGTAAAATCACAAGGCTTCACTTCATTCAACAACTGCACTCAAAATATAAACCCCACACACACACACACACACACACACACACACACACACACGCTCTACTTACATTCATCTTGGACATCAGTTTGTGTATTCTGGAAATATTTGTGGACCATTTGTGCATATATACTGAAATTTTTAAAAAACACATTTTTGGTCAAATAAATCTAAATATTATTGTGTTTTTGTCGTTTGTTCGACATGTTAATTAAATGCTATTTTGAAGTGTAATAACAGAAAAGACAGCACCTGATTGATTATTCGGTTTGTGCAGTGATATATGAAGCGACGTGTCAGGGGCAGCGTTTCTCACATTCGTTATCCTGTCATTCGTTCCTCGACAACCAGCAATTTGTGACAATTTTGGCCCGGTTAAAACTTCCAATAATCCCCGCAGCGCGCCTGCCGACCGGGGACTGAAGTTCACACTGCCTGGGCACTCGGAAGTAGGCCACTGATGTAGTTTCAAGAAGCTTTATAGTGAAAGTAGTGTAAAAGTAGTGCCAAACAAAAGTAGTATATATATATATAAATATATATACATACATATATAAATATATATAAATATATATAAATATATATATACATATATAAATATATATATACACATATGTATATACATATACATATACATATATGTATATATAAAAATACATATATGTATATTTATATATACATATATGTATATATAAATATACATATAGGTATATATAAATATACCTATAGGTATATATAAATATACATATATGTATTTTTATACACACACAATGATGAGTTACAAGGTGTGTGTGTGTGTGTGTGTGTGTGTGTGTGTGTGTGTGTGTGTGTGTACGGCAGGATAGAAGAGTGCATAAACTGATTTATTAATTAACAGGAAAAATAAATGTGCAGTTTTATTTGCGTGTTATTGTTGACAGGATTTGCTGTTTTTCTAGAGAGCTCCAATCAACCTCTGGTCAGTGGTGATTTATTACAAGTAAATCAGTAAGTACTGTAATAAAAAAGACAAGAAAAGAGGGAAAACTCCACCATGGTAATAAATGTAGGCCTAGAAAAACTTGAAATATTGTTGCTTTTATTATTTTGCTTTTTGAAGAAGCTCCAGTTGGAATAAACAGGATGCAAATATATATTTTCAGCTGATACTCCTGCACCTCCTGAACTATTTAAAATGCAGTAAGTAGCATTCAGGTAATTGTAGGTTTACTCATAGCATTGCTGTTTTTAGTGATATAAAGAATATTCGTCTGTCTTCAGCATCACAGTGTGAGATCAGAACCCGACTCCACTCTCTCACTACATCCTGGGATTTCATTTAAACTCGTAAGAATTCAAGGAGCCCTGGATGAACCCCAACAAGACCTCCATGTTCCACCCTTCTGGTCCACGTGCCTTGTCCTGCAGGCCAGGCTTCACCTTCCTCACCCCCCCCCCCCTGCATGGACGCATGGATGGATGGATGGATGGAGAGAGTGAAGATGTGACAGGGGCGTATTTGAAGTATGATGAGCTTTGTGGTTCTCTCCTTTTCATTCATTTGCCTCAAATATACACCCGCTTTCAAATAAGCTGCTTTGGCAATCCCATGCTGACCCCCCCCCAACAACACACACACACACACACACACACACACCCCCTGCCACCTTGACATGAATGGAAGACTGACCTTTAGGGCCGTGTCCACTCTGCAGTCCAGTTTTATCCAAATAAGCCCCCCACCCTGCCTCCAACGGTGCCAGCAATTCATTACTGATATCATCAGTGGATGCAAATGAATTTGGATGGTGTGTGTGTGTGTGTGTGTGTGTGTGTGTGTGTGTGTGTGTGTGTGTATAGATGGGGGGGGGGGGTAATCATGGACAAAATACCAGGCTGGATATGCAGAATGATGTATGTGCAGGGCCGGATCCATACTGCACACCCCTCCAACAGAACCATCCCCGACTGATATTGCAGAGAACCCCCCTCCCTCCCTCTCTCTCTCTCTCTCTCTCTTTCTCTCCCCCCTCCTCGCGCTCCTATTCCAGAAGTCTTGGCGGTGAAATACCAGCGAGAAACATTCAAATGAGATGCGTTTATTTGTGCGTGGCCTTTGAAGAGAGGAGAGGGGTCGTGTCACTCAAGAGAAGGAAAGGGCCACTCCGTTAGAACCCCCTCCTTCCTCCCCTTCTCTCCTTTTTACTCTCTCTCTCTCTCTCTCTCTCTCTCTCTCTCTCTCTCTCTCTCCTCGCTTTGAACGACCCCCACTCATGCACATGCGCGGGCGCGCGCGCACACACACACACACACACACACACACACACACACACACACACACACACACACACACTTTCACCATAGCACGCTGGCTTCGGGGGCGACACAGAGCCTAGATGAGAGCTTTTGCTTCTTTAAGGCAGAGAGGAGGCACTTCTATAATCACAGCGGCGGTATGTGGGGCCACAAAGAGTTAGCAACCACGGGGGCGACCGGTCCTCTGTAGACCGGTCCAAGCCGGAGGCAAGACTCAGCAACCACGCATTAGCGGGATCACAACACGACGGTGATAAGTGCGTGAACAGGGTTGTAACTCGCGGGGAACAAACAAACAAACAAGCAAGCAAACAAACAAACAAGAAGAGACCACCTGACCGCCGCGTAGCCTGACGTCAGACATTCCAGCTCGTCAATACATGGGAAGAACAAATGACCAAGATCATTATTTAGCACGTAGAGAGCGCGCGAGGCTATCCCAAGCTGATGATTTAGAGTGTTTCTACCCCCCCCCCCCCCCAGCACAGCAGTGTAACATGGACATACAAATTTGATGGATGATGCTGAGTAAGATGGAAAAAAGACATGTATTTATCAACATGCTGCATGGAGAGAGAGAGAGAGAGAGAGAGAGAGAGAGAGAGAGAGAGAGAGAGAGAGAGAGAGAGAGACAGACGTGGACTAAAGGGAGTCAATGGGAAACCTTACCACTGTCAGAGGTTCCCTGTGGTACGGATGAAAAATACCCTTCAATGCATCATTTCAGTCAATCGCAACAGACCTACAGCAGCATGCAGGTACCCAGAGAGATAGACTGATAGATGGATGGATAAATGGATAGATAGATAGATAGATAGATAGATAGATAGATAGATAGATAGATGGATGGATGGATAGATGGATGGGTAGGAACATTTGTAATTATTCTACAGCAGACAAGCTTTTATCAGTAAAGTAAAAGAGTAATAAACACAGAGGGAAGGAGTCTATGAAGCAAATCCTTCAGTAAATGGGATTCACGTGTGCTCAGTGAAAAGGTTGGATTCCTGCTAAAAAGCTGCCCGAACAATTGTCAGTGGATAATATAAAAATGGACGACAGAGGATCGGGGCTCAGTGGATTAGATCTCCAGGCGTTATTGTGCTGAGTGAGTGGCTGAACACCCGCGCAGGCTCCTCCAGCCCGGTCAGGCATGAAAGCGGCCTGCGTGCTGTCTTCATCACATATTAATTCATCAAACCATGAAGTGGCAAGTATCTTCAATTTGAGAGACTTTTCCCCACCCTCCTCCTTCGTTTTATTGCACTCCCAAAAGCCATTTATTAGTAGTATTATTATAATCATAACAATTATCATTATTATCATTTTATTTTATCTAATGTTTTGTATGTAACACCACGAAAATGGGTCACCAATAAATTCTCTCAGCGTTGATGTAATTGCAACAAAATGCTGCAGAGTAAAATAATAATAAAAAAAACAACAACAACTGAGGAGCTTGCAGGCTGCGGTGGCACAGCCACGCACCATCTGGAGTGTATTAGACAGAGAAGCCGTAAATATTGCTGAAAAGCCCAGGCGTTATCAGGTATGTGAGTCCGGCCTCGCTGCGTGGCCTCCCATATGTTGATATAATCATACTGCTGGGATGTCTATTAAAACGCATTTGGATTTAATAAATGAGCACTGTAATTAAATTCAATTTGTTTGTGCAGATCTCCCAATGACTCTCAGTGTTTGCATTTTTGGAGGGTTGGATTATTATGGGATGAAATGCTGCAGGGCTCCTGGGATGTTATCTTAGTATTGAATTTGCTGGACTATAAGCAACAGGTTAACTGGCTCCAAGTCCTCCTCCTCCACCTCCTCCTCCTCCTCCTCCTCCCTCACACTCCCTCAGCCAGCGACTCGTTTTTTGAAGGTTCATCCCTAATTATCAAAGCAATCGGTGTCATCATCTCGTCACCTGTCAGGTGAGAAAGCCTCCTCTCGGTTCTCCTGCAGCTGCGAACTTTTTCCTTTGAGACCATCCGGATCTCTTTTTTTTTTTTTTTAAACTGTGATTTATTGCACACGCATGTAAAACACCTCAGTTCACGCAAAATGTGCGTGAGCATACTCAAAATACCGCTACAGCTGGTTAATTTCTTGGTGATGACACACACACACACACACACACACACACACACACACACACACACACACACACACACACACAAGCCAAACCTCTTACTTTTTACGTACATGTATCCCTCCTCCTCTCTCTGTCTCTCACTCTCTCTCTCCCTCAGGTTGTATCTGTCTCAGACCAAAGAACACGGTAGAGAGGACACACACACACACACACACACACACACACACACACACACACAAGACAGACTGACAGAAGCAGAGAGTCTCTAAATGAGTCTTACTTTTTTCCTCCTTAGTTTTCTCCTCTTCGTCCATCCGTCGCAGGCTCGATCCAAGCATTTCTCTCCAGTGCAGCGCTAAAAACAAAAAAACAAGTCTGCACTTGGCCTAAATGAGCAGGTTTCTGAGCCGCGTCCCGAACCCAGAGGCTTTAGAGAGGGAAGAGGAGTGCAGATTGAGACATATTGAGCCCGCTTTTAAAAGGATCATTTCATCATGTGGGAGGTTGGGACACACAGTTTGGACCCGTGACTGGCATTCCGGAGAGACATGCATATTTTAAAAAACAACAAAGCAAGACAGAGACCGGGGGCCCCGGGGTGGGAGGGGAGAAAAAAAAAACTTGGAAAGAAGTTACTATCAGATGAACAGCTGTCATTGTTGGCCGAGGCTTGAACGCATATTAAGATATAGTCTTCTGAAAAAAATAAAAAGAGCTTGTTCAAATAATGTCGCTGGTAATCCCGGAACACTCATTCAATGACGTCAACTTTTGATTTATTCATTGAAAGCTCCGTTTTTAAAAGTATTCAGACGGCACATTGTGTTAAAAAGAAAAGCTGACTGGTTTGGATTTTATTCCATAAAGATGGTAGGAGGTTTTTGTTGTTATATCGTGGATGATCGCCTGTTGGACAAACTTTTCAAAACCTTTTTGTTGTTGTTGTTGTTGTTGTTGTTGTTGGAATTAATAAAATAAAAGAAAGCAAATGTTTTACTTGGAAAATATTGACGTGGATTGAATAGGAAATAAAAAATAAATAAATATATATAATTTTCAATGAAATAATGAAACATCCATTATTTATTTCTGAAAATAGGCAGTTAAGGTTACAATTTAAACGTCTCCCACTCCTATTTTGTCAAGTCACACACAATCTCTCCCCCAGTAAAGCCGGTGCGCTTAGCGCTGTCACTTCTGCAAAGCTTTTACAACATCACCCCCCCTCCAACACCACCCCCTTTTTTTCCCTTCTTCTCCTCTTTCCTGGGAGCTTTTCGCTCTTATGCACGGGTTCCATTCGTGCACCCACAAAAAAAAAAAAAAAGAAAGTGGAGAGAAAGCATAAATAAGAATGTGTTGGCTGTGATGAGAGATCTGTCCGCTGGAAATGAAGGGCCAGGGGGGAAGAGGACAAAGGGGGGAAGCGCATGCAGTCGTGGAGTAGCGCTGGATATCTCTGTTAGTTGTCAGCGTTTAGTCCATGGCTGTGGAATGCTAATGAGTAAGGTCTCTCTCCCTTTCTCTCCCTCGCTTTCTCAACCCCCTCCCTCCCCTCCCTCTTCTCCACCTCCTCCCCTTGCCCCCCTCCTCTCCCTCCTCCCTCTTCTTCTCCCTCTCTCAGGGAGAGAAAGCGGATCGATAGCTGACCCGATGGTTTTGGCCATTGCTTTATTTATCTGGCCAGGCAATGATATTATCAGCCTTGAACGTTATATACAGCAAACGTCTTCCTAAATCAACACAAAGGGATCCGCTTACACAGCGATCCCCCTCCCTCCTTCTCTCTCTCTCTCTCTCTCTCTCTCTCTCTCTCACTCTCTCTCCCTCCCTCTCTCTGTCTGTCTCTCTCTCTCGACCAGCAGCGCGCGCACTCACACTCGTACGTATAGAGGCTGGTGGATGCACGCTTTTACGCACGGGCATATGAGGAACACACACACGCACACACACACACACACACACACACACACACACACACACACACACACACACACACACACACACACGTGTGTATCCATACATCCAGGAATATTTTCAGGTCAGGATTTGATCCATGGCTTTAAAGGTTGTCTAGGTCCGCGGATGGATGTCAGAGCAGCACCGCTGTGATCATCACCACACACGTCTGTCTGCCTCCTTCAGTCAGTACACGCGGAGATCCGGTGGAGCCACGACACCTCGCGGGAATCTCTTTAATTCTGGACATTTGTCCTCCCCGTGTCGTTAACCAGCCATTTTGCAAGCTCGCGTGGATGTTGCAGACACACGGCAAAGCACTTGTTGTCATCATTTGTACACCCGAGACAATGTAAGGAATAAGCCGCGTCATACTTCACATACCCCCCCCTACTCACCCCCCGCCCCCGCCCCATTCACAGCCTGAGCCGGTGCTTGGAGATGGTTATTGTCTCAAACAGCAGTATTTGTCAAACGTGACCGGGGAAAAGCAGGCTCCTCTAAGTGAAATGAAGTGACGTGTAACGCCAGTAGGATATTTCAGCCGCTGCGTAAAACCGTCGGCTCGCATTGAAGGGTTTGGAGAAATAGGTTGGCTGACATCTTAGGATAATAAATGTTTCTCTCTCAGACAGATATCTCAAACGTGAAATCGCACCCAGCTGCTTGTGTAAAGCAAACAAATACCCCCCCCCCCCCCACCACCACCACCACCCACCCCGTGTTAGGAGTCTTCCACTTGTGGTTTGATGAATGAAAGCAGACAAAGGTAAATGGTTGTTGAACTCATTTCGTAGTAACACTTTGGTAACCGGAGTTTCCGAAATTACAGAGACACAAATTGGGGGGGTTGGGGGGCTATAGTGTAGCACATATCCATCTCCTCACCCACCGCAGTTCCAGTGCAATCCAACAGAGCACTCCATCTCCCCAAAGTAGCCTTTTCCCCCCCTCGCCCCCCCTTTTTTTTACTCAATTAAAGCTAATAACGTTGTCATCACATGAAGGGTTCGAACATGTCGAATAATGCTGATATTTGAAGCTTGTTGTTCCAATATTTGAAAAAAATATACACATCTACACGTAAATGTTGTGCAATACAGCAATTGCAGCTTCTGCCAAAGCAAGGAATGAAAATAGTCTTCCTGCGTCCTCCTGCCTGCTGCCCGTGCACAGACGTTAATTAGGAACACATGCCACCATTTCATCTGCTTTTTGAACTACTGGCTTTATATAGCCTGTAGTGTATCAATTGTACAACAAAATGCTCTCAGCTAGGGGGATAAAAGATAGTTACTCAAGAGGGATTTTGAATACATTATGTGGAGACAACCAGCTGAAATCTGCGTTTAATAACTCAACAAACCATTTAGTCCAGAGCAACATAAAACTCAAACGACCTGGGCTGCTGTGGTGGTCATGGTGAAGCCATATTCCCTCTCCCTTTGACAAACACACATTTATTCTCACATGCAAACGAGGACTAATAATTCTTGTGCTTCATTAAAGTCTGTTTTTTTCCCCCTCTTCTTTTTATTGGTTATGTGGCTCTATTGTTGTGTTTGTTCCACGTCTTCTGCCTCCGGAGTGGAGCAGACAGAATATATGTAAAAAAAAAAAAAAAAAAAAAAAAAAAGGAAAAAAAAGGCCACAGCAGCTATTTCACCTGACCCTGCAGCTCCGGCAAAAACAAAACAAAACAAAAATCACATCCACGCCAATGAAAAAACGATCCAAGCTGCAGAAATATCACGTTTATGTTTGTACAGTAGCCTAAGCACCAACAAGGCGTCTTACAACTGACCCAGTGCTGCAGGAGCAGGTCGACTGGGAGCTAATAGGTCCAATATACCTGCAAACACATTAATCACGTGAATAAAAGATGGGAGAGAGCATCTGAGGACAAGCACGAGCACAACCTGCAGCATCACGGGCAACCAGGATGAGCTCCTTAATAGAGTGTAGCCTTGGAATGAGACAGGCAACACACACACACACACACACACACACACACACACACACACACACGCACACACACACACACACACACACACACACACACACACACACACACACCACAGCTATAGAGATGACATATATGGCGGTATCACATCCAGACATTGCTGAGCTCTCCCGCTGCCAGTCAGCAGCTGAAGATGTGGGCAAGAAGACACACAAGCAACAACACATCTGATGATTATGAGGGAAGGATGGATGGTGGGAGTGAGGCAGAGAGGGGAGGGGAGGGGAGGGGAGAGAGAGAGAGAGAGAGAGAGAGAGAGAGAGAGAGAGAGAGGGAGAGAGAGAGGGGCTAACAGGCAAATTTAATAATTGTCACACCAAAACCCCATTTTCTTCTTCGTAACGCGATCACATTTTATCACTCTAGGTGTGAGTGTAATGCGGTCATGACAGGGAGGATAGATCCAGGTCCGTAACTGGGCTTCCTGTGTCATTGCTGGAGGATATGGAGACAAAAAAATAGGGCGCAGAGACAGAGCAACGCAAAGACAGGAAGTCTATGTAGCCCATCTGACACATTGAGCACTTATCGATACACTCATTACATTCCCAATGTATCAGGCAAACCAAGGCAACATCTCTTTCTCTCCCTCACACACACTCTCTCCCCCTTTCTCATTTGTCTCCCATAGTCTCTCTCCCTCCTTCCACTTCTCCATATTCCCACACAATGCATCACACTCGGTGTCCCTATCGACTGGCTTACATGCTGTAAAATACATTTTCCAGATTGATCACGCATATCACAGCAGCTTTGCAGCGGGTCCTAACCCTTTTTTTTTTTTGCCAAACGACGCCCACATCAATATTGGAGGCATGCACTATCATGACAGTTTTTCTTCTTTAAAAAAAAATAAAATATGAAAATAAAATAAAAACAAACCCCGTGGAAGAGAGAGAGAGGGGGCGAATGTTGTTTGGTTTGTGGAGAATCACCTTGATTAAGCCACAGGAGGTAGGAGAGAGGTGGTGCGCAGGCTTTCTCTGCTGTCTGGGAAAAATATTAAACATTAATGCGCTCACAGGCTGGCGGAGAGCGGTACAGTCTCCCTCTCTTTTGTGTGCGCATGTCAGTGGGTCTGTTAAAATGTGAGGTGTGCACCCGTTGTGTAATTACCACACTTAATCCCGTGTATCACCTCGTTTTCACGAGTGCGCGTATGAAGGCAAACAGTGGAGTCAGAATTAAATGTTTCAGTAGAAGGAGAAGCAGGATAGTGGCTCACTTCTCTGTCCAGGAGCCCCACAGACAGACAGCACCCCAGCACCCCAGCAACCCCCCCCCCCCCCAGCATCCCCACCCCCCTCCCTCCCTCACATAGGCTTAAATAAGCACGAGCATCTTTGACATTTCAGGAAAATGCTTGAGGACGACACATCGTTGCCTATTTCTTTTTTTCTTTTTTTTAATAGTACAGTCACCATCACACAACTTCATCAACCGACCCTTCTGCAAAAAAGCTGCATCATGGAGTAAGCAAATTGAAGGCAACAACCAATAAAATTCAAGAAACAATGAAAATTGTTCAAGACGAAACAAACAAAATGTATTTGAAATGATATATTAAAAAGTGCTTTTGATTTTCATGTCTCTCCTCTTTGACTGATGATCGACTCCACACGTACTCATGGCCAGGGGTGGGTGGGGGAGGTGGAGGAGGGAGGGAAGAAGGGAGGGAGGGAGGAGGAGGAGGAGGGGGGGGCGCCCCAGACGTCCTCTCAGTAAAAATGTCCTGGAGGTCAGTTTGCTGCTGTCGCAGGTCCATCGTATCAATTGGGGGGGGGGGGGGGGGGGAAGTTCAACCATCAGTGGTGATATTGTCATAGCGATTAGACTGTTTCTTATTTGTCTAAATTTCTTTATTTTTAAATTCTCACTTCAATTTTAATTCTTGGAGAACATAGCTTCGACAACATATATCGCACTCATTATAAGAAGCAAAAGGTTATATCAAAATTATTAGTATAGAATCACAGAAACCCTGGTTTAGAACCAGAAAAAATACAAAACAGAGAGGTACATAGACACAGGACAATTCTTATAATTGCTTGGAAACATTATTTTCCCGCTAAGTCTTGATTCTTTTTTTTTCTTACTGCGCATATGATGTTTTTCATTTTATTTGTATTTTTTTTTTTTACAAAAAAAAAAGGAAAATAAAGACTAGTATTTTACAAAATGAAGAGTATTGTTCTTGAAGATGAGGGGTGGATTTACACAGGTGTAAAGTCCAGTTCCAATATTTTTCTGTACATAATGTATTCCATCTCAGTCCCAGAAGACAGAAAAAAAGTAATGTCTTCCAAGTTTCTCAGAAAAGGTCCTATATATAGTCTTCTTGAAGGAGGACGGGGCGAGGGGTGCTGAATTTTGGTCCTTTTTTCCTCTCTTTTTTCCACTTTCATATAAGGATCATTGGATGGACATGTAAGGCCAGTTGAAGCTGCTCCCGGATAATAGCATATCCCTGATGAGGGTTTCAATAGGAGTTTTACCTACCAAGCGGACGAAGAACAGCTGCTCGATTACCGACGAGGACACGGTGCGCAGAGAGGGCAGCCGCAGCAGGAGCTTACCAAAGCGGCTGGGCTGGTTCGGGTACTGGCTCCTCACGTACTCCTCCAGGGCGCACTGGGATTTCTCCTGTAGGCTCTCGATGTGAGCAGCGTCCGACAGGCCGCAAGCGTCTGAGGACACACACACGCGCGCGCACACACACATACACACACGCGAAGACACAGAGGTTAGACTCACCAGGGGTCAAAATCACCATCACAACAAAATCATTGACTCTTTTATATTCCACGCAGGTGAAGCAGCAGCAGAAAACATCAACTCAACCAAGCCACACACACATATTTGACTTCATTATTATCATTATTTATTCATTTATATATATATATTTTTAGATGACATATTTTCTGATCAGCTCAGCTCCGCCACATCCTACAAACCCTCAGTTTTACTAAAGCGGCCAGGTTATCATTCACCATCAGCCTTTTATTGACAAAGTGGAATGAACAAACCCACTGGCCAAACATGCTACATCACACTGAGCGAGTGGGACTGTCATACAGAATAAACAAGCCGGCTGGAGTGGGGGGCTGCACCAGCCCCGGGTTGGGTGGTGGTGGTGGTGGGGGACATCTCTGCCCTCTGTCTGCCACCTACATCCACCGACAGGAGCAGAGAGGTAGGGAGACGCCGCAGCGAGGAGCAGACGGGACGGGTGGCAGGACTAGGCGGGACTAGGTGGGCTATGTAGGCCCAAAGGCCGCTGCTCTTGATGTCTGGACTCGGGAGATTCAAGTCGAAGGAAACATAAACGGCACTGATGAATCTGAAATTACACCGGTTGTAATGTGACCTAATTACTCCGCAATAAGCTGTTAAGTCATTTCGCCTCTCTTCTCTCCATAGACCGCTCTTGGCCTGTTTTCCATGGAGGCTACAGCGAAGGCCGCTGGAAGCGTTTATATTACAGGGGAGGTGAAATCGACGTCGTCACAGAGAAACGGTACGTGGAGGTTTGTGCGACGGTGCAGCCCGTCACGCAGCAGACAAAAAAAAAAGCACGTGAGAGGCGGCTGTCCCGCACGAACCAGCCTGACAACAAACTGCTGGAACTGCTGAGAAAAGTGCTGCAGCTCAACCGCGGGCGTCCCACACGTGGAGTCTCTCAACGACTCCGTTATTGAACCGTGTGTGTGTGTGTGTGTGTGTGTGTGTGTGCGCGCGCGCGCGCGTTTCTTTCTATCTTTTTTTTGTGCAGAAACCACAGAATCCAGACAGCTTCAGTTTTCAAGCACCAATACATTAAACCACCGGACGGACGGAGGCTTTTAAACCTCGTCGTGATTTCTCAGTGCTATAACTCACCGTGGCCAGACACAATAACCTCATGAACCCGGGGGTCAACGCTGAGATCTCGGGGTGATTTACTGTGACCTTACTGCGGCCGGTCAGAGCTCCATGTATGCAAATCCCTTCGGATTAACGCTGAGTGTCCTCTTTTGAGATCTAAAGCAGCCAATAGGTTTGAATGTGACTCAACTGGGAAATATAGAGTAAAAAAAATCGAATAGTTGGCATAAATGTTGCATTGCAGAGATGTAGGAGTGTATGCCTCCAGAGAAAGACACCCCTTGGTGCTCCATAAGGCCTGCCTGCAGCCCTGCACCCTTCCACCACAAAGTACTGGCAACACACAGCCTCCACATTTGCTAATTTAGTTTAGTGAGGGCAACACGTGAACGTAAGACAATGACACCGAGCTGTTGGGAAATTGTTTGGCCTGGTCAGTCATTATTTATGCATCAAATACTGACAAGCCTGATGTTATTAAAAGGCAAACGGTCCTCGTTACTGCTGCTTCTGCTGCTGCTGCTGCTGCTGCTGCTGCTGGCAGAGCCCCACACGACTGCCTGACTGACTGGTAGTCCACCAGCCGAGGTGGGTGAGGAGCAGGAGAACATGGAGGGTGCTAACGTGTGTGTGGAGCTGCTCTGCTTAATCTGGGCTGAATTAGAGGAACGCAGTGCGATAGGAAACTCTGGTGGAACCAGCCAGCACACACGGTTACACACCGTGGGCTGCTGAATAAAGCTGCTATGTTCCTGTGCTACGGCCACTGACTGCAACCTTATTTATTTGTTTTAAAACACGCACTGACCTCTAAGTACACCTTTAAAAAAAATTCGGCTTGTCAAGTTAGTTCGGTTCCAAAACCTCATAAGTGAAGTGGAGTCATAATGAAACTAGAATTATAAAAGAAAACAAGAAAAAAGAAAACTCGAAAGTCTTCCGACAGAAGGAAACCCAGAGTGGAAATGTTGAGTGTGGTTTAACTTGGAGAGCAGGAACAGATTTATAGGACAGGATTTATATAATTTAGTCTCCAATTCACGACAGCCTGGAATGACTCAATACACACCACGGGACAATTTGGATTTACATAATATAATATAATATAATATAATATAATATAATATAATATAATATAATATAATATAATATAATATAATATAATATAATATAATATAATATAATAGTAACGCAGGCTAGTGCATTTATGTTTTGTAAGTATATGTGATGATAAGTACATAATAAAATAATTATTGGAATATGCGACAAGGCAATGCAGACTGGAGCTGTGACGCCTTCTGAATTATTAGAATATAAATCCAATTTTTTTTAAATCACAGTAATAGCAAATATTTTATCACAAATATGTCCAATTATGGAAAATGTTCAACCTTGTTTCAGATTTTTTTATGATGGGCCAAATATAAGGCGGGGGGGGGGGATAAACTTTTTTTTTTAATTTAATTTTTTTTTTTTTTTTTTTTAGGGAAGTTGAGAATGAGTTTGCGGCCTGTGAGACTTTTTTCCATCAGCACTCGCCTTTTACATAACAGGCCTGATAGCAGCAGGGAGGCGCACACAAGCAGCACCAAAATAGCATCCAAAAATTGCGCACGGAGAGCAAACTTTAGGACTTTGCCCCAGTCAGGCTTTAATTAAGCTTCCAACAATGTAGGTTACTTTTCAAAATAAAAAAGTGCTTCTGGTGACTGTTGGAATCGTGTGCGACAAGAGAAACTATTCCCTATACAAAATTAATGACTCCGCTTGGATTAATCTGCAAACAATCCGTATAGAAGCGCTGCTGTGCGTCCTGAGCAGCAGCGATGCGCTGCCATATGAGTCAACATCCATCAGCGTTTTTTTTCCTCTTTTTTTGATCTCAGCCTGCTAAGGATTATTTCCTGCCCCACAAGACACGTGTTTGTGCACGCAAAACAAGGATAAAAGTGTGTGCAGCAACACTCACAAAAAATAAGAGGCGTCAGCTGTCACATATCTTCCACTGACACACGATTTTACCTTTACGCTCGATTATTGGACACCTGTTCTCAGATTTATGGACGCGAAACCACAACCTCCCGGTCTAGACTGCAACTGAGCAAAGTTTTAAACGGGACGATTGGAGAATATTAACATCCATACTGAAATGAGCGAGTCAGGTCTGCGAGCACCGCAGGCCTGTGACATCTCAAACCTGATGCGCTCGCTAGCCTGGATTTGTTTACACGTCTTGCGCCGCGGCTACAGCTGACGTGGGAATGCCTCTAAGTGGATATGAAGGAAGGTGTTGACAAACTAGCTGCTCCATCGGCAGCATAAACATCTCGTAAACTCAGATTTGTGACCAGGTTTTTTATTTCTCTGACAAGCCGTATTCTTGATGCCACACCGCCTCGCGCTCCCAATAACATCAGCAACCCCCTCCACACACCCCCACGCTCCCCCACACCCCCTCAATTTGGTTAGAAACATGTTCCTGTGTGACATGTTGGACACCCACCTGATGTGAAAAGCACGATGGCCTTGAGGCAGCTGTACTCTGCCGAGTCTACATGCAGGGTCTTAAGCTTCTCCACTTGCTCCTGGAAGATCCGGATGTGATCCATGAAAGCCACGACGCGGTCCGCGGACATCGGTGAGGCGTGGAGGCCCGCCGCGGCGAGCAGAGGGGCCACATGCAGAGGCATGGAGCACTGGGCCGCATTAAGCACAAACAACTCGCTCCACGTCAGCCTGAGAAGGGACACCTGGTCGGTGATCTGCAGGTCGGGAAAGAAAGGGATGTTTCTCGCCCACTCCACGGCGCTGAAGAGCAACCGAGCCGCCAGCTCGCAGATGTTCTCGATGCCCATGATATTGTTGGGCTGCATGCACTGGCTCCCGTACCGGGACGTCGGGTAAGGCTCGGCCCGCAGCAATAACGAGATGTATCCGGACAGATAGCAATGGCCGTTCAGAGGGTCCCCGTTCGTCAGCGCGTACTGGCCTGGGTTGGGCTGGGTTGGAGGCATTCGTCCTCGCTGAACCGCTGACAAAAAGAAAGAGAAAAAGAGGAAATGTGCATCCAGGACTGATAAACATTGTTCACGAGTGGCAGAAGCGTCAGCCAGGCTACTGCTAGTGTGTATGTGTGTGTTTTTTTTCTTTTCTTTTTTGCTGTGTGAGACGATTCACACACGCACGCAGACACACACACACACACACACACACACACACACTGGAGGCAAAACTCTTTCCAAAAGCTACATGTATGCTGCTTGTAAGACTACTTCAATATTCTAGAGCAAATTCATCTCACGGTAACATGAAAATATCAACACCCCAGCTGTTGCCCGTCCCTCGACCCTCACACACTGCCTGGCTTTGCTTCCTGGGCTCTGAAAACCTCAGCAGTCACTTTTCCACAACAAACACACACGTAGATTTTACAGCATTCAAAAGTACATTTAGCACATTTAACTCTCGTGTTCTATAAAGGCGTCCTCACGCACCAGATGCAGCCTACTTATATTACTTTACCACTAGATTTACATGGATTTTTGTTCATCTTAATAATCATCAATTATGGTCAGATATATTACAAATGTGACTGATAATTGCAGTTGAGTATGACGACATTTATGCATTTTACCTATGTGGAAAATGTCAGCTGGAAATAAAAAGAACTTGGGCACAGTTATTATTAATTATAAAATATTAATGCCAGTCAGTGCAGAGTAGCCTGAGCCTGGGTTTTGCACCGTAAATACTAGATTTTAAATGAGGGATGTTTGCATAATTTGATATAAAAACCACCTGGTGTGGAAGGAAAGTTATTTGGCCTGTAATGCAGCAGGCAAAAACAATGAGCCATGGACAAGTTGAGCGGCATTATTCAGTGTGTGTGAGCTGTCTAGCAGGCATATGGAGCTGGAGAGAGAGACGTGGGTTTGTGGTGTTCATTTTACATTCACACACACATATTTAAAACCCTTCTGTAGCCTTCAATTATGAATTAGTGAGCTGCATATACTTATGGACGGGACTAATCGTGTTTGCACATACACACACACACACACACACACACACATACATACACACACACACACTCTCGAACACGCAGGCAACCTATGCTTCAACACCTCTACGTAAACTGTGGCCTGCTGGACCCTAAATGCCTGATCACGGTACAGTTCAGACCGCAAGGAAAACAACACAAGAGGGTCAAGCTAAGACGAGCCCGCTTTGTTCTGGCGATCTGCATTCATAAGCAGAGCTGCTGTGGCTGCACTGGCCTTTTTAGACCTCTCTCTCTCTCTCTCTCTCTCTCTCTCTCTCTGAAACACACTCACACACACACATACACACACACACACACATACACACACACACACACACAGCCAGAGAGACTAATCACTCCGGCAAACATCCCTCAAAAACATGGATGGAGAACTGCAGTATGCCCAGCCGCACAGCCTGTGACCTTAATGCAACATGGCAGCCCCTGTTTGTCTGCTGAAGGATGCGTAATCATGAGAGGGCTTTCAAAATCTACATGTACATGTACATATACATATATATATATATATTCACCTTCCCGCCGCATTCCCACTTTTAAACACTTCTTCAGCCGGCAGTATTGGCACTGATTTCGGTGGTGCTGGTCAATGGGACAGTTCCTATTGGCACGACATGAGTAGGTTAAGTTCCTCCGTACACTCCTCTTGAAGAAACTTTTGCATCCCTCGCAGGTGAACTGGCCGTAGTGTTTGCCGCTCGATTTGTCTCCGCAAACCACACATTCAATATGCTGTTGACTCTGTCCAGAATTTTGACTCCCCTTGTCCCCGGCGGTCCCCGGTGTGGACGGGGGTCCCGGCTGGCTGGGAGTCTGCGGAGTGTGAGGCGCCGCCGACGCCGCCTGCTGCTGCTCCCTCGCCGGCTGCGCTGCTGGGTTGGGGCCGCTCGGAGGTCCTCCGGCCACGTCTTCCTGCGGATCTCGCCAGACGCTAACTACCATTGCCATATCTCGGCCCCGGAAAGTGCTATAAAGCGAAATGGTCGCCGGTGTTTATGAAGCGTAGAGCAGGAGAAAAAAAATAAAACGAGATCTTGAGAAAGGACCGGGCAGTGCAAAGTCAAATCGGTGCTCGCGATCTCATATGGGTAAGAAGGGGAGCACAGCGCGATCAATACATTCAAAAAATAGACAGGAGGGCGACTGAAGAGGCACCCCGATCAGGATATGCAAGTATCGGGAGGCCAGTTCCAAGGTAAATTGCAGTCAGCCATTCAGGAATCCCTGATCTTGTAGGAAAACCCGAGTCCAGACGTAACAAATTGCAGTTTGGTACCAAAAAAAAAAAAAAAATAGCCACAAAGGAAAAGGCAGGCAGGAGCAATTCACATGGACGCAGGAGCGAGTGTGTAAAAAAACCTTTTTGCTGGAAAGACACGCGATCCAAAGTGCTGCGGAGATAAATTCCTTTCTCTTTTCTTCCTCTTGTTCCTTTGCGCTCCCGTCTTCGCCGTATAGGAGGAGGAGGAGGAGAGGAAAAACTGAAGAGCTGGATGATTTTTTTCTCTTTTTCTTTTTTTTTTACATCTATATTCTTAAATAAAGCTCATCATCATCATCATCATCATCATCTCGCAGGCAGCGAAGGAAAACCGCGTCGCCGAATGAAGTGCCCATGTATAGTTTCACCTCTCTCCAGCAGGGAGGAATGGAGATACGCAGAGAAAAAGATTTTTTTTTTAAAAAAAAAGAAGAAGAAGAGGGAAAAAACACCAACAACTAATAGAATATGCAAGAAGAAGGAGAGACCCAAAAAATGAATGCGCTTAAACGGGAGGACCAGCAGAGCAATGTTTCCGAAACGGGGATCTGCGCGAATGTCTGTATATAGTGAACTTTGACACTACTATTGAAACTGACACGTTTCTATGGAGATCGCTGCGCCTTATATGGTGCTCATGTCAAGGAGCCAAGAGAGGGGCTGCTGGAGACTGATAATCAAAGGCGACTGACTGGCCAGAGCCCTGCATAGAGGAGGAGGAGAGGGAGGAGAGGGAGGGAGGGGGGAGAGAGAGAGAGCGAGAGAGCGAGAGAGAGAGAGAGAAATGGGAGGCTAAGGTTATAACCAAGCCCTCTCTTTCTCTCCATTGGTTAGAGTCCTCCCCCCTCCCTCCTCCGTTTCGTTCACTGCAAAAAATGTCCATCTCCACAAGTCAGCGGCTCTCATGAACTCGTCTGATAATGTTTTTATTTTCGTCTTTCTGGAAAATCACGCAGACGACGGTGTCGTTCAGAGAACTCCTCTCCGTCCCAACCGCCCTTTTACACTCCGTAGGAGGTGAAATCTCGAAATGTGATTTAAAAAAAAAAAAAAAAAAAGAGGGGGAGATTCTGTGAGAAAGGACAGGTCAGTGTCATTTATTGCGCGTGAGCTGCGGATCTGGGCAGGAAACAAGCGGAAGCGTCTCATTCTGAGCGGCTGTTCGCTCTCCTGCTCTGCTAATTCAAGATTTCCGCACTCAGCTGCTGGACTGACTGATGTTCTGTGGACGGATATTTTTTGCAGTGTTGTCATCTACCACTGGAGGGGCTGGAGGGGAGGGGAGGGGGGAGCTGGAGGGGCTGGGGGGTGGATGGGGGGGGTTCTGACAGGCACAATTTACATTGAGCTCGCCCCGCGCTGCTATTTACTTTGAAACCTGATTAGTATGGGCCGTCTATTGTCACCGAAAAAAAAGAGGAAGAAACCCTGGATAGAATAGCAGAAAAATCGGGGTAAAGGCAAGGGGGGGGGGGGGGGGGGTGGTGAAGCTTTTACGCACGACAAATATTCCAAAAAAAAACTGTGCGCCGCCTTGGGGGGGGGGGGGGGGGCACCCTTGGTTCAGAATTTCCCTAAAGTTTCAATACGGTTTGTCTTGGAGCAGCATTTTTATGGTAAAATTAACGTGAATGTCATTAACGGTTTATAATCTCACACGCTGTGTGTGTGTGTGTGTGTGTGTGTGTTTTGTCTTTGCCATGCGCATTGCGGTACATCCCTCGTCTGTAACGGCTTCAGTCCTACTGATTAAAAAAAAACTTACAATTGTGCATAAACGCGATTATTAAAAAGGGGTAAAAGAACGGTGTATAAAAAGAGAAAGAGGGCGAGAGAGAGAGAGAGAGGAAGAGAGAGAGAGACGCAGCGCCACCGGTCGAAGGTGTGCAAAGTAGACCGAGCAATAAGCAACACGCAGTAATTACCGAGGTCCTCTAGTCTCCACAATCACGGAGCTGGTGTCACATTATGTCTTAATAATGACAGTAATTCGAAATCATGTGAAGTTGCTGGGAATTTTGCCTTGGGATTCCGGCTTTTCTCTCTCTCTCTCTCTCTCTCTCCCTCTCTCTCTCTCTCCCTCCCTCTCTCTCTCTTCTGTAGCAGGGTTTCTTGCAGGCTTTCTCCCTCCTCAGCTCTGAAAAATGTCTGGATCGCGCTGCCATCTAGCGTACATAGTATAATTACAACCTCATATTAATGCATGCTCAAGTCATCAAACATGCAGGTTTTTTTTTTTTTTTTTTTTAAAGAGACGACTGTTTATTTTAAAATAATTTTCATAAAAGAAGCTCAAACGATCCGACACTATTTTCTCTATTTTTCTTTTTTAAACCTCCTGAAAATAACCTTTGGGGAGCTATGATGGTGAGTCTAAAAAAAAACCCAAACACACACACAAAAGAAGAAGAGAAGAAGTATAAATAGAAGTTATGATAAAAGTACATAAAAATACCCTCAAAAGGACATCAGCGTTTCAGAGCACTGGACTGGTGACAGACAACAGTCGCAGCTGATGAGCAGGAACCTTCCCAAACATCAACCATTGTTTCACGCATCAAACGAGCTTCTAACAGAAATAAGAAAAGTGAGAAGCGCCTCTGCAACGTCGGAGCACGCAGAGATAGGAGCAGTTAGAGCGGAGCGTGAATATGCAAGTGGCCCCCTTTGGAAGCGCAAAAGGAGGGATGGGTTGTTTTTTAAGTATTCAACAAGAGAGCTCTCTCTCCCGTCTCTGTCTCGGACACTCCACTCCAACTCCCCGGCCGTGGCTCCAGCTCTTTGAAAAGGTGAAACCAATAAGATTAAACCGGACAAAGATATTTTTCACTCTCCCCCCCCCCCCTCTTTTTTCTGTAAGTGTATCATTAAGATTTAACTCCACAGATTGAGGGGGGGAAAAAAAGGGGGCTCCGCGGGAGAAGAGAGGAGAAGAGGAGAGGAGAGAGGAGAGAGGAGTGAGAGTGAGAGGGACAGCGAATGGGGAGCAGAGGCTCGAATAGAAAGCTGGGGAAGCGGCGAGGGAAAAAAGGGGAAGAAAGCGGACAGCGGGACATTAAAGGAGGACGCACCGGCGGCGGCGGCGGTCACGGACGCAGGAGCGGCGTTCTTCCTCCTCACTCCAACCCCCCTCCCCCCCTCCCCGGGTAAGCAAAGTCTATTTATTTTTCACTTCTCCTCACGCAGGAGCCCTGAATGCAACCCTTGGGTCAGGCTTCAGGAACCTGCAACTGTCACAACTTTTGGTTGGTTTGTTTGTTTGTTTTTCTCGTCCACGAGTGGACCTCTTTTCTTTTTTTTTTTCCCCCCTCCACATTATCACCGTTTACCGGGAGTCGTTGCCGCGTTCCCGACTGTCCCCTCTGATTTGTACTTCAGATAGAAGCGGGGGTTATTACAGGCTGCTGGACGCGCTCGCCCCCTCTGCACGTCCCGTCCACCTCACCTGAGAGGGCTATTTGTTGTTCGAACACATAATGAAAAGATCGATAGCAGCCTGTTAGTCTCAGCGATAGTGTCACCGGATTAAAAGACTGATAGCAGACCAACACCTTCCCGGTCTGTTTTGTTTTTCTTTCTCGCTGCGTGATTCCCCGGCGCATGAGGATAATATTCCCCTTAAACCTTGAGCGTCAGAAACATGAAATAAGCATTAAAAAAAAAAAAAGAATTAAAAAAAAAAGTTGCTGGAACTTTTCCAACCTTTACCACATTTATCTAGTCAGCACCGCGAAAACTGGAATGAAAACTGATGCAGAAAAAAAATTAATAAAATAAACGAAGGTTGGAGGATAAACTGCAGCTTTGTGCTGTTCTAAAAACGGCAAGAATAGCGGGATTGCGTCATTCCACCGCGGGTGCGTGAAGTTCAGGATGATTGATGATTTGACGCCAGCGCAGTCATATTTCTCATTTTGAAAAAAAGAAAAAAAAAAGAGAGAGAGAAGATCC